>NC_142696.1:25753750-26080625 GCF_029641045.1 Salvia hispanica
AAAGATAATTCAATCACAAACAAAGAGAAAATAAGCGTGAATATAAAAACTTGAAAAATCTATGAGAATACTATTAAAATCCCACCTACAAATCTAGACTTCTCACGTTTAAATAATGAAATCTTGAAATTTGAAAAGGCAGAACATAAACAAATGGAATACAAATATTGCCAACATACTTCACAATATATGAAACTCAATACACCATTAAAAACAAGCAAAAGGGGACAAAAATTTGAAAAAAAATGCATGAAAAAACACACAAAACCTGTGGATTGAAGAAGAAGCTATTACTAAGTTGTCTGCTTTCCATTGAAACTCACCACAAGAAGAAAAAATTCAAACGAAAAACCGAGAATTTCGGAAGACCCACTAGCCAAGATTACATCTTTTTCCCATACAAGATGATTCCCACAAAAGTAAACGAAAAAGATTGAATTTTTTTAACTAATGAGCTGTACTCTGCACATAAATACAAGTATACATTATATGTACATCCCCTTAACTGTTTAATTACAGAGGTCAAGAAGAATTCACGTTCTTGGGGGTGGTGGTGAGGGGCAATGCAGTAAATGTCATTAATGACTAAGGGTGAAATGCACGCCATTTCATTGAATAATACCAAAATTATTCTTTATTTATTTTTCTCACTCGAGATACTAACAACTCTGCAGGGATTTTCAGACAAGGTTTAAATTTTTAGTATTTTATTTCTTGCAGATACTCATGTCTGTTTGCTGTTTCATTCTTTATCTGCAATTGTTGCAGAGTTCTTAATTTTTTCTGACGATTATAGCCTTATTTGGCAAAATCCCTCTTTTGCTTAGAGGGGTATTCTTGGAATTTGATGCTATTACATTCTTTTTGTTTGCACGTACAGGTGGAGGTGGTGTAGTTGGGGAGGAGGAAAGTCTCTCATGAATAAAATGCAATGAATATTTAAAGCTAATTTCCCTAATTAGGTTGGGGATAAATGAAAAGGTTTGACTATATTTTGAAAGGATGAATTTGAGATAATTACTTATATTCTCAATACTTAAATGGCCTTTTTTTGTTTGAAATAATTAGATTCTTTGTCGTAGAAAGTGAAGATTGTGGCTTTTTAGGTGTTTAATAAGTTTATCCTGATTACATTATGTGTAGATGACTAGTAATGCTAGAGTTGTAGGTTTATTAGCCTAAATCATCAATTTCGAGTTGAATATGTAGAAAGATGTCACTTTATAGGTATTGATTAAGTTAAGCATCTAATAATAATAATAATAATAATAATAATAATAATAATAATAATAATAATAATAATAATAGTGATGATGATGATGATGATGATAAAATAAGTAAATTGGTCAATTGACGAAGACAGCTAGGACTCATTTGCATATGAGTCGAGATATTGCAATTAACGGGTAAACATTATTTGATGTTTGACATGTAGATTATGATATGGATAACACTTAAAATGAAGTGCTAGTAAAATGACAAGATAAAATCCGATGTATCTATGTATTTTTTTTATTTAGAAGCTTAAAATTTTAAATATTCATTTAGCTTTGTGAATGGTTAAACTTGAAACAAGATTGGCACATGTTTACCTTTCTCTTTCAGAAAGGTTTTTTTAAAGACCGTATAAAAATTGCTTTTTTAAAGACCATTAAAAAGAATTTTGTTTGCAAATTAAATCAGGAGGAATTAGTAACTACTCCAACTCAATGAAATTGATTATGAACATTCTTGCCAAGCCCGCATAAAGCCCAATTGGTTCACATGGTTTTTGCCCATAAACTAGATACTCCATAAATTCTATCTATTTAATTAATATAGTTATTTTTGGAACTATTTAGTATTTATATAGCAAATGTTAGATTTTCCAATAAGAACATGCATGGTTCCTCTTTCACTCCTACGTATTTTCAATGATTAAATATTTTTTTACTTTAAAATATAATTCTGCACATGTATATATATTTATCAGGGATGTCAATTGGGTTAACCCGCTTAGGTTCGGGCTAATCCACTCGGGTTGTTGGGCTATTTGGATGCGGGTTATTCGGGCCGTGAATTTTTCGGGTTATAAATTTTCGGCCCTAACCCTAAATCTTCAGGTTTCGAGCTAACCCACGGGCTATTCGGGTCAATAGTGATATTAAATGTTACGTTCGATACAATCCAATATTCTAACTTATTAAAAGGCAGATTGTCGCAAATAATAAAGTATTATCAAAGTGATCAAGAGAAAGAAAATAATAACAATTGAAAATTGAAGCAAAATAGTAGATAAATATATTGTTTAATTAATAACACACATGAATCTGACTACAATTAAATGGAGATAATGCATTTCTTATAACTCTAACTTTCAATTTGAGAGAAAAGACATAATTACCATATATACTCCATATCAATGATGTATTTAATATTGATATTACTAAATATACTTCATATAAATATCGGGGAGAAAAAAAAAAAAAACTTAAAAAGACGGCCAGCAATATGTTGTACACTATACAACAATTTTTCTCGGCCAGCAATATCCAACACGCTATACAACAATCTATAGATTGTTGTGTAGCGTTTATAATATTGTTGTATATCGTTTATAATATTGTTGTATAAGTGGTGTCACGGTGTCACTTTAAGAGATGTTGTCATTTTAACACAAACCTATAAATATATAATCCAAAATTTTAATTATATTTTTATATTAAATGCTCAACCCGTGGGCTAACCCGCAACCCACCCGGGCCAGCCCGCATAACCCGCTGACCCGAACGGGTTAGCCCGTGTAGCCTGCTTTTGAATATGAGTTGCGATTTTCCTGCCCTAACCCTATGATTTTTTCGGATTATTCGGGTCGACCTGTGAATTTTGGGCTAAATTGACATCCCTAATATTTATGCATAAATTGGAAGTACAAAATTGTTTAACGAATAAAAAGTTCATAAATACGTTAGTTCCCTAAAATAAAACTTTAATATTAAATAAAAACGTAAAATGACCGAATTTAATAAAAAAAAGTATGTATAATATACTCTCTCTGTCCCATTCAAGATGACTATCTTTTTCTTTTTTGTTTGTTCCAATCAAGATGGTCATTTTCCAATTTTGGAAATAACATCATCTCTTCCCTCTCATTAAAATATTCAAAAACTTTTTTCTATCTACTTTATTCCAAGATGACCACTTTTCAATTTTGGAAATAACATCCTCTCTCCTCATTAAAATATTCAACTACTTTTTTTTCTCTACTTTATTCCATCTAACAACTCTTCCTTAAATCTCGTGTCACTCAAGAATGTGGTCATCTTAAGTGGGACGGAGGGAGTAAAAGCTTACTTATATTAAATAATTTATGTTACAAACACTCATTGTTTCGTTTGAACCTCAACACATGCTATAAAGTGAAGATGGACTAAATATAAACCAATCAAAAACCAAGTGTCAACAGTCATGTCTTTACATTCTTATATTAGGACCAACAACTACTCCTACTTAATCTTTTTCAATATTCACCTCTCAATAAGATCATCCCCACAAAACAGATGCAAACTACCAAACACTTGAACTATTATAGGGACCATACTGGTTGTACATAAATTACAGATCCTTATATCATGAAGATTTACAGTAGATTTCATTATTTTGCTCAATAAATATGTGCTACAATATTCAGTACTCCATAGATGACAAAAATATTCACTTTTAGAATTACCATTTTTAATGTCATTTCATAATGTTCACAACAAATTCATAGTGTTCCATCAGCTAGCTATCGGGTCTATATCAGTCACTACCCTATCATGATTTTCATTCATGGAATTCGTAAAGATTGTGGATGAGATCAAGCTGTTTTACCACCCAATTGATCAACCATAACTAATTAATTTAATGCACTAGCACTATACTAATTAATTACATATTGGGTTTGGGGCGATTCCCAATCACGAACCTACTTCCTTGACTGCCAATGATTGAGATTTAATGACTCGAGTTACTTGTTCAGCAGCTTCAGGCTCATTGTCCTGAATGTTACAAACATAAACATACATTAACTAAGGCTTAGGCTTAGGCTTACAAATAAATATGCAGATTTGAAATGACTTACTCGATGGTTGTTTCTCCATATATAACGTATATAAATTCGCATCCAAGTCAATTGCTATATGATCCTCCGGAGTTATCCATGCCACATTATGCACTATCCCCACCTGCTACATGTACTATCATAAGTTATTCATTTAGTACTGTGTTAAACAAAGATTTACTAGCACAAAGTATGCATTAAGAATATTGCAATAACCTTGTGCAATGCCCTGAAAGCACTGAACCTCAACACAGGCCTGTCAGAAAAACACAGAATTCGATGCATAACATCTATGCCATCTTTAAGTTGAGTATTACTTCTATTGCCACCATTTCATCTTTATCATTGATACATAATAGTATGTATTTGTTTGTAGTATATTTATCGAGGGGAGAGCGAGCTTGTGTATCCTACATATCTCAATCTATATATATCAGCACTTGCGACAATACCATCAACATTATTTTTAGACTAGCAACGATGCAATACCTGAGTAATACCCCGAGCCAGGATGCAAGCCCCCAACGGCGATGAAGACCAGAATGAATGCCCAGAAATAGGACGCATGTGAACATGATGCTCGTCCATATAAAGGCCGTCAACACAAACCACTTTCATCATAATGCACTCTTGACGACGTACTGGTCCCATCTGTATGCTCATGTAACATGTAAATCCAACGGACCGACCCTAATGATGATGCATGATGTACCAGCTATATATACATGCATATTTATGTATATAGACATGAAAATGAGCAACAAATCAAGAATAGCGCCATCAATGATAACCCATTGAAACATCTTCTTACCACATAGTCCAGATATATGGAATGGAACTGAATGTGTTTTCCTGTTCTAAAAAAAGTTGGTCTAGGGTATACTTGATCGAGTTTGATGGCCATCCTTGGACCTCTCTATAAGAATAAAGAATTATAACACTATAAATACTTCAACTACTAGCTAGGTAATACTTTTGTACTTCCCCAAATATGATGTAATAATACCTTTAGCATATTGATTGCACACACAAAGGATGCATTTTTAACCATAGGATTGTCGTCACATCTAGCCTCCTTGAGGCATTTCAAAACTTGGCTTAACGATGTGTCATTTGTAATATGACATAGCAAACGGATAACATTTGCCCGATATGCAACATTGTCGGTGTCGACGTCTTTAAGCAACAAACTAGTGACCAGAGGAACCTTACCATTAAAAATAGAAAAAAATAAGCCCCTAACTAGGTAGAAGAGAAACATTTAAATGTAAAAACAGAAAGAGGAAATGCAAACCTCATTTGCAATAGGGCAAAGATCCCTTGCAATTAGGTGAAACATTCTTCTCAAATGAACATCTTGGAAACGATACAGATTAACAGCAGAAGAAAGTAAAGCAGCAGCTTCACTTCACAAAACATATTACACTAAAAGTCAAATACTATCCAAATCATATCACATGCTGTCATGCTACGTGAAAATTGAAAACCTCTACTCCGTTGGAATATCTTGTGCAGTTAGATATGTAACACGGTCATAAAATAGTTCCCGGGTTTCATGAATCTCAATTGCCCAATAACAAAATTCGAATACCAAAGTTGAGAGAGAGAGAGAGACCTGTGTGAATGTTTCACCATGATTGAGAAGATACAAAAGCTTTTGGTTATCTAGAGCACATAGAAACCGAAAAAAATTATACAATTTTAACAAAAACTGTTGTAATTATATTAAATTTGACAGTGATTGAAAAAAGTACTTGCAAACATCTTGTTTGATCAAAATGGGGATCACCAAAACCCGTCACTTCAGTTATAACAGCATGTTTCTCAATAGCAATGAAGCAAGAGTAATCTGGGGAAGCATCAAAACATTCAAAATTTAGTTTTCCTATAAAAAATAAAACGAACAAAATCGAAATCCAAACGATATATAGGATTATTCGACATTTTCAATCACAAACTTGAAAAAAATTGACTAAACAGAAACAATAAAATACTCCCTCCGTCCCCTATTAAGAGTCACACTTTTCCATTTCGGTCCGTCCCCAATTAAGAGTCACACTTTATTTTTACCATAAATGGTAAGTAGGTCTCACATTCCACTAACTCAATTCACTCACATTTTATTATAAAACCAATATAAAAAAATGGGTCTCACATTTCACTAACTTTTTCAAACCAACTTTTCTTTACATTTCTTAAAACCCGTGTCCGGTCAAAATGTGACTCCTAATGGGGGACGGAGGGAGTAACTAATTTTTTGTCTCCTAGTAGCTTACTCAAAACGTAAAACACTAATCACATGCACAATACTCCATCCACTAAAAGATCATAATTAGTGGACACCATTACATTAAATTGAAAATAACAAAAAGAAAGAAAGAGCACAGAAATGAACTAGATGACAGCGGTTTCAATCGATTCAAAACCTAATACATAAGGTATTATAGATATTATAAACATGTAGTTCAAATTATCCCCAATTATCGCTCCATTTAGTTTCTGAATTTGAATATGGAATATTGAAATTTCTCGATGCAGATGCTGAATTAAACAGAAAAAATTGTGAATGACAATTCAATGTCTATTGTTTACCAGTGAGATATAAACAGCCGGTATTGAGGTAGACGGCGGCGGCTCGGCTGGAGTTTGAACGACGGTAGCTGAAGGTGGCTGGAGTCATTGTACTTTGACTATTTATTTCACGTCAAAATAACATTACTATCATATTAACATATATGAAAAGGCTAGTTTTGACTACCTTTTTTGAATATTTATAAATTTTGGATTAGATTTTAATATGTATTACTACTATTAACTATGAATCTTTTCAATATTTGTAGATAATTGTGCATGCAATTGATAATAAACACTTTGTTAATGGATTAAATATTTGAGCCCATTAACACGCATTTAACACATTCAAATGGTGTGGGCTGGGAAATAATTTTGGTTGGGTTATAAACTCTAACAAAATTTTTCCGGTTCATAATTTCACCTTCCTTAGATTGGCATTGTAATTAAAAAAATTTAGTTATTACTTTAAAATTAATTGTGATAAATATATACAATGTGAGTTACTCTTTTTAAATAAAGTAACGGCCAATCATTCTGGTGGACAATTTGAAATTAAGGTTGTGCTTATATCAATTACCATTACCATATTTATTACCTTTATCTAAATCCTATACCAATGGCTTATAGATTTCGGTCATTTTCTTTTTGATAATATCTTTTTTGATCGAATTTTGGTTCTTTAATCGTTATTGAAATGTGGTAATGAATCAAAAAAATTTGTGTCTAGTTACGTATATAAAAGAGGAATTTTGGGAGAACTAATGCTCATTAAAACTATTTTAATGCATAAAATGAAAGTTTTTTTTTTTTGTTTTCATCATAATTAAGAATTGAGGAATCATGTATTTGTCAGTGATGACAAATCATTAAATTGCATAATTACGATATATAACCATTGCTAATTAATAAATTAATAGTAGTAAAATTTTAATGACACACAATAACGCCTATTACTCCACTCTCCTTATAACCATTGCATGCGCTACTATATAAATAAATCTCTTTCCATTGTCTCCAACTACCGTATCTTTTATTTTCACAACTCAAAGTGGTGGAAGAGGGGCCTAGCACTTGCTGGTACGAGTCATCAGAACTTCAATCTTGCAGGTGAAGAAGTGGTTATGTTCTTCCTCCGTCCTCGCAAGACCGCGCTGTAAGAGTGATCAAGCATCAGTGCTGGCTCTCTATGCTCGAAGCATTCGACATCACTACCCAAGAAGGTGACCTTCTCTGCGGCTACTGTTGACGGTGGCGTCGCTGTTAAATCTTTTATTTAATTTTTAAATGATGGATCCAAGTCCCAAATGTTTTGTTGATTCATAGATAAAAAAGGGAAGAAAAACATCTTAATGAAGAAGAGGAGGTCATATCTTGTCACGACCACCCTTCTAGGGTATGATAAATGCGGCGATCGCGACCTAGACAAACTTAAATGCAACAAAGAACGTAGGCTAGGGTTTCATTAAAAGGGTTTGACCAAAGTATTTAATAAACAATTAATACGATAAAAAGAGCAACGGCTTAGCAATGAAATCCAATGAAGAATAGATATCACAATTTATGCTCAAAACGACAGGGGCTTAATGTAATCCAAAATGTATCATGTCTCGATATACTAAACAAAATGAAATAGTTTCAAACTCAATCAAAAGATAAGAAGTTTCATGTTTCAGCGGAAGCATCCAAGAGAAGGGTGAAGAAGCCATGATGTGAGCCTCGCTGGGTGCAGAGGCGCACACTCCAGATCGTTATCTATTTCGCCACCTTCCAACGAACAGGAGGACCAGGGACCAGTTTGCCTGTTGTCAGCACTACGGTTGTGGTACAGAGTCTGGCAGATTCCGTCACGTTGCGATGCTTCATCGTGTTGTTGAACAACCGAAACTGGAGTTGCAGCGGGGCTCAACTCCATGATCGGAGAAGACTCCAACGATGAGCTCCTTTGAGATGTGATATTAGTGATGGATAACGGGGATGTCGTGAATGTGGAAATGGAACGGGGAGTGAATGACGCCACGTTCAAATGGGATTGTTTGAACGATAAGTCGATAACTACTTCGCTTTCGAACACCATGCTACAAGAAAACGAAATAGACTTATTCAAGAGAATTCCTCAAGAATCAACTACGAATGATGATCAATAGAAATAAAGCCAAGTCCCTGTTTACAATGGCTGATCGGCCTTAAATAGGCATAAACTAATCTGGAGAAGCAAATCAAAAAAAATATTAATCTAATCCTATCTAATTCCCTAGCAGCTATCGACAAAAGATTCATACTTATCTAAATAAATAACTAAAACATTAAAATAATAATAAACTTAGGCAAAAGATAATGTCATGCCGGAGAATCAGGTCTTCTAATCTCTTACGCTCTTCATTTGATTTTCAAGCAGCAACACTGGGCCGAGAATTGATTCTCATCCAATTGGGCCGTTACTCGTCACATGCACCAGGCCTTGGACTGCATCTCTGAATCGTTGGGCTCTACGTCGTGTGATAGGTCCCTCCGGAAACTGCATCTCACTTTCCACTGATCTCAGCGTCGGATATATTTCTGGTGCTAGTCTGGGCTCATCATTCCCCTCCTCTTGAAGAGGATTTGCCCTCAAATCCATCGCCTCTTCTTCTTCCTCAAACAGGCTCAAATCCTCGACATTGAAGGTAGAACTAATCTTATACTCTTCTGGTAACTCCAACTTGTAGGCATTGTCATTTATCCTCGTGATCACTCGGAACGGTCCATCTCCCCTTGGCATCAATTTAGACTTTCGTTGTTGTGGAAATCTTTCTTTACGCATATGTACCCATACCCAATCGCCTGGTTCAAATGATATGGCCCGACGTCCCTTATTAGCTTGGTCTACATATTGCGTTGTTCTCTTCTCTATGTTTAGTCGCGTTTGGGCATGAAGCTGCTTGACAAACTCAGCTCTCCGCAGTCCGTCCAAGTTCACTTGTTCGGTTAGTGGCAAAGGGGACAAATCTAATGGGGTTAAAGGATTGAAGCCATACACCACCTCAAATGGGGAGTATTTAGTTGCCGAGTGTACCGCTCGATTGTACGCAAACTCCACACGTGGTAACCATTCCGCCCACGACTTCACATTCTTTTTAATCAATGCCCTTAGTAAGGTAGATAGGGTGCGATTCACCACCTCTGTTTGGCCATCCGTTTGGGGGTGACATGTGGTGGAGAATAACAACTTGGTTCCTAACTTTCCCCATAACGTCTTCCAAAAGTAACTCAAGAACTTAACATCTCGGTCAGACACGATTGTTCTCGGAACTCCATGCAGTCGAATGACTTCTCGAAAGAACAACTCAGAAATATGGGATGCATCATCAGTTTTATGGCACGGAATAAAATGAGCCATTTTAGAAAATCGATCAACTACTACAAAAATTGAATCGAAACCACGCTTGGTTCGTGGCAAACCTAATACAAAATCCATAGAGATGTCTACCCATGGAGTAGTAGGGATAGGTAACGGTGTGTAGGGTGGGGTCCTGGTGGGTTTGACTTAGACTTGGCTTGCCGACAGATGGTGCACCTTTCACATAGTCGTTCCACGGCTCGCCTCAGGTGTGGCCTAAAAAAGTGTTCTTGAAGAGCAACAAGTGTTTTAGCTACTCCAAAATGTCCCATCAAGCCCCCTCCATGGGACTCACGTAGTAATAGTTCTCGTAAAGAGCACCTAGGGACACATAACTTATTCTTTCGGAACAAGTACCCTTCTTGCCTAAAGAAATCCTTATAGGGCCTTGATCACATGCTCGGTATATTTCTCCAAAGTCTTCATCTCCCTCATACAATTCCTTAATATACTCAAATCCCAGTAACCGTGAGTCGAGAGTTGAAGTCAATACATACCTTCGGGATAATGCATCGGCCACTACGTTCTCCTTTCCTTGCTTGTATTTGATTATGTAAGGAAAGCTCTCTATAAATTCCATCCATCTGGCATGACGTTTGTTGAGCTTATGTTGTCCTCACAAATGCTTCAGTGACTCATGATCGGTGTGAATCACAAATTCTTTAGCCCACAAATAATGTTGCCAGGTTCTAAGAGCTCGGACCAAGGCATAAAGTTCCTTATCATAAGTGGTGTAGTTGAGGGCGGCGCCACTCAATTTCTCGCTGAAGTACGCGATGGGCCTTCCTTCCTGCATTAATACTGCCCCAATGCCCACCCCAGAGGCATCACATTCTATTTCAAATTTTTTTGAGAAGTCGGGTAACGCTAAGACGGGGGCCTGTGTCAGGCGTTGTTTGAGTTGAGTAAAAGCTAGGTCTTGTTCAGGTCCCCACCAAAATTCTCCATGTTTCTTAATAACTTCAGTGAGAGGGAGGGGGGGCAATCGTACTGAAATTCGGCACGAATCGGCGATAAAACCCAGCTAGTCCATGAAAGCTGCGAACGTCGCCGATGTTGGTAGGGCACGGCCACTCTTGAATGGCTTTCACCTTCTTGCTGTCGACCTGTACTCCACGGTTGCTCACCACAAACCCAAGGAATATTAACTCGTCCGTGCAAAATATGCATTTCTTTTGGTTATCATACAACATTTCCTTTCGTAAAGCGTCCAACACGGTGCGCACATGCACATGGTGATCAATTAGGCTTTTGCTATAGATAAGAATGTCGTCAAAATTGACGACGACAAATCTTCCGATGTATGCTCTCAACACGTGGTTCATTAGTCGCATGAATGTGCTCGGCGCGTTAGATAACCCAAAGGGCATCACTAACCACTCATATAGGCCCGTCTTTGACTTGAACGCGGTTTTCCACTCATCACCTTCCTTGATTCTTATCTGGTGATATCCACTTCGCAAATCAACCTTGGAGAAGATTCTAGCACCATGTAATTCATATAACATGTCATCTAGTCGAGGAATAGGATGTCGATATTTAATCGTGATGTTATTGATGGCACGACAGTCGACGCACATTCTCATTGTCCCATCTTTTTTTAGGACTAATAATACAAGCACCGCACATGGACTTAGGCTCTCTCGTATGTGTCCTTTTCGTAAGAGTTCTTCAATCTGACGCTCTAACTCCTTGGTTTCCTCCGGATTTACTCGATAAGAGGGGCGATTAGGAAGAGTGGCCCTTGGAATGAGGTCGATTTGATGTTCAATGCCTCGAAAGGGAGGTAATCCTGGGGGTGTGTCTTGAGGGAAAACGTCTCCGTATTCATGAAGCAGGTTGCTGATGCATTCTGGGATTTTAGGTGCTTCTACTTCGTCCAATCTAACCTCCTTTTGCATTAACACGAACATCGGTCGCTCTCTATTGGCAGCAGCTCTATGGTTCTTAGGGTTGGTCAAGAATGTCTGTTGCTTCTTCATCTCTCTCTCTTCCTCCTGCTGCTGATCAGACTCCCTTTGCAAATGGAGCTGATCTTCATAAACTTGATGAAGTTTTAAAGGAGCCAGAATTATTCTCATGTGCTGATAGGCGAACGAGTATCTGTTGTATACCCATCGTGAGTTACTCGTCGATCAAATTGCCATGGCCGACCGAGTAGTACATGAGTTTCTTTCATAGGCGCGACGTCACAGAGGATTTCGACCTCGTATTTTCCAATTTTTATAGGTACCTTTACTTGATAGCTCTCTTTGGCAGCTCCATCTTCATTCAACCATTGCAGCTTATAAGGTTTTGGATGCTTGAGAAGAGGTAGTCCGAGTTTCTGGACCATCATGTCACTGGCCAAATTCGCACAAATGCCTCCGTTAATGATAACACTGCATACTTTTTCTTTTACTTGGCCGCGTGTGTGAAAAATATTCTCACGCTGCTCATCTTCACATCCCTTGTTCTGAACATTCAGAACCCTCCTAGCCACCATGGTCTGTTGGGTACGTTCGTGTTAATGGCTTGGTTCAAGGTAGCGAGCATAGCCTGCTCTGATACCACCTGATGTGAGCCTCGCTGGGTGCAGAGGCGCACACTCCAGATCGTTATCTATTTCGCCACCTTCCAATGAACAGGAGGACCAGGGACCGGTTTGCCTGTTGTCAGCACTACGGTTGTGGTACAGAGTCTGGCAGATTCCGTCACGTTGCGATGCTTCATCGTGTTGTTGAACAACCGAAACTGGAGTTGCAGCGGGGCTCAACTCCATAATCGGAGAAGACTCCAACGATGAGCTCCTTTGAGATGTGATATTAGTGATGGATAACGGGGATGTCGTGAATGTGGAAATGGAACGGGGAGTGAATGACGCCACGTTCAAATGGGATTGTTTGAACGATAAGTCGATAACTACTTCGCTTTCGAACACCATGCTACAAGAAAACGAAATAGGCTTATTCAAGAGAATTCCTCAAGAATCAACTACGAATGATGATCAATAGAAATAAAGCCAAGTCCCTATTTACAATGGCTGATCGGCCTTAAATAGGCATAAACTAATCTGGAGAAACAAATCAAAAAAAAATATTAATCTAATCCTATCTAATTCCCTAGCAGCTATCGACAAAAGATACATACTTATCTAAATAAATAACTAAAACACTAAAATAATAATAAACTTAGGCAAAAGATAATGTCATGTCGGAGAATCGGGTCTTCTAATCTCTTACGATCTTCATTTGATTTTCAAGCAGCAACACTGGGCCGAGAATTGATTCTCATCCAATTGGGCCGTTACTCGTCACATGCACCAGGCCTTGGACTGCATCTCTGAATCGTTGGGCTCGACGTCGTGTGATAGGTCCCTCCGGAAGCTGCATCTCACTTTCCACTGATCTCAGCGTCGGATATATTTCCGGTGCTAGCCTGGGCTCATCAAGCCACGTATGAAGACACAACTACACTCGGAGGTTCAAAATGACCATATTATTCAATTAACTTGCTCAACACCGCCAACCGCTCGTCGTCGCTCAACCTGCATATAGGAAAAACACATGCATGGCTGAGTACTATGAAGATACTCAGTGGACTTATGCTGAAAACAGTTTTATCGAAAATATTAGTTATCATGCCAGTTCCAGGTGTCCATCGGGGTTTTATCTTTAGAAATGCCCGAGGCACCAAAATATTTCCTTTAGTCAAAATCATGGTCGTGCAACCATTTTTCTCATCGACGTTTACCATATCCTCATTCTACATGACAAGGAATGCGACCGCATTCCAGGTCACTAGACCGACCGACCTGTACGCCAGCACATGGTCTAACATTGGTGTACACTAACCCAGTAGAGTTTGCGGCTTTACAAGGATCCGAATTCGATTTAATCAGTAGTGGCATAGCCACAAGGGATAGGCACGACAAAACAAATCACGACATGATAACACAGATTTCATTCTCATCAATAAATATTTAGGATGTCCTTATTTTAAAAGAAAATCCCACCTCGACAGCTTAGATCTCAAGCACTCTCTTCCCTTTGCTATCACGCTTCGAGCACAAGCTATCACCTTTAAATTATGTGTATCATAAATCAGTCTCAATCATCGACTCAAAAATCATGCAATTAATTCACTCATCAATAAATCCACATACTTCATAGCATTAAAAGCATTTAATGCAAAAAATTTTATGGTTCGAAAATTAGGGTTCGAAAAGTGGGTTACATCCTGCCACTCTTAAAAGAAATTTTGTCCCGAAATATAGTACCTTCATGGAAAGAGTTCCGGGTACAGCTCCATCATCTTGTCCTCGAGCTCCCACGTGGCTTCCTCGTGCCCATGGTTTCTCCACAACACTTTTACGATAGCAATAGATTTATTTCTCAAGTTCTGAACCTTCTAGTCAAAGATCATTTGGGGTCTCTCTTCGTAGCTCAAGTCAGAATTCAGCGTGACTTCTTCGTAGTGAATTACGTGCTTTGGGTCGAACACATATTTCCGCAATTGTGACACATGAAAGACGTTATGAACATTTTCGAGACTTGGCGGTAGCGCCAATCGATACGCGACGGGTCCTACTCCTTCTAAATTTCATAAGGCCCGATAAATCGCGGTTTCAACTTTCCTTTAACACCAAAATGCGCTATCCCTTTCGACGGGGATACTTTGAGAAAAACTTTATCGCCGGTTTGAAAATGCAGGTCGGTTCGTCGGACATCAGCGTACGACTTTTGTCTGTCTTGCGCTTCCTTGATCCTTTCACAAATTTTTCGAACAATTTTAACCATCTCTTCAACTGCATCAGGTCCAAGTATTCTTCGGTCGACAACTTCGTCCCAATAGAGCGGATATCTACACTTTATCCCGTACAGGGCTGCGTACAGCGCCATGTTTATCGTTACTTGGAAACTGCTGTTGTAGGCGAATTCAATCAGTGGTAGTACGGATTCCCAACTTCCACCGCGGTCGAGCACCACGGCTCTCAACATATCCTCGAGAGTTTGGATCGTCCTCTCGGATTGCCCATCGGACTGCAGGTGAAACATTGTGCTAAAATTTAATCGTGTTCCAAGCTCGCGCTGCAGACTAATCCAAAATCTTGAAGTGAATTTCGGGTCACGATCGAACGTAATCGTCACTGGGACTCCATGCAATCGCACGATTTCTTTTATGTAGACCCGAGCTAGTTTGTCTGATCCATGGGTTATAGGAATCGGTATGAAATGCGCACACTTGGTAAGTCGATCTATAATCACCCAAATGGCGGTGTTCCCTTTTTGAGTCTTTGGCAAGGCCGTCACAAAATCCACGGCGATGTGCTCCCACTTTGGCAAGCTAAGCAGCGTTCCACGAATGTCGCTATATCCCTCTTCATGCCATTCCACCAAAAGAACTTCTTCAAATCTTGGTACATCTTCGTACTTCCCGGGTGAGCAGTGTATGGAGTCTCATGAGCTTTACTCATGATCTCGTTCTTGAGTTCCTCGTCGTTTGACACGCACAGTCTTCCTTCAAAGATGAGGGCGTTGTCGGACTCCTCACTAAAACTCCCAGATTAGCCGGTTCTCACTTCAATTCGAATTTCTTCAAGTTTCGTATCCATCCGTTGTGCTGCAACGATTTTTGTTTTCAGATTTGGTTCAACCACTAAGGTGGCAATTCGGTCATCCACCGTTTCAGGTGCCCTTACCACTTCCAATCGCAATTTACTAAACTCTCGTATCAAACTTTCCTCTTATGTCAGAAAAGTAGCTAGATGCGAATGGTCCCGCCGGCTCAAAGCATCTGCCACTACATTTGCTTTGTCGGGGTGGTAGTTGATGCCACAATCGTAGTCCTTCACTAGTTCGAGCCATCGTCGTTGTCGCATGTTCAAATCCTTTTGCTCGAAAAAAATATTTCAGGCTCTTGTGTCTGTAAAAATTTCACATCGAACTCCGTAGAGATGATGCCTCCAAATCTTTAGGGCATGTACCACTGCTGCTAACTCCAAATCGTGGGTTGGGTAGTTTAACTCGTGTGGTCTCAATCGTCGTGACTCGTAGGCCATTACTTTGTTGTTTTGCATCAACACGCATCCTAATCCAACCTTCGAAGCGTCGGTGTAGACTACGTAGTTCACTCCAGGCTCTGGCACAACCTTTGAAAGCTCGCTTCACACTCCGGGGTCCAATTTACTTTGACTCCCTTCTTGAGTTGTTGGGTCATTGGTCTAGCTATCTTGGAGAACCCTTCTATGAACCTTCGGTAGTATCCTGCCAAACCCAAGAAACTCCGAATCTCGTTCGATGTCGATGGTGACTTCCATTGTTGTACGACCTCAAATTTGGCGAAGTCCACTCAGATTCCTTCTGCCGATACGATGTGTCTAAGAAAGTTTACTTCGTTCAGCCAAAACTCACACTTGCTGAATTTCGCGTATAGTTTCTCGGTTCTCAACGTCTCCAAAGTGATTCGCAGATGCTCCTCGTGCTCCTTCTCGTTCTTCGAGTAGACTAGAACGTCATCTATGAAGACTAAAACGAATTTATCCAAGAACGGGTGAAATACTCGGTTCATCAGATCCATGAACACCGCAGGGGCATTCGTTAGACCGAACGACATCACAACGAACTCGTAGTGTCCATATCTTGTGCGAAACGCAGTCTTCGGTTTGTCCTCCCTTCGAACTCTTAGTTGGTGATATACGGACCTCAAGTCCATCTTTGAGAACACACCGGCTCCTCGAAGTTGATCAAACAGGTCATCTATCCTTGACAGTGGATACTTGTTCTTGATGGTCAATTTGTTCAACTCTCTGTAGTCGATACACATTCTCATCGACCTATCATTCTTCTTGACGAAAAGCACTGGTGCGCCCCACGGCGAGACACTAGGCCTAACGAAACAAAGGTCCATGAGCTCTTGAAGTTGTATCTTGAGTTTCTCCAACTCTTTAGGCGCCATTTGATACGGTGCCTTAGACACCGATGCTGCTCCTAGTTCGAGGTCGATGGTGAACTCCAATTGCCGATCTGGCGGCGGTCCAAGGAAAAACGTCTGGAAATTCTCATACGACAGCGACGTCTTCCATCTTCTTTTCCTTCTTCTCCTCTCCATGGAGATAGACGAGATAGGCAGGACGCCCTTTTCTCATCATTGTGGTAGCTTGGAGCGCGGAGATTATTATGGTTCGCCGGTTCCTCGAGATTCCATGGTATACGGTGGGTTCCTTTCCCAGAGCTTGTAGGGATATTTGTCTCTCCTTACAACGAATCGTCGAAAAATTCGCGGTCAACCAATCCATTCCTAGGAGTACATCGATATCTCCCATCGCCATAATTTGTAGGTCGTGAGCGACTAATTTAAGATCTCCTAATAGAAAATTTCTACGTTCGAGCATGTTCGAAAGATTTCTATTGTCCCACCCACTGGTGAAGACACTATCACCCTATGTTCAGATTTGCTAATAGGCAAGTTCAAATTGTGCACACATATTTCAGATATGAATGAATGCGATGCGCCCGTGTCAAGCAACACAACAATAGGGGTGTCGAGGATTTCGCCCATACCTGTCAGGTTTCTTTTCTCGCGTTCATCTTGCTCAATCTTCGGTTTCTTTTGTTCCAACGCGTACGCTCTAGCTTGAGAAGGAAGTCTTGAGCGGTGAGGTTGTTGCAGTCGCAATGGCGGGTCACGATTTCCTCGTGATTCATTCTGCGGTGTCCTTGATTGTTGACGGGATCCCTGATCTGCCTTGATCCCGATCCTACCTTCTTACTCGGACACTCCCTAGAGAAGTGATAGTTCCCTTCGCAGGTGTAGCACTTGATAACGTTCTGCTGTCGACATTCTTTGAAATGGTACTTAGTGCACACATTGCACTGTGGCACCCTGGGTCGGTAGTCTCCTCTCTGGCTAGATGTATGTTGTCCTCCTCCGTGTTGGGACCGATGCTGATTCAGTTGGTACCGTTTTTCGTCGTATGAAGTCCTAGAATCATCCCACTTCCTTTTTCTCTCAGGAGTGGTGTGATGGTGCTAAAGACGATGTAGTGTTCTCCTTAGCTCTCTCCTTAGGCATCGCTGCCTCAATATCTAGTGCGAGTGCTAATGCTTCGGCGTAGGGGAGTTTCCCTCGACTAGCCAACGACATTCTTATCTCATGCCTTAGTTCCTCACGGAACTTGTCAGACAGCTTCTTGTCAGTATCGACCTGATCAGGTGCGTATCGGGTCATGCTATTGAGCACTCGGTCGTACTCGGTCACAGTCATGTGTCCTTGGGTCAGATTGTAGAACTCGGATGCCTTTGCCTTTCGGTAGCTCTTTGGCACATACTTGTTGTATATTTCTGTCTTAAAACCATCCCATGTCATCGCCTCTGCTTGGTCTCGTGGCATGGTCTTCAGTTAGTTGGTGGGTCACACAACTCATTCGTTCTCTATCATTACATCCCAAAATTGCGAAGATGCGCTCTAGCGCACGGATCCATGATTCGGCCTTGGCCGGTTCTCCCAGTCCGTCAAACATAGGTGGTTTCTTCTCTAAGAACATCTTCACTATTTCCCGATCAACCGGGGGTGGGGGAGGCGGCGGTGCTCGGAATCGACTGCATTACACTTTCCTTATTCGTGGGCTGAGGTGTCGGCTCACGGTTATTGTGTCTCAGCGGCATTCTGATTTATCATCACACAGATTATTCTCAAAGTCTAGCAACAGTCACGTGGTATAGTCGATAAACAAGGTTCATGGGACGATTGTTTTAAAGTATATGACAAAATGTTGATACGCTCGGATTTTGCATTGTTTTAAGGCCATTATTTGGTCCATTTTTAATGTCAAAGTCACTCTACACGGCCATTATTTGCATATTTTGTTTATTTTGGTATTTTGACGTGTTTTGTGAGAAATGTGCATAATTAAGCCGAAAAAGGGAGCCAAAACGCAAAGTTTGGAAATCTGGAGTCAGACGTCGACCGGCGACAGCCACGGATGTGTGCGGCGCCCGGCGGGCAGATCAATGCAGCGGTCCGCCTCGGAAAAATGTGCTTGGAAGAGAAGTCTCGTCCGGCGACCGCCGGAAGACGTGCGGCGGTCCACTGCCGAGGGAACATACTCTCTGGAATCCAAGGCGGCGACCGCCGGCCAAGGTGCGGCGGCCCGCCAGAGAAAGGCGGCGAATTCGAGAAGACCTAGATTTGCGCCCAGATTTACCATATTTTGGAGATCTTTTCCTTCTACAACAAGGAATGACTTTCTCCTATAAGACCTCAAACTTCATCAAAGAGAGAGAACTTCTACTTGCAAAATACTTCATAGAGATCAAGACCTAGAGTACTTCATTGGTGCAAGGAGTTGGAGAAGGCTTTCAAGAACATCAAGAACGACAAGGATTCAACCTACGGGTTTTATTTGCTTTAGTTTTATGTTCATTTATGTGTAACTAAACTCATAGGATTCTAGGGATATGTTAGTAACGACTTTGGTTATACAAATTCCTTTTTCTATTTAATATCCGTTTTGTTTTTACTTTGTTTTTTTCCCTAAGTAATTTTGATGCTGCATGATTGAGTGACACAATTGTGTATGATTTAATATAACTTGCTTCATAAATGTGACAGAGTTCTAGCGAGTTAGATCCACTTAGTAGACGCTACAGTTAGCTTCCCTTAAAACAACACTGTTAATTGAGAGTGAGGACTTTTCAAGGGTCTTAGGAGCTTTTTGGAGTTACGTGTTAGGATTGACAACCCTAATCTTGTAATCAACATTTGTATCGCATGAGCATAAGCTAGGTGACTCGTTCTATCAAAGTAATAACTGTGCTAGGGTATTGAGTTGGAATTTTGTATAACCATAATTGTGAACTCACATCCCTGGGATTCCCTTATCTCTATCGTCTTTCTCCGTGTTTTATTCGCTTTTAGTTGGTCTATGCTATCTATTGTTTTTAGTTTTCCAAAAGTTTTCAAAACCCACTTGTTTTTTGAGATAGTATTTGAGTCTTAGTAGAGGATAAACACTTTGTGTTCGTCTTCCCCGTGTTCGATATCCGGTACTAACCTTTAGCTATACTATATATACTCTGTATACTTGCAGGTTTATTTAGTGCTAATAAAAAGTGCATCAAATGTTCTCGTAACACAAGATATCAAAAGTTTGTCACATAGATGGATAGCAAGAGAGTAGTGTCAAAACATTATTATTGCAAGAATCGGTTGCGTCATAGGGTATCAAAAGGATCATTGTTCCTTATCAACAAGGTAATTGTAATCAAGACACAATTATGCAAATAGAGTGGCAAAGTATAAGGGCGCAATAAGGTATTTAAAGACGGTTATGCGATAGGATGGCATAATGTGATGGTGTGATGAAATAGCGATAGACAATTTTCACAATGGAAGGACAATATGAAAATCCATTGCATCATAAGGTAGTAAAAGATAGAAATATCTCCCCATGACATATCAATCAAAACGTTGCCTCAATGAGGTCTTAGTATCAAACGCAAATGGTAAAAGGAGTAGCGAAAGTAGGAAAGGTAAATGGTAAAAGTCAAGCAAATCAATCAAAACATGGGGAAAACAAAACAAGGTACTCCACGACTACCATCCTAGTCAATTCCGTTCATATCTTCTTCGGGGTCTTCATCCTCTTTAACACTTTCCATGTACAAGTCAGGCCCTTCCTCGTAGGGTTCCTCATCCTCGCTCACTCCTCCAGTATGTGGGGGCGGAGGAGTTATCGTCCGCATCTCTTCCACATTCCCATGTATGATCAAAGGGTTAGACGTACGAGTCCTAAACCTTGGTTTCCTTGGAACGCGATCAACATGCGGCTCCTTATTACGACGATATCTCCATCGACGGGCTTGACTCGGCGGGTACTTGTGCGGTGGGGGACGAAGTGGTGGTCCGTCCATCGCAGCTGCCATGGCTGGAAGTAGCACTCCTAACAAGCCAATCATGTCGCCTCAAGGCTCGTACTCGGGCGGACTGAACCACGTAAATGGTAATGCTGCTTGGGCAGTCCACTCGCTCCAAGGGGTCGGCAGGTTGTGGATAAGTCTCGAAATCCCCACGTGATGGGTAGCTCCTCCATACGCGTATGCGTCCATCCAATGATCATAGAAGTCGGTGACGTAGGTCAGGAGAAAAGACTTTCCATCCCATTCAAAATCTCGGTAGGTTTCTACGGGGAAAACCTTGTTCTTTGCGTAACGGTTTCGCATCGGTGCATAGTACTGGTTGACCATCTACAAAATGAAATCTCAGCATCAGCACAAGGGTCGAAAAAATCAATAGCGTATGAGGTTTCAAATGATGCTGAGAGTATGATGGATATATATATGTATGTGTCGAACGATGGAGGTGTGAAGGTAATATCATGTCAAGAACAAACAGAATTTCATTTCCGAGGCAAAAGGTTCGTATATTTTCGTGTTTCGATGATTCACAATTTGTTCTATTAAGTCGCTTGCCTCGTATTCGGCGTTTTGTGCCTCCACGTTTGATATTATCACAAAATTTTCATTAACAACACGATTTACAACTATGTATAGCAGCATGCTCATGTTCATTCTCATAGATGTCGTTCATCATACAATCAAGCAATCACAATCATATAGAATTCCATTCATTAAACTCATAGAGGTCTTAACACATATTCACTTGCACAACAGCATTCATCATTTTTGGCATAGTCGCAATTAGCAAATTTCACATTCATGTATACTCGTCATTTCATACTCCAAGAAAATCTCAAAAACGTCACATTAACTTTCATTCATCGTAATTTCCAACATTTCATGATTCAAATCAATATTCATCAAGATATTTGTTACCTCATTCTTCGTGGTTGAGCGGGGACGAGTTGTGGTGTTGAGCCTTCGACGATTATCACTTAGTCCATTTACACATGCTTAGACTTTTAACTCAATAAGACTCTTGGGTCCAGAGCGGAAAGAACTGAGGCTCTGATACCAAACTGTCACGACCGCCATTCTAGGGTATGATAAATGCGGCGATCGCGACCTAGGCGGACTTAAATGCAACAAAGAACGTAGACTAGAGTTTCATTAAAAGGGTTTGACCAAAGTATTTAATAAACAATTAAAAAAGCAACGGCTTAGCAATGAAATCCAAAGAAGAATAGATATCACAATTTATGCTCAACACGACAGGGGCTTAATGTAATCCAAAATGTATCATCTCTCGATTTTCTAAACAAAATGAAATAGTTTCAAACTCAATCAAAAGATAAGAAGTTTCATGTTTCAGTGGAATCATCCAAGAGAAGGGTGAAGCCATGTATGAAGACACAACTACACTCGGAGTTTCAAAATGACCATATTATTCAATTAACTTGCTCAACACCGCCAACCGCTCGTCGCCGCTCAACCTGCACATAGGAAAAACACATGCAAGGCAGAGTACTATAAAGATACTCAGTGGACTTATGCCGAAAACAGTTTTATCGAAAATATTAGTTATCATGCCAGTTCCAGGTGTCCATCGGGGTTTTATCTGTAGAAATGCCTGAAGCACCAAAATATTTACTTTATTCAAAATCACGGTCGCACAACCATTTTTCTCATCGACGTTTACCATATCCCCATTCTACATGACAAGGAATGCGGCCGCATTCCAGGTCACTAGACCGGCCGACCCGTATGCCAGCACACAGTCTAACATTGGTGTACACTACCCCAAGTAGAGTTTGCGGCTCTACAAGGATCCGAATTCGATTTAATTAATGTGGCATAGCCACAAGGGATAGACACGACAAAACAAATCACGGCATGATAAATAATTTATGTGTATCACAAATCAGTCTCAATCATCGACTCAAAAATCATGCAATTAATTCACTCATCAATAAATCATAGCATTAAAAGCATTTAATGCAAAAAATTTTATGGTTCAAAAATTAGGGTTCGAAAAGTGGGACATGACATATCTAGTGAAGAAGAAGAGGCGTGACGGTTCTGATCCTATTAATTCTAATTTCAATAGAGAAAATGGAATTGAAATGGAAGATGCTTCCTCCTCTTTACATTTAGCAAAGATCTTTTTCTTTTCTTTTTTTCTTGCCTTTTCTTTTAAAATAAAATAAAATTGATAGTTAGATTAAATGGATTCATGATTACATAATAATCAGCAACACTTTCTAGGTAATTTGACTTTTCAAAAATAAAAAAAAATGAAAATATACAACGAGCATATAAACTCATTATAAGTTTTAGTGATGATAGTTTAATCATGCAACCAACTGTATAAATAAGGAGTAAAGGCTAAAATTGGTCCTAAACTGAAAGGATTGGCAGCGGAAGCGTTTACATAAATCAATTATATAATAATTCTGATCTATTTAGTAGATTATTTAGATAAATCATATTCGCGCAATTATCACATGTATCATGCTCATAACTCAAATAAAACATGCTTTAAATTAATTGAAACCTAAAACATGCTTTTCTACGGTTTAGCCATTATACCTTGATGATTCTCCAAAGAATCGAAGATAGCTAGCGCCTTCTTCACGAGAAGATCTTTAGTACAAAACCATGGATCTTCTGTCTGGTTTTCGGACTGTAAACTGATATCTAGGTGGGCTGATCTCACCAGTATACTAGGACTTAAATAAAGAAGACGGAAAACCTTTCTCACGGAGGAGAAAAATCGTCCCTTTCCTTTATAGAGAGGGGGACGAAAATTTTGAAGAAAATAATGTGTATTTTCTGTCTCCTTTATTCTCCTATTTATAATAAGTCACGTATTGGGGCCAGACATGGATCTATGGAAAGTTTTGGATATGAGCTCCTCCAATTAGCTTTTTACTAATTAAATTAAACTCAATTTAATATAAGCTTATAATTGGAATATTACGAGCAGACACTACAAAAGTAATATTGCACTCCCCATCCAAATTCGAAATTATAAGTACTCCGGGTTTCCATTACTTGGTATTTATTTCCCGCGCTTAAGATAGAAACATCCATTAATTAATTATTGTCTGCTATGGACTTAATTAATCAATATCTTATTTATTCCAAGAGTGGACTCAGCAAGAAATTCTTATTTATTATTCATATAGTAATCAAACTCCAACTAGCTAAGTTCTGAATAATAAAACCTTATTTCAAGCTCCTCTTGAGGATGTTATCAAACGAGACTCACCTCGCACACGATTCAACATAATAGCAATCCTAGCACCGCTAGATATTAATCACCACTACCCAATATACCAGGCTTATTGGGTTGCGAAAAACCCGCACCATTTGGTAAGTCAAAGTAGTGCATAATCAATACCGTATGCTCAATGCTAACGTACATTGATTAAAAAATAATAATTTACAAGACCTCGTCTTTCAGTAGATAGCATAAAGAATGTCTCGCTGTTAGATCCATTCAGTGTTATACCACACCAACGTCATCTTATTTCAGTAAGGCTTAGAAATAATCGGACTGACGTTGCAACCTTTCACGATAGGTAGTCTAAGCCTATCTAGGTTGTGAAATTCTTCTTTTTCTTTGTTCAGAATTGACCATGTTACCTTAAAGTGAATGACGCCCAAAGAGTTTACTTATACATTTAAACATGTAATAAACATCCATTAAATGTAAAACATAAAAACATTATGACAAAAATAATCTGTTTATTCCTTTGGAAAATAAAATAAGAGTTTTAATAGTATTCAATCACTCGAAAGGTGATTTCTAGTATACAAACTCTAACATGAACATATGTCCATTTTATCATTTTGGTCCTAAACTTTATCTTTTGAATTTTTTGGACCTGTACATTTCAAATCGGATCACAATTGATCCTCCGTTAGTAATTCCATTAATATTTAACGGTCAACAATTTTAATCACAATTTTGACCAACTTAAGTAATTTTTAATGGGATTACCAACTCCTAATCATAATTTTAATTATTTTAAGGATATATCATTTAAAATACAAAAATAAGAGTATTAAAAAAAATAAAGAGAATTATTTAATTTATTGTAATCGAATCTTTCTGCAAATCCTAAATTGCAATTCATCAAATTTAGACACAAGAAAAGCAATAAAATAAATAAATAAAAGTAACAAATTTATCTACCTCAAGTTATCCAGGTAGCTTCCCTGATCGAAAAAACCGCGAATTTCGATTTCTCCGAATACTGATACTCAATTCCATTGCTCTGCAGCAGCCCTTGGATCAAATTCTTGGCTTCATCGGGGTCGGAGCTCTCGCATTCAACCTCATAACTCGTGTCGAAGCTGTAGAGCGTCTCATCGACTTCTAATTTCAGCCCATTCCACTCGTAAACCCCTCTCACGTTCCTAAAATCCCCCAAACATACCAAACCCTTCCCGCCCAAACTGAACTCCTCCCTCACCCTCCTCATTATGTCGGACGGCTCGACGAGGAGGAGCATACTCTTCTTTTTTAATACTCTATGAGTACAAAATCACTCCTTATTTCATTTTCGCCTGCATTGTTGGCTCCATGGGCGGCTCCTTGTTTGGATACTATCTCGGCGTTTCAGGTCACTTTTCTCTTCTCCCAATTCTTTCATTGTTCCAACCATTCCTAAATCCTAACAATAGAGTTTGCAGATGGAGTGACTTCCATGGATGAATTCTTGAAAGAATTATTCCCCAAAGTATACAAAAGGAAGCAATTGCATCTCTAAGAAACAGATTACTGCAAATACGACAACCAGATTCTGACCCTGTTTACATTCTCACTCTACTTAGCCGCCTTAGTCTCTACATTCGGAGCCTCCCACGTTGTTAGAGATAGAGATCGATTGTGTGTTGTAATCGGAGAAGAGAGAGCGATGATTCGAGGGTTTAAGAAAAATAAAAGAAAGTTGGTGAAAAAAGATAGTGGAACGTGGGTCCTACTTTTATATATTAGTTTTATAATAAAATATGAATGTAAAAAGGTGATTGGAATGTGAGACCTATTACCAATTATGGAATACTCCAACCGGGGTTCCTAAGGTGGGACACCCAAAAATAGTAAACTGAGACTCTTAAAGTGGGACACCCAAAAATAGTAAACCGGGACTCTAAATTTTCCATTTGGCACCGTATAATTACCCAATTGATATCGATTTTATTGAAAGTGAAATTTAAAATATTATGGAGTATGTGATTGTAGTTTAGACTTTCCGCGCTAAACTCAATTTGCGTTCCATGATTCCATTAATTAAGAATCAGTTAACATAGACCATTAATCAATTCTATTAATTAAGACAAAATGAAAAAAAATAAATTTGTTTAGGTTAAGGAATCACCTCCATCCTCTCTTCTGCTCTAATACGTTTCATTTACGAGAGTAACCTTCATCTTCTTTGGTAATTTTCTCCCGCACTTTCATTGTCATAAGTCGACGCCGGCACCATCTTCTTCATCAAGTCAATTTGCCTCCATATAAGAACTTCAAACAAAAATCAATACAAATCCTATATTACAACTCTGTGTTCGACCACAAGGAGTTCATGATATAAAATTCTACAAGAAGTCCAATATTAAAAATCGCAAGACTTGAACCCATGACCTCCTTCTCTATATACCAAGACTTTTACCACTCCACCATATAACCATTTTGAAATAATATGAACATTAATTATTCTTATACACTAAAAATGATATTTTTATCCACATAAAATAATAATTATTTTAATTATATATTTTTTAAGAAATAATCAATTATAATATATATTTTAATTATGCTTTAATTATCACTAAATTTTTACAATATAGTTTGAGTTTGTAATTACACATAAATTTAATATATTTTATATGTAAATATAATTTATTAGTATTATTTAATATTAATATTTTTCTTGTACTATATATTTAATTTATATACACTAGCCATTGATATTAATATTTTTACATAAAATAACTAATTATTCATGTTTAATTATTACTCAATATAATATTATTTCGTTCAATACACTTTTTTAGTTACAATGAAATTTATCTATTTATATATAAAATATTAAATTTTTTTATCTACAATAAATAATGAATCATATATTTAATTTTATTTACCAACAAAAATATTTATGAAACTTAGTCATTTACTACTAAATTTTAATATTTATATTACAACTAAAATATAAGGTTAATATTTTTGATATATTATTGATTATATGTAAATTTAATATATTTTGTATATTGTATACTTAATTATATATATTTGCAACAGTAAAACAGTTCGACCAGTGATTGAACTGGTTGGACCGATTGAACCATGAACCAGTAGCTTTGTCGGTTCACCGATCCGGTTTTTAAAACATTGGTATTTATGGAGATTTGTTTTATTTCATATTGCAGTAATATCAATCAACTGTTACCAATTAACGTTTAATGAAACGGTTGGGTTTGTTTGTTTGTTAAAATTTCAAAGCGAATGCACTGATAAATTATGTAACTGATTGTGGTGTGGTGACAGCATTAAGTCACTTTAATTTTGCATCTTTTTCACATCCATGACCAAAAAATAATGTAACCTTGGATTGCATGATAAAAAAATTATACGTTTAGGTAGTGACCCTTCTTATTCCTATTAAATAGCATTGGTTGTACAATAAAAAAAAAAAAGGGACTAATGTGTTAATTAGATAGAATTAAGTGAAGATACTCTTGATTTCAAATGAATCTTCTTATATTTTCTATTATTATATTCATAATGGCATTATTTTAAATTTTTAATCCTACTTATTTCAATCATGTAAATATTTATGGTAGCCAATTAATTTGGAGGCAGGGGCCAAGAATAGACTGTGGAAAATCTAAATATCAAGAAGTTTAAAGGCGAAAAGAACTTTAAAAAATATAAAGATGGATTCAAAGCTGGATCCAAGTATCAAAGGAAACACACTCTGGTAATTGGTGTAAGAGGTCGGGTAATGTAAAGAAGGACTGCTTTGCTTGGAAAAGGAAGCAGGCGAGAAAGAAGCAACATAGGGCAAGAACAGCTCTAATTGTGTGCAAGAAAATGAAGTCCCATAGATATTGAATGTGACGGTGAAAGGTGAATCAACTTCTTGGATTCTAGATTCTGGTTGCAACTTTCATATGTGCCCAAATATTGATTGGCTTGAGTCCTTAATCGAAACCGTTGGGCTTAGTTTTGTGCTTCTTGGAAACAATCAAGTTTGCACGATTAAAGGAGTTGGAAGTGTGAGGCTGCAGCTAAGTGATGGCTCAGTGAGATTAATTCTTGAAGAAAAGAGGAATCTCGTATCACTTGGATTGCTTGAGCGTAAGGGCTATTGTTTTGAGTCTTTTGGAGGTAGAATGATAATTAGAAAGGATGTTGTAGTGGTTATGCAAGGAGAAAGGAAGGGGAGTCTTTACTATATGCAGGCTTCAGTAATAAATATTGATGATAAACTCCATCAAATCATGGCACATGAGGTTGCAGCATCCTACTAATGGGAGCATAAATCAGCTGGTCAAGAAGAAAGTGATCCCCATGGCTGAAGACAAGAATAGGGAACCTTGTGAAGAATGCATTCTGGCCAAATCAAAGAAGCAGTCATAATCAAGAGGTAATCATACATCACAATCTCCCTTAGAATATGCACATAGTGATTTGTGGGGGTCTGCTCCATTAAACTCAGTTGGGGGTGGAAAATATTACATGACAATCATAGATGATTATTCAAGAAAGATGTGGATGTATGTATGAAAAAAAAGTCTGAAGCATTTGTAAAATTCAAGGAGTGGTGTAAAATGATGGAAATGGAGAAAGGTTGTGTTCTGAAATGTCTAAGAATGGATAATGGACTCGAATATTTGTCTATAGACTTTGAGAACTCTCTCTGAAAAGAGGAACCAAAAGGCATAAATTTGGGCAGAGGCATCCGCTACTGTCGTAGAATTGATCAATATGTGTCCAGCTTCTAGCTAGTATAAATAGTGAGACACCAAACTTTAGATTGTGTGGCAGATTTGGGGACTACTCTCAGGTCAGAATATTTGGTTTCAAGACATTTGCATATCAAAAGCAAAGTTATAAGTTGGATGGTAGGGCATTAAGATGTGTGATGCTTGGCTATAGGCTTTGATGTATTTAGTCTAGGAAGCAAAGAATTGTTGTAAGCAAGGATGTAGATTTTGTAGAGAATGTAATGCCTCTCCACAAGACAGCTTAAAATCAGGAAGTGAACAAGGAAAACCAAAACGAGACTTCTTGTGTTATAGTGATTCCTGAAATAACATTACAAGGTGGAGTTGATATTGAGTCTGATGACGATCAGTTCAGCGATGATATAGCTCAAGGCGGAGCTGGGGCTGAGCAGAATCATGACGATATTGATGATAATGATGGTCAAGATGATCTCAGAAACTATCAATTAGCTCAGGATAGACTTACGAGATCAGTCCACCTGAAATTTGGATGATCTCCCCACGGGGCATCCCTCTCTTCCCTGGTTCCAGCTTCATTTTGATTCCAGCTACCAACGGCATTCACTTGAGCATGGTACTCACTCATATATATTAATTCATTAGCTGTATCTAACATATATGAAACGCTAGTTTTGACTATCTTTTCTGAATATTTATAAATTTTGGACAAGATTTTAATATGTACTGTTAATTAAATCTTTTCGATATTTGTAGATAATTGTGCATACAGTTGATAATAAACACTTTGTTATTGGATTAAATATTTGAGCCCATTAACACGCATTTAACACATTTAAATGGTGTGGGCTGGGAAATAATTTTTATTAAGTTAAGCATAATAATAATAATAATAATAATAATAATAATAATAATAATAATAAATTAAGTAAATTGGTCAATTGACTAACACAGCTATGACTCATTTGGCGTATGAGTCGAGATATTGCAATATAGAATCCTGATAGACATTATTTGGTGTTTAATACTCCCTCCGTCCCGCTTTAGCAGTCTCATTGACTTTTCTGCAATCGTTTTGTAAAAATAATAATAAATAGTTAAAGTAGAGAAATAATAAAGTAAAAAAGAGAATAATGTAGATAAGACTATTCTCTATATTATTCTCTTTTTTATTTTATTATTTCTCCACTTTAATTATTTATTATCATTTTTACAAAACGAGTATAGAAAAGTCAATGAGACTGCTAAAGCGGGACGGAGGGAGTATATAGATTATGATATGGATAACACTTTCGGTCTTAATCCGCAAATCAGTTGGGCAGGATTAGTCGGCTTCCACCAAAGACAAGTTTGGTACATCTATAGTCAAACCAAAGAAAAAAAAAAGAATGAAGTACTAGTACAATGTCGAGATAAACCTTATGTATCTATACAATTCAAATTTTGTTTAAATGGTTAAATACATAAAATTTAATTGGTTTTCATGTTATAACAAGTAATATTTGATTGACTTAACTTTGAAAAAATACAGTAAGGATTGAAATTCATAATTAGCTTAAATATTCATTTAGCTTTGTGAATGGTTAAACTTGAAGCAAGATTGACAAATATATAGTACTTTTTTCTTTCTTTTGTTGTGAAAAAAAAAAAACAAAGGTTTTTTCAAATACTGTATAAAATTTTCTTTTTAAATACCCTTAAAAAGAATTTTGTTTGCAAGTTAAATCAAGAGGAATTACTAATAATTATTATCTTATGGTAATCCAGCTCAGGGAAATTGCTTATGAACATTGACTAATATTCTGCCCAAGCCCGCATATAGCCCTATTAGTTCAAAATGGTATTAGCCCATAAACTCGGCCTGATTTTGAGTTTCATCTTAGATTCTGCTTAAGTTCAATCTATCTATTTTTGAAACTATTACTACTCCCTATTTATATAGCAAATGTTAGATTTTAACATGGATCCTGTTTCACTCCTACTTATTTTCAAATATTAAATATTTTTTACTTTAAATATATTTATGCACATGCAGTAATATTTCAGCCCATCTCGTATGTTATTTATTAATTCAATTACTAGGATTTAACTTTATATCTATAGTACCGTGCGAATTTCAGGTCATTTTTTCGTGCGAATTAAATACACATAAATTTATTCAATTATAAGGGTTTAGCCTATATCTATGGTATGTCCGAATGACTTCTCAGCTCCATTTGCAAACACCGTGCAATTTGAAATTTTTGTTTTGTAAATCTTACAGTTTTAATTATTTTTGTATCATTGAAATGCCTCTCAATGCCGTCTCTTTAAGAAGTAGCTGTATGAACTCCATAGGTTGACGTATAATCATATCCCTAACTGTAATCACAGGTTGCGTGGAGTTCGAACAGCTCATCGACTGTGTTCTTTGCAAAAATAATTAAGATGTTAGATTACAAATAAAAAAATTTCAAATCGCACGGTGTTTGCAAATCGAGCTGAGAAGTAATTCTGACATACCATAGATATAAGGCTAAATCCTTATAATTGAATAATTTATGTGTATTTTAACTTGCACGAAAGAATAACTTGAAATTCGCACGGCGACTTAAAATTCGCCCACCAACTCCCACCTGACGGCAGCGCCCACCTACTCCAACCGGACGGCATCACCCACCCACTCCCATCGGACGGCATCCGCCAACTCCTTCGACGCATCACTCTTCCACTCCTTTCCTGCATCGACCTTTTACTCCCACCAGGTACCGCCCTTCCACTCCTTTCCGGCATCGACCTTCTACTCCAACCAGGCACAGCGCGCCAACTCCCACCAGGCATCGACCTTCTACTCTGTGCTGGCATCGCTCACCCAACAGGCATCGTCCATGAACTCCTTGTTGGCATCGCTCAGCCAGGCATTGCTGCCCCTCAACTCCACCAGCCATTGCTGCCCGTCTCCTCCAACTAGGCATCGCCCGCCCAATTCCACCCGGCAGCGTCCCTCCCCTCCAATCCGGATAGCGCCTCTCCGCGTCCCCTTCCCGTCCATGTAGCTAAGTTTGGTTAGGGTTTTAGTGTAATTTAATTTTAATTATTAATTTAGTAATCTTAGGACTTATTTAAGACCTTGCAGTTAGTATACTACGTTTCAATATTATTGTTATAATATTGCTGTTATAACAATTACTTAGTATATTGCTGCTATAATAATCAATTAATGTTAAATTCCTCCCTATATTGCACCAAATACACCTTGCTTTGTCGTTTAACCACCCAATTTACCGCTCATTAATTGATAAAATCCCTTAAGATATGAAATTCAACATTCAAATAGATCATGTGCAATTTGACATATTTTGTGCTAGAGATTTGCAAAATAGATGATGTGCAATTTGACGTATGCATTTTCTTTTCGCTTTCAAATTTTTCTGTTAACTATTTGAAAAAACAAGATTAATAATTTAGACGAATAATTATTTTCTTTTAAAAACTAGAAATTTTTTATCAAATTTTGACATCGAAACATATGCATGTTCGATCTCTTTGGAATCCTGATTGTGATTTCTTCAATATAATCACAGATTATGTGCAGTTCGATTGTGTTCTCTGCAAAAGCAACTAAAATTGTCAGATTTACAAATAAAATTTTCAAATCGCACGGTGTTTGCAAATCAAGTTGAGAAGTCATTATGACATATCATAGATATAAGACTAAACTCTTATAATTGAATAATTTATGTGTATTTAATTCGCACGAAAGAATGACTTGAAATTCGCACGCGTAACTTAAAATTCACACAATACCATAGGTATAAGGTTAAACCATAGTAATTAAAATTAAATAAGTAACCCACGAGATGGGTAGAGCTCAATATCTTTTCCTCATTTATATCTTTCTCCCTCTTTCTTCTTCTCACACACGGAGTCATGCATGTCATTCGGAAGCAAAAGGCGACAATGACAACATTAGCAAGGGTACTCGGTCTGGCACACTCTAATTAGCTAAAAATCTGTACAAATACATCAGCATAGATCTTCATATTCTAGTAATATAAAAGTAGGTCTTATTAAATGAATTGCGACACACTTTTTTGGAAGTTGTCCAATTTCATTTTTGAGATAATAGATTACTATGTTCTTATGTTCTTGTGTATTCGAACATATATAATTACAAGTTACAACGAGGGCCAAGTTAAAATTACACTCATGCGTATATATATTCAAATTTTTTATTAATATAGTAGTATAAGTTAAGTATACTCGAGATACAAGCCATTGATTTTTTTTTTTTAAATTAGTTTGATGCATAATCACTCATAACATGTATAGACAAAGTTACCAAACCACACATATGAATCTATGTGTCTTTATTTTAATCACATAGAATATTTTAAAATTCGAGTACGACGTGTAATTAAACGACATGCTATAAAGTGAAGATGGACTAATTATAAACCAATCAAAACCAAGTGTCAACACTCATATGTCTTTACATTCTTATATTGGGACCAATCAAACTACTCCTACTTAATCTTGTGCATTATCCACTACTCCTACTTAATCTTGTGCATTATTCACCTCTCAATAAGAGCATCCCCACAAAACCTGCAAATTATGTATGCTCACCTACCCATCAATCAAAGTCGAACTACCAAGCCCTTGAACTATTATAGAAACCATACTTATTGTATAAAAATATAAATCGTTTTCGATCATTATATCATAAAGATTTACATTAGATTTCATTGTTTTACTCAATAAAATTTGCGGTGCAATATCCAGTGTCATAGATGACAAATTCACTTTTAGAATCATCATTTTTACTGTCACTTCATAATGTTTATAACAAATTCATAGTGTTTCATGATGAATTAATTATACATGGATATTAATAGTGTAAAAATCGTTTTAAAAAATCAGTGAAAATTGCTCAAAACTGGAGCTTGTCATTTTTTGTTGGTTTGGGTGGGTTAAGACTAAGATTCAAAATTTTATAAAATCGATAAAAAAATCAATAATCAACTTTGCCCCTAATTAACTTCTCAATTAGGTAACAAAACATGAACCAAACACTCATCACTAGTAATTGAGAATGCATACTTCCCTCAAACCCCTCATCATAAAATTCATAACCTATGGCTACCACCACGAAAATCTTGCTAGTAACTACCACATTTAATATAGTAAAATTAATCGACCACAATTGTCCACGATAACCATTTTGAGATTTTTCACTAGTGGGGATTGGGTTGCCACGACGCGACATCCTCGAGCTCCAATATGAACTAAATATTTTGATTCATTATAATGTGACAAGTTGGAAAAGTGTGGTGTTGAAAGGAATTATATTTACACGCGTGATTAAAGTATGTAGCATGGCAATTAGATTCTAGACGCTTCGGATCTCAAAAGGCCGTTTGTTTATAGTTTTATACTCATTTGAGTCACCTCTTATACTTGACCATTTAAACCCAAAACTGTCTCTCATCACATTGCATTCATTTTGCCTTAATGAAAAACCGACTACGGATTAAATAATTATTTCAAATGAACAAAAAATTCATTACACTGAACTTGTAAAACAAAGTTGTCGTCCACAATAGAACTTAGAAGATATAAGTTGCGTGTAGTTTATTACTGACCGCACCATAGGAGCGACAACCATTTCAACTCAAATTTTCCCTCATTAAACATCCAAGCGGTGTATACTTCAAGCAACAATATGTACTTCCCTAATTAAATTAAAATTTAAGTTTAATTAAAATTACAATAGTTAGACTGCTACATTGAAAAGTAATTAATTAACATAACTTTATATCTAAGTGTTAAAATCATCCTTTGTAGTCTTCCATGACTTAGTAATGATTATGTCTCATCAATACATTCTTCAATAACCTCCCTTAATTTATGAGGCTTTTTGGTGAATGGTCCAGTAATTTCTGCATGGCATTATAGCAAGCCTAAGTCAATAGTATACCTCTTTGTCTATCTCTTGTCACATGCATATGCATTCCAGTCTATATGTGCAAAGCATGTTGAAATCCTCATTTCTTTATATGAGAGCGGGCAAAATAATATATAGGGTGATTTTGACAATTTTAATAAGGAGCATTTAGTAAATAACTTAATATATAGTTGAAAATGGGGCATTCGCCTCACTTCTTAATAATATACATATATTCTTGGAAATCATCTCATTATAGGACTTTTTAAAAGAGTGAGTATGTAATGTAGTAAATTTAATTGGACATGATGTGCTGGTGAATACCGAACTTCGGTATACGAAAAAGTCATATCTTTACCTTATCAAAGTTTTCGGTATACCGAACTTCGGTATACCTTATTTTCGGTATGACGAATTTCCATACCGATACCGTACCGAAGTTCGATATACCTTACTTTTGCGGTATACCTGACTTTCAACATCAATTAAAATAAAAAAATTAGAGTATTTAGAATATTATTTATATTTTATAATTTTAAAAATAAATTAAATATAATTTATTCATAATTATATTTATATTTCACAATAGATTTTATAATTTAAAAATATATAAAATATATTTTATATATAATTGTGTTTATATTTTTGTGGTATATACCTTAGTTTACGGTATATACCTTGATTTACGGTATGCAGCAATATACCGCGGTATTTGAAAATTTATACCGTTACCTTACCGGAATCTTTCGGTAAGGTATCATACCGTACCGAAAGTCACGGTATACCGAAAATTTGGTATTTTCGGTATTTTTTTGGTACAATAAGGCCGGTATTTCGGTATTTTTCCCCAGCCCTAGGTGAATACTCTAGTATAAAACTATTGGCTACATATATTTGTTTACTATAAAAAAATGATGGACTTAAGTGGTGAATTAGAAGCACCAAACAAAATGGACCACAAATAAAGGCCTGAGAATTGAAAGCCCAATATTTACCTTTCATTTGGACGTAATTGGGTGAATGAATCGCCTATAAATAAATTCAATCCAGCCTTTCCAACTCTCACATTCCGAAATTAAAAATCAAGCATCATGCAACTGAAGAAGAAACTCTCCGCCAGAATGAGACTGAAATACGTTCCCCCCTTCGCCGGCGCCGGTGACATGCCTCAACCGGATATCTACGTCTTCACTTCCGCCGGTCAGCGGATTTGCGCTCACTCTAAGATTCTGGTACACTCTCCGATCTTCGATTCATCAGCTCAATGCATTTGGATCCTGTTTCGCTTTCGCCGTAATTCTGTTTGCATGCTACAGATTTCTTTTCTGATTCAGATTCAAATTCAGAATCTCGATTTTTATGTTCATAGGAAATGTATGTCAACTTTTTTTTTATAATTGGGGAAAATTGCAGGCATCAGCATCGCCGGTGCTGGAGAGCATGATAGAGAAGCACCTGAGTACCGAACCGAAAATCACGATTACCGGCGTACCGTTCGATGCCGTCCACATCTTCCTCCAGTTTATGTATTTCGCCAAGTAAGTGGAGTACAATTTATCAATAATACTTACATTTTTTTTCGAAAATCTCTTTCAAATCTCAATCAATAGTAATTCATTCTAAAAGATCTGAAATTTCAACATCGGCTGTCCATTCATAATCACGTGGCTTATTTTTGCCGATTCGTTTGGTGATTGGCTGACAGCAGATATTTTATTTACTCTGATTCCAATTACCGTGTTTCCAATATCATCTATGCAATTACTAAACTGACCTTCGTGTGTAATCGGTTTTCAGGTGCAGCCATGAGCAAATGGACAAGTATGGAATGCACCTCTTAGCCTTATCCCATGTCTACTCTGTACAGCAGCTGAAGCAGGTATGCACAAGAGGCTTAGCTAGGAGACTGAACGTCGAAAACGTGGTTGATGTGCTTCAGCTTGCAAGACTGTGCGACGCGCCTGATCTCTACCTCCAATGTATGAGATTCTTGACTAATAGCTACAAAGCTGTTGAGGAAACCGAGGCGTGGAAGTTCTTGCAAGACCACGATCCTCATCTCGAGCTCCAGATTTTACAATACATCGATGAAAATGAATTGGTATATCTACACCTTCAAACCTCAAATTCATAGTGTGCATATGTTTTGGAAACTGACTTTTGTTGATGTTGTGTAGAGGAGGAAGAGAACGAGGAGGCATAGGCGGGAGCAGAGTTTATATATGCAGCTGAGTGAAGCAATGGATTGTCTTGAGCATATATGTTCGGAGGGATGCATGAGCGTTGGCCCTTGTGACATGGACCCGAACAAGCATAAGGTTCCGTGTAGCAAGTTCTCGACCTGCCAAGGGATACAGCTTCTGATCAAGCATTTCGGTGTTTGCAAGAAGAGAGGTGATGGAGGGTGTTCGCATTGCACGCGGATGTTGCAGCTCTTCAAGCTGCACTCTTCGATTTGTGATGAGCCTGATGAATGCAGAGTCCCCCTCTGCAGGTAATGTGAAGCATTTCTTTATCTTTCAATCTATATTTAATTACATGATTTAGCATAACATATGGAAACTCACTTGGATCCAACCATATAGAAAAAAACTCTAGTTTTTTAGCATATACAGATTGTATCTTGTTTGCCAACTCTAAATGGTAGCAGATTGTGTTAAAGAGATGCAATCAGATACTACTTTATTTGGTGTAATATATAAAACTGAAGATTCTCTGTGAAAAGGAAAATGAATTGAGCTGTTTGTACAACAGCAGAAAAAGTGATTATGTATATATTTTGATGACTCTGCCAGATATTTACTGATTTAAGAACAAGAATATGCCTCACTAAATCTGATTTTGTTAACATAGTCACATTTTATATCAAATAGAGTATGATATAATTTCAATTTCATACAGCTGAGCATACAATCAACTAAAGTTTGGTTTGTTCTGTGGCAGGCAATTCAAGTTAAAGGCACAACAAGATGGACGAGGGAATGATGTGCGGTGGAGACTGCTTGTGAAGAAGGTGGTCTCAGCCAGAACCATTTCTTCTCTCTCCCTACCAATGAGGAAGAGAGTGGACGAACCCCGGATCGCATTGCATCCTCGCAGGATGAGGAGAGTTAGTCTGTAAATCAATTCTCACTTTACTTTGCCATGTAATTTGTGGCTAAAGTGAAGTTTTAAAAAAATGTGGTGGTTATTGTTGTGTGTTGTCACTTGTCACATAGTAGTTTTGTTCCCCTTGTGTCTGTGTGTGTGTGTGGAAAAGTAGGAAAAGCCAACTAGTTGATTGTAATAATCTACTACGTTTTTTTGGTAGTGGATTGGTTGGTTTGTTAGTACGGAGTGTAGTATAGTTATGTTTTTAAGTTGTGAATTTTGATATGCAAGTGGAGTAGCTTTCATTCTTTAATTTTGGGTCGGATTATTTATTTTGATGGTTACTAAACATGCGCTTATACTACTCGATAGTCCATATGAGTTGATCGCGTTGGTTTGGTTTAAGATTGAGATGCAGTTCAGTTACAAACTTACTCTCCTTGCTTATATATTTGGCTACTCCTATTAATATTAATATAGAGTAGATTTTTTATACTTAGAGAAGGATTGGAGTAAAATCATTATGAGAATGTAGAAAGTAGATATTGAAATGGGCATTTTAAAAACTATCAATCTTCACTGAATTCAATACTTGGGCTTTATTGTATTGAAGAATTGGGAAATTGGTGTAAGTAATTGTAAAATACCTATAAGTACTCTATGTTTTCCATCATAGATGTTATTTTACTTGGATATTTACTTTTACTTATCATAATTGTTTCTTGAAATTGACTCATGTTCACTACATGAAAAATGACAAGGATTAAAGACAGAGAAATGTGTAAAAAGGTGTCTAACAGTATAAAATCACAAAGATTTCTTGGAGCCGATTAATAAAATAGGTAATGCTATATTATAATTAAATTCATTACTCTTTACCTCAAGATTATTCATACGGAGCATCATTTTAGCATCTGGGATCAATTTATTCAGCAAACGAATAAATCCCAAGCTTGCATATTTTCTGTAATAATCAGTTTTCAAATGCCCTATTCAACATCGTTTGATTTGATTTAAGATTCATGATGCCACCCTCATGTTATTTTTCCCGAATAGAAAATATCTTATAATCTCGTCACAAAATATGATATTGTAAATTTAATTTTGATCTTAAATATTTGGGGCAAGATAATTTTATAGTTTTATCAAAACAGTAGTCTAATATATGTTCATAACTTAAATCATTCATGCCACCAATATCTACAATATTTGAAATAAGCTCAACCGCGCGATATGTAACTCATCATCTTCTCGTTTACCAATTGAAATGACAGAAAGAAAAAAATTACGTACAAATAATGTATATACATATGGTTTTCCACTACAAAAATTCATGACAATTTTAATTTAGAACATTGTAATTGTCGAGAATATCTGACGTTAGATATCCCAATTTGCAATATTCCCCTATTAGTAGTACTAATTTGAAGAATCTTGATCACTAGAAGTTGTAGGTGGCTGTCACAAATCTTGGGGAATCTTTCCTATATTGCTAGACATTATTATTATTATTTTTGTCCCCTCAGAATTTTCACATTTTTCACATTCATATTGTGAATTTAGGTCACAAAAGTAAACTTTTATAGTGGCATGCCAAGAGGGACAGACCAACATGAGCATCGACAGGTCGTGTGTGTCTGTTTTTTTTGGTACTCCGTATTATTTTGTAATTATTTATTTATTTATGTATTTATTTTGTGTGTGTGAATTACAATGTGTCAATAAAATGAACACGCCATTCCCATCTAAGCTTGACACACTTGATCAATGCAATATACTAGAGTTACAGTCCCATAGGCCCAATAATAATTTACTTCTAGGCCCGATGATGATTTACTTCTAGTCTTATATGCCCAATTAAGTATACTATAATGTGAAAAACAATGAGATTTATGATATCATTGCGTAAAATAATTTACTTGCCATACTATCTATTACTTATTATTAAATAAAATCCTAAATATACATATAACGAGTATTGGTACAATGAAACGTGGGCTATAATATGTAAACAATAAAATATGCAAATTGGTTCGAGTTTAGAGGTTTTTCCCATTTTTAAATTTATAATATAGTATATGCATAAAAATAATGTTTGCTCTATGCAAACGAAAAAAAAATGTAAACGACATTATTTAATTATAACAATATTTAATTTAGTGCGAGACATGTAACACCCAACTTCATGAGAAATTAATGCTACGTGTATGTATATTTGCTTTAATTTTCTCATTGACAGTATGGATTACAGTACATATTTAAATAAGCTGCATGCATGCAAATTACATACTGTATATTTCATACATATGCATCAAAAATGATTTCAATTTTGTTAATGGATACATACATTGAAAGACTCTATTTGGGTATATGGATCATTGAAATTAAGCTACTTTTTGCAAGATTCCTGTTTCTTAAGCTGCTTCTCTCTTTGTGAATCAAAAAGAATTAATTTCCCACCGATAAGAAATCAATAAATGGTGGAGAAGAAGGGATTTCGTTTCGTTGAAACAAAGCTTCTTTCTGATCAACTTCTTCTTCTTTGTCTTCGTCATCGTCGTCTTGTTTCTCTTTCCTTGCATAGTCTATTACTTCACTTCTATTTGAGTCAGTACTGATTTGGAGAAAGTTGTAGAACTCCACTCCTTTGCTTCTTTCTGCATTAATCAGAATTGCGTTAATTAATTAATTAATTAATTGATGGTATACAAGTACATGCATTAAACATTAATAAGCTAATTAAATTATAAAGGATTCATCTCAAGGCATGAGATCAGTTTAATAAGTTCGAAAAAATACATGTCAAAGATGTTGAGATAAGTACCTAATCGTAATAATATAAGTAAAAAAATATATTACCTTCATCTATGTTCATTCTAGTAATTAGTGTTTGACAAAATTGAGGCTCATTCGACTCTGCAATTTGAAAATTATATCTCAATGGACACTCGAACCTCTCTTGAAGGCTATTAAAGCTCGAATTTTTCCCTCTGCCGATATCAATCTTTGATCGTTTCTCATAGATTTTTGATCTCTCTCTGCATTTTCTAGCCATTATTACGTGCCAGTGATTTTTCACGGCATTGTCGGTGCGTCCTGGGAAAAGCCGCGCTATTATGGCCCATCGGTTGCCATGAATCCGGTGGCAGGCGAGGAGTCGCTCCTCCTCGTCCTCCGTGAAGGGGTTACGGTTGATTCTTGGATCCAATTGATTGAACCATCTCAGCCTACAACTCTTCCCTGATATAGATATGTCAACAACATTTTATGTACTAATAATTACGAATTTAATTTGCATGCAAAAATTAAAGACTGTACGTATTTAGGATGTGATTATATACATGAAATTTGAAAATGTTCATATAATTAAGAGCTTTAAGTGAGAACTTGAGAAGCATTTTATTGTGGTTTTTTCAGGCCGCGGGGCAAACGTATAATTCAGATTAAAATATTCTCAGGTTCTCATGGCAAAAAAAGGTTTTTAAGATAACTAATCTATTTTTGAATATGTAGAGATATAATTGAGGTCGTGTGTAATTTTTTAATTGAAGCCCTAATTTAGTTAGAAGTTTGGAGGTTAATATACTAAAACTAGTTCAATTTCCAAATTACGCATGGAGATATGTTATCATATTACATACTGTAAGTATTCTATGTGAGCAGCGCTCTTGTTTAATTTGGATTAGTATGATTTGTTTTATTCTAAACTTATTTTTATTCTAATTTTTCAAAATAGGACAAACTATTAATTTGATGAATTACATAAACATAAAAGCTCAATATAGTATTTATTTTCTCTATAAATTAAAAAAAAAATTAATAAAGGAACAAAACATATGCATGAGAAAGTGTATATATATATATACCTGATCTACCATGAAGCTTCTCAGCTATGGCGTTCCAGTTATGAGGTCCATATCTTTCTACTAATTCCCTCAGCTTCTCATCCTCTGCCGGCCTCCAATGGCCTCTACTGCACATCTCAACGACAAAACAACAGAGATATATATGTAGGTTGATCAAGCCCTAACTCAGTTTTTCCTTGTTTGCAAACTCAACAATCAAAGCTCAAAAGGGATTATTTATCAAGAAAAGTCACAGAATCATGTATGTGTAGGAAGAAGAAAAGATGATGATGAGGAAGAAAGAAGATAAGTGGGAAATAAAAGAGAATATATAGATAGGAAAGGGGTTAGATAAACAAGTGTTTTCCGTTAGAGAGTGGGAGGGATTTGGACAGACCAGAACCACCAGTTGATGCTACTTCTAACCCACTTAATTACACAACATGTACTCCTACAACCTCTACCTCTATCTCGAGATATATATACTACTTACTAGTATATGTATGGTAGAGAGAAATAGTGTAGAATGGAAGGAGAGAGGGGGTTGCTTGGTGGGGTAAATGTCGTTCTCCTTTCAACATCCATTTTTTCCAAAATTCTAACCTACATGTACCCACCAAACCACTTTGTCTTTCCCTTCTAACTCTGCATGCACACTATTTAAACTATACATCCAATAAATACGATGTCTCACACTTGTCAAATTTTATTTGATCTAAGATTTCAAACCTATAGCACGCTTGTACCTAAATAAAAGGGTGGGAGTGTGTGCAAATTGGAAATTAATTTGATAACCTCAATATTGACTTGCATTGAAATGCTTGGTAGCTTATTCACAGAACTTATTCCCACATCCCTTGGAATATATTGCGTATTAATTTACTCATATAGTATTTCAAAATATGTTTTGTGCAACAGTAAATATACATATAAAAAGGAAATCGGATAATTTTATTTTTATGTGATGAGTCCCACATTTCATTCATATATGCACCTATCTTATTTTAACTTTGGCCGTATTTCGTTACTACCTTTTGGATTTAATCATTGGGTAATATGATCTCGGTGGCTAAGGAAATTGTCACATGTTTTCTTTCGTTTTACGTTTTAAATTTAACAAATTGACTAATAACTTGTACATAATAATTTGAGAAATTAGTTATAAAGTAATGCACATATGCCAAACCAAATTCCCAACAAAATGACTAATAATCATCAATTTCGTCCAATGAAATCTCGTCCACCCTAACAGATTGAATTTGACACAATTTACAATCCTACATATAGAAAGAACATCTGCACAAATTAAATGTATAACATTCCTTTTGTCTGTGCATTTATATTATTGTAAATAAACAATTTGCACTGTTTATATTTTCCCAAGCCTCCCAGTTTATTATACATATAGTTAACATACTATTCAGTTGATATCTCCACATCATAGATAACAATGTTGGGGAAGCAGTAGTATATTGAAATCAAACCTTTAGTTCAAATTAACTTTCAAACTAAGGTAAACTTGTTATTTATTTTTACTTAAGCTACATACACATTGTACCTATATAAACTTACATCGCAATAAATAATAAGGTTTGTTTCCGTTACTAAATCGAGACAAGCCATTCTATTTGTGTTAATCATAGTAAACTTACATCACATTGTACTCCTCAAAAACCTCTCAACTTTACAAAATGTTTTCATTTACAACTTTAAAAAATTCGGCATCAGTACAACGAGTCAGCTAATTCTTAGCGTACCGAATTCTCAGGCTGTTTCTAGTTTAACTATGGAAAACCTTTTCTGATTGATCCACATAAAAATCTGACAAGCTAACTTTCTAACACCAAATATACATAACTGTAAGGGAAACTAAACTTAGTTCTCAACATCCTAAAACTGCCGATATTAAAACCTTTTTCCTGAGTGAGTAAGACTTGTTTTTTGACTGTTGGCCTACCTCTCTTCAGCTCAATTTGTCATATTTTATTGTTATCGAGTAATCCTTAATTAAGAACAAATTACTGGATTCCTCTTGTAAACGGATCACGAGCCCACCATTTGTAAAATCGACCATTTCTATTAATTTGACCAAATTATGTCTTTTACCTATTCGCAATATATTATTAAAATAAATATTTATCACAACATAGAATATTATGAAAAGTAACATTAACAAGCTTGAACTTAATTTTCTCATCATACAAGGTTCAAGGAGTGAATCTTAGGAGTAGTTCATAAATATTCACACTATATTCTGTATATACAATCTACATATAAATGTTAAGCTACGAAATTCGTACTGCATGCTTCAAGAAATACCTAAAAGTTTTCAAGAGTCAATTAACTAGTTAAGCATATTGCAAAGAAATGGAATATATATATATATATAGTCTATAGTGTTTATGAATTTATGCAAGAAACGTAATATACAAAGTTTTCAAGTAATCAATTGAATAATAATAACATTCATTCCATGCATATTGGTATGACTAAGTTGAAGCCAATTCTTAAATTGAAGACTTAGTAGATAGTTTACCAGTTTTACCTACTCCAGTTCAGCATATATGTAAATTATTATAATCCCAAGCAGTAAATAATAGTCACACAAACAATCCACTTCTCAATATTAACTTCCTGAATGATCCATGTGTTCAAAGTCTAGATGACTATATAATAATGTAAGACCTTAAAAGTAAGAGGGTCAAGCAAATTGACAATGAATCCAGCCAGTTCTCTTATCCATGTATACACATTTCAGTTCGCATCATATAAGTTTTTGTATTCGTCTCCATCTTGGGTGGAATACTGAGTGCTTCTATGCTAGACTTAACCTCCATATCTCACCTGATTTGACTCATTAGCACACCAAGTTGGCAATGAGTGATTCCTGAGTCAAGAAGTTATCAGAACTTCCCAACTGCAGCACCATATGAAAGCTAACATTCGAACCGTTCCAATGAGAAATCAAAATCTAGGTTTCCTAATTAACAATTAAGGAGTTCAGCTATACCTGCTCTAATGGTATATTATTGCAGTCACTATTACTAACAGCTGGGTATAAGTTCCCTATTTCGGCCAAGATTGTTCTGGTAATAATACCAGCACCAGCTCGTAGAGAAATGCTTATTCATGTTTTCTCACCTTGATTATAGTCTACATGTACCTATCTCAAGAGGATTTATAAATCAGTTAACGAATTAATTAAGAGGTAATACTGGAGGTGTCTTTTGTGTACAACTTACTTTTTGGATCTAATTGATAGTAGGTAGAAGACAAGGATGTAAGATGTCCTTGTTGACATATTGATACTTTCCTTAAATAATCTAACCTTGATGGAATATAACACCTTTTGCACTGGTACAGTCTAACTATTTATTTCTTTCTAAATTTGGTTGAGATTATACTATTTTATTTGCGTCCCTTACCACTCTTTACTAGCAATCATACAAAAGAAAATGTCTTGTTCATCTTTAAACAGTTCTATACCAACTAGCAACTTTTAATAACAAGCGTACAGATACTGAGGAACAGGCTGCAGGCAGAAAATGTCAATGGAAACAAGACGGCAGATATGTATGATCTGTTTATATTCGAGAGTTATTCAAAAAACATTTCTGTGTACAAATGACTGACATTTTCGCTTTAGACAAGAGTTGGAGAAATGGACAGAAAGCCACAACTTTCGGCTCAAGTGTTGAATATCTCTACACTATCATACCACTTCATGATTGATACAGCTTGTCGCATATAATAAAACTTTAATATATTTATCACCACAACTTTAGCAGATTGGAAAAACAAGTAGAAACACATGATTCTTCAATATTACTCAAGAAAAGAAGGCCACTACCAGAAAGAAAGGTCTGTTTTTCAATCAAAAGGCTCCACACCAGGGTTTGAAGCGGCACATTTCATGACACGTAGTTTTCCACAAACGTACCAGAAAGTCCAGTGCTCAACAAACCGTGATCTCAGCTTCCATAGCAGTCAATAATCAAATAATGATGCAAACAGAACATATGAAAAATGTGCAACTGCTCCACTTATGTATACTTTACCAAGAGTACTAATGGCTTGAGAATGCAAATAATTAGTTGGAAACTGGAATAACATCATGCAGTAATTGTAATTTACCTTTATCTTTTCCTATTTCAAGTTCACGTGTGGCCTTCCTTGTATAAACATCTGAGGGAAAATTTAAACTCTCACCTTTGAACCCCTTTCACATCTTGGTTCTGTATAAGTCAAAATTTCAACTACTGACCAGACAAAATGCAGAGTCATACTTTAAGTCAAGTTTTGGATGTTCATGTTCAAACATGTGGCAATATTATCCTCATTGTTGATGTTGATGTTAATGACACTACTTTGAATGAAGTATCTACTTCAGAAATTATCTTACAAAGAAATGAAGCTAAAAATTCGAGCAAGTTAGGAATTTTAATTCAGTAATCTCAGGCCATAAGCATAAGAGCTATTCTAAAGTATAAAAGGCCATGTCAAGGCTAAACTTCAACACCATCTATGCACACAGGAAAGAAAGAAAAAGAAGATAAATGTGCTAAATGGGCAGTTCTCATATAGGAAGAAGTTCCTACACATGCACTACCTATAAATCTGGTTTCAGAGCTCTGGGAATCAGAAATTTGAAAATCAAAACTATAATGTTTAGGGAGTTATTCTGAGTCAGGTATGTATACAATTACATTACATAAAATGGAAATTCGCCCACAAGCTTAGCTGGGTAAAATTGCATCATAAACTCTAAAAATTACAGAGGATCATAGAAATGAGGTTGCTGACCTACAAGGAGAATACAATATTTGCAGCAACTTTTCAATAAATTCAACCCTACAAATTTAATAATAAGACTTCCAAAGAGCTATGTCCCAGTTAGATAGGAACACTCAATTCTCAAGTGTCTATTTGTGTATTTAACCACAGGAATACATACTTACACAGCCGATAGTTCAACTTCCTGCGAGCAAGGTCGATAGGCCACAAAAGTGAAGTCATTTGAGAAGGAACCAGGGTTAAAGCATGTAACTCCAGTGTACTTGAATGCCTTCTGCTCACTTCTATCCCCCAAGACAATCTGCATCAACTAAAAAAATTAAATACCAAATTTGATGAGCTTGAAATCAGAACTTAATATATAAAAAAGGAAATTACTGTTTGTGGAGTTGGATACAAATGAAGACAGTGATCAAAGTTCCAAATTATGGGCTGTACGCTCAAGGGCAGAGGGCAAAGATGGCTTTGATGCACTATGGTAGCAACAAGCTGCAAAAAAGAATTGTGTCCAAGTGGCCTTCAAGGTGATTCCAATTAACAAAAGACGGGAAAATATTGTGTAGAATACTAGGCTTACATGCTCAAATGGGTCGCTTGTTTCTTCAGTTAAAGGAGGCATCAGACATGATCTACGCATTTTGTAAAGCATATCTTCACGTAGAAATACAATTTCTTGCGTATAAAATCTGATTCTGCTTTCAACCAAAAAGAAGAGTAATTTCGCTCGGTTCAAAACAAACAATTAACATCAGCAATTAAAAGAGAATTGGAAATACAGAGATTGATGATTGAAATCATAATCTAAGCAGCCCAACCTTACTAAAGTTTCTACTGGTGTGATCATACTTCATAGTGAAAAATAAGCTATCAGAGTTCAGAAAGCATGTATTCAAGTATGGTCAAGCAACAACTAGTTTAGCAAGCATTAAGAAAATACCTGCAAGGATTACTCATAAATACAGCATTTGGAATGTGACTTTGAAACTCCTCAATTATGTATTTTGGCAACGAGCATCTGGGTAGAGCATGTGAAGGTCCTGAAAACAACAGTATTTTATGATATAAGCATGTTAAATTTGCATCTGGAAAATATGTAAGTATTTTAAATTACCTATATCATCAGGACCAGGAATGAAAAGAAATCTACTATGTTCTTTTAGACGTTGATGATCCGCAATCATTTTGCCTAGCCTCCCAAAGTTTGATCTGCAGGCAAACCTTGTCCACTTTCACACTGTTTCTGTTACCCATGATTTATATCAATGACAAATACAATAGAGGTGTTCTCACCTGATGCTGGAGTAAGAACTAAAAGAAAGATTACATGGATGAGAAGAGAAGTTTCCCATGAAAATGAACAGAGACGGGACTACATTCTCATTCTCATAACCATTGAGGATGATCTCAAGTTTCTCCATAGTCTTCTCTAAGGATGGAGGATGAAGCAATTAGTGAATCACACTAACAAGTTAAAAACAAGATTGGATTTAACCAATTACTAAGCAAGGCAGATGAGATTTTAAGAATGATTACCTCCTCATGGTCTAGCCAAACATCAGAGAGTATCACAAACATGTCATTAACTGCCCCCCTTTCAAGCTCTGCAAGTCTAACCTGGGGCAGTGTTAAGGAAAGTAAAGCAATTATTACTTTCTAAACTGAGGCAGCATATGATTTGTCACTGACAGCAGTAATTTTCAAAGGATACCATCTCCTCTTTTGTAAGTGAACCACCGCCAAAAAAATCAAGTCCTGCTAGCATTGCAAGTGACTTTTCTCTGTCCTCTAATGGAGGAAATCCACATGTTTTCACCTGCAAATCATTTACGGAATTACGATTAACTGTTCCATTGTTGAAACCACAAGTTACATACAAGGGTTGCAGATGCAATATTGGTAATTGTCCAAGGATCCAGCTTAGAAAGCACAGTTAATGTATTCTATAATAAGCATTGTTTGTTCAGCACTAAAAGGTCTTTGCATGGTCAAATATTATCAACACAAACCTGAAAGATACCATCCATGAGCATCTCGCCTTCTGCTAAGACAATCGTGTTCTCAACAAAAAACCCTGTAGTGATTCTGTAATTCAAGTTAAAGAAACTGCATAGAGCTTTGTAATGTTCAAGAAAATACCACAATCATATCACACGCCAATACACGATGATAAGACTTCTAAATGGCAACACTACAGTGAACATCATTTCTTATTAACATTGACTACGCTAGATGATTTTAGATTTAAGCTATTCACAAACGTATTCTAGCCCAATTACTAGGCATTTATCTCCCTTTAAATGGTAAAAGGCACTGAGAGAGCCAAATATTTACTGGTCTATAAAAGGATATTGCATTGGATAAATCAACTTCCACAGCAGCAGTTAAGTCTTCCAGGTAGAAATGGCCATCCTCCAGCTGAGATATAAGTCCCATGACCCATCTCTTTCCTCTCTGACCAACTAGAGATTGAATTGGCGATATCTGAAAATGAAATTATAAAAGTGTCAGCAGAAATATGCTTCCTAGTTTTTGAAATTATGCTTATAAAGGAATCATGTGGCAGCAGGGTTACCTGGCAGCTGCCGTAATCTGACATATCACTATCAAAAACAGGCCTAGAAAAATGAGGATCCCGGGAGAGCCTTTGAAACAACAACATAAACCTATCTCTGTATAGCGTGACCTTTGCAGGCGCATCACCATAAATTGGGAGCTTTCCAGAGTACCTAAACAAGTAAAGAATTTACCATCAGAAGGTAAAAAGAAGCTGCAAGTATCAATACATTTACACAAATCCCTCCATTTAAATGTTGACCGGTTCCATGTTTAGAATGAAATAGTTAACTCATTACGTGAATATCACGAACCAAATATCGTTATCTCTCTCCCATATTCCCATAATACTAAGCTTCAGCTACATGTAATATATAGGAAAAGTCTAGTTTCAGAAACCAAGTCAACTAGTACTTAATATGTGCAAGTTTAAAGACACAACAACACCATACTCACCAACAAAGTAGAGATTAAATTTGACATTAGAGAAATTGTCATGCATCGGGCAAAATACGTCAGAAATTCATAATTGAGAAAAAAGTACATTTGAAGTAGGTTTAGGAAAACACATAGCATACTTGTGAAACAATTTTTTGATCGCATCATAACGAAATTTGGGGAAATCAAATGCGTCAATGATTCTCAAAGCAGACGCAGAGGCAGCCGAGCCATGACCGCTAGTCGTCGGACTCTCCTCCACCGCAGCTTCAGCTTCAAGCAAAAGCGCCACCACTCTCTGCACCGGCTCCTTATCCAGTATCGACGATTTCACTGAAACAGAACAAGCAACATTCAATTAAATCAAAAATAGCAAAAAATCGCCACCAAACAGGGTAATGCTTAAGAGAGAAGCTCGGGAGTCCATTACATGAGACGTTATGCAGCTCGTCGAGGAGCAGATCGAGCGCTTCGTCTTCCGCATCGGGAAATCGGCCGATGAATCCAAGGATTTCCGTTAGGGCTTCCATTTTGAGTTTGTAACCCCTCATGTTGAACTTCTTCTGCACCTTATTTCTCATCTTAGAGCTCATTGTTGAAGTCGCCTTTCGCCGCTGGATGAGCTCGATGTGATGCAGATTTGAAGTGAGTGAAAAAAATGGAGGTTTTGGCGGCAGAAGGAATGGAATGATTGTGTTTACGGCTGAAATGAAATTCTGAGGGGTAGTAGTGGCGGGAATTGAGGTGTGGGCCGGGCTCAAATTGTTATTGGGTTTTAATCCGGGCCGTAAAAATGGGTTAGCTATGAAACTGCTAAATTAAACTTGGGTCCTCGCTATTTAGGTATCTTCCATCACTTTTGAGAGAAAATAATAAAACAAATAAAAATTCTTCACATTTAAAACATTGTTCAGTTTTGCTGCGTCTACACTGAGTAGATTTAGCTCGGTGGGCCCATGAGCCATCGACAATTTTCAAATTTATAGGGGTGTTTTCATAATTTTATACTATATTATTTTTTAAAATATTACTCCCCCGGTCCAATAAAAATATTTTTTTTTTTCATTTTGATCTGTCTCACAAAATTAGTCTGTTTGTACTTTTTGTCAAGTTTTTCTGTTTTATAAGGTAGCCTTCATTGTCCACTAACAACACTTCAATTATCTATTATATTTTATATTTTACATTAAAATTCATATCATACCCAAAATATGGAAATAAACAAGGGATTAACAAATTTGGTAGTGATATGGGAAAGAATGGAAATTTTGAGTGGTAGTAAGATTTGAACAGCAAAGAGAAGCATCCATCATGATTGATCTTTATGATTAAATAGTCGTATTAAGAATAATTTTATGTTTTGTGATACTAATTAATACAGTATGTTGTGATTTGAGCGATTCCATTTATGATATGGCATATAGTAATGAAGTAACATATCCAGTATCCACAAAGGCGTGAAGCATCACTTTCCTAGAAATGGATGGATCGAGAGACACAATTGCAGTACTAATTTAAACACATGTGATGTGCGCGCATGCAATAAACAAGTAAACAATATTCTTAATTAAAAAGAATTAATTAAGGCATGATATATGGTCAAAGATGCTAGCTGCAGTTTTCCCCTCCACACATGATGGCATCATCAACCTTCACCACTCTTTAATTTTACATACCAAACGTAGATGCCGAGGCAGGCATGAAGCTCACCACCTAAACATCACTATAGTCTATAGTCTATATATAGAGACACACAACTAACCCTCCTCGTTAATTAATTAATTCCACTCATGGGTTCTCTGCAAGAAACACGGCTGCCCCAGTTTGAGTTCTTGACCAAGAAGTCTTACACCCCACCTTCATGGGCAGCACATCTCACTCCCACCCCTTCTCACCTCTTCTCACTCGGACATGTACGTTTCAAATTAAGTGAAAATGTAGTTTGATAATTATGCAGTAAGATGATTAAATTTGATGGTTTGTTGTTCTAGTTTCCCACTCCAATTCACAAGTGGAACCTTCCTAATCTGCCTAAGAACACGGAGGTTTATGTCAAGGTAATTAAATCACGCATGCTATGAGTATAATTAATCCAAGATTATTAATTAATTAGTTTTAATAATTGGAAATTTGTAGCGCGATGATCTATCGGGAATGCAGCTGAGTGGGAACAAGGTGAGGAAGCTGGAGTTCTTGATGGCGGAGGCCGTGGAGGAGGGGGCCGACTGCATCATAACCATCGGCGGTGTGCAGAGCAATCACTGCCGTGCCACTGCTGTTGCAGCCAAGTATTTGAATCTTGACTGCTATCTCATATTGCGCACTGCCACGGTAAATCAAAACGTTTCATTTCCATAACTCATTATTAGTACTAGTATTTGCTAATTTTTATGAATAATTATGAGTATCATTCTCATTATTAACATTTTTCTTATTTTACTTTATGCATTTATCTAGTTTAATCTGTTAAAACTTGTTATTGCCATACTTTATTTTATAGTAAAGTTTATGGAAAATGAACAAATTGATTTGTTATTTTCATTCAATTTGTAAAAAATTTTAAGGTATTAAAATAAACTAATTAAATATATCAAATAAAATAAATAATTCTAAACAAGAGCAATATTCACTAATTACTTGCTGCTTTTTCCTTTTTATGACCATTTGCCTCTGCAGGATCTAGTGTATAGAGATCCCGGCTTGGATGGAAACCTTTTAGTCGAACGTCTTGCCGGAGCACGTATAGAGCTCGTGTCCGAAGAAGACTATTATAGACTTGGTCGTGATGTAAGCATATGCATATAGTCGTAATGTTGTTGAATATATATAATACTATTTGATGTGTTCACTTGATTGTTTTCTTGTCATATTTTCTATTAGGAACTCATCAACATATTAAAAAGGAAGTTGTTGAGTGAAGGAAGAAAGCCTTATGTCATTCCTATGGGTGGATCTACTTCTTTGGCAACTTGGTACTATTATTAAATGGTTCCCACACTTTTATTTAAATAAAAGTATGTTTTCTTAATTAAATGGATATTTTTGCAATCTGTTTTTCCCCAGGGGCTATATTGAAGCAGTTAGAGAGATCCAACAACAGCTTAAGCAAGGGAATGTTGTTGGGGCAACATTTGATGATATTGTTGTCGCATGTGGAAGGTTTGATCCTTCTTCTTTTTATTTTACTTTTTCCATTTAAAATAAATAAATAAATAAGAAACGATACGTGACGTGATTTATGAATTTAATTACAGTGGATGCACGGGTGCTGGTCTAGCGCTTGGCTCCCGACTCAGCCATTTAGGAGCCCAAGTACGGTTTTCTGTCTCTCCTAATGCGTGATTGTCCATTGTTTTGTAAAGTGTAACATAATTCTATAAGTTGTGAATGCAGGTGCACGCATACTCGTCTTGGGGCACCCCTGATTACTTCTACGACTATGCTCAAGGCTTGCTCGATGGACTCCAAGCCGGCCTCAAAGCTAGAGACATACTCGACATAAAAGACGTATATACATATATTATTATTGTCATTGTTACTTTTTTCTTATACCATAGAGGACTAAAATATATGTTCTTGATAGGCCCAAGGCCTCGGATATGCTATAAATACAAGAGAGGAGCTAATTTTTTTGAAAGAGATTGCTGAAGAAACTGGCATTATTCTTGATCCTGTCTACAGGTACATAACTTTTTATTTTGTTCGAGTTTCAACTCACGCATGTAACTGCACAGTGGGTGACTCGAACCCCGACTTATTCTTGTTAAACACGCATGATTTTTGTGCAGCGGAAAGGCTGCTTTCCAGATGATGAGAGACATGGCTGATGATCCTGCCAAATGGGAAGGGAGGAAAGTCCTCTTCATACACACTGGTGGTCTGCTCAGCTTGTATGACAACAAGGATGCAGTCGCCCCGTTGGTCGGTAACTGGCGGAAAATGGATATTTGCGGGTAGTAGTTGCGGGTTTCTCGTTGTTTTTGGAAGAAAAAAGGGGGGATGGGAGATTTCTTGCATTTGCAGTAACAAACTGTATTGTAGTAGTTGGCTGGTTTATTAGTTTGAGTTTTCATGGTGTTTGAGAGCTAGGAGTTTGTGAAATTATTTTGAGTGATTTAAGATTAGTTAGTAATGTGAAAAAGGTGGATTATCACATTCTAACTTAAATCTTAGGTGACACTAAAGTTTATTTATGTTTCAAAAGGGGCTTTAAATGAATTCTTCACAACATTCACACACACATTATACATCACTATGATCTCATTGTCACCACAACATATGCAAGAGAACTAAGTTATATTGTAGCAAAAGAGGTTACAAATAAGAATCATGACTCCCCTATTCTTGGAATTGAACATTTTCACATAGGCCTAAGAAGTTTCTAGAACATCTTGCCGGTGCCTTCCTTGCGAGGGATGGACGCATGGACATCCATCCTGCGCCAGTTTCCGACCAGTGGCGTTATCTGCTCAGTTTTCTCATACAGTCCCAAGAGGCCTCCAGTGTGTACAAAGAGGACCTTTCTTCCTTCCCACTTCCTGGGATTTTCAGCCATGTCTCTCATCATCCCGTATGCAGCTTTTCCACTGCATATATCACAAAAAAGATGATGTCACCGGAAAATATTGGTCGGAAGTTTATCAAGCCATTAAATCGATTTCTGGCACAGGCTTCACAACCCACAAGTGGAGAAAATTCTAGTATTGTTTTTTATTCATCATTTTTCATATGGAATTCATAATATCTCATAGTGTTTCATCAAGAGGTGAGGAGACCGGTGACAAAATGAACTTGTACCTGTAGACGGGGTCAAGAACAATACCGGTGGCTTTAGCAATTTCTCGCACAAAATTTAGCTCTTCTGATGTATTCATGGCATAACCAAGTCCTTTGGCCTGTGGAAAGTGCAATTAAAGAGCAGAAATTAGTGTTTTAAACAAATTGTAGAATTTTTTGTTTTAATCTTAACTAACATTCAATTATCAAGAAATGCCAATCTAAAAATGTTGAGAAAGAAATGGAGCTCAACATTTTGAATGTTGACAATGTCACGCGAGCTAACACCGGCCTGGAGCCCATCGATTAGGCCTTGAACGTGGTCATAGAAATAGTCGGGATCATCACATACAGAATAGGCATGGACCTGCATTTACAGACGTTGTGAATAGATAACGATTTTCAAGATGGAGGAGCAGAGTAGTGGGGGAAGAAGAGTACATACTTTAGCAGCCAAGCCGCTCAGCCAAGTCCCGACTGCTAAGCCAGCAATTGTGCCTCCGCTGCAAATCAATGACATGTACGCACGTCTCAGCGGTTACCATCACTGGATTAGAAAACAACAGCTACATCATAACTAAGGTTTAGACCTTCCACATGCTACAATTATGTCGTCAAATGTTATTCCACCGCTCCCTTTTCCAAGCTGTTGTTGGATCTCTCTAACTGCTTCGACGTAGCCCCTGGGAAGAGATGACTGTTTTGTTGATTGATTGCAACATTATCATGTTTAGAAGAAACAAAATGGAATATAACTAGAAATTCGAGATTCATCAAAATAAACGTAAAGCTTATGCCAACAATAGAATAGTAATCTCAACATCCATAAAGACAAGTTGAGATTAAAGACTATGGCATTATTTGGTTAATCGAGATCAAATTGGCCAGACATTGTTCAAGTTTGACTTGGCTGGAGATATCACAGATTAATTTTGTCAGGGGGGGGGGGGTACAAGTCATAAGGTAAGATTAATCCTATGACGCACTGTCCCAAGATTAATTACGTACTAGGAGACTAAGTCGTGTCTATGTGGCATGATGATAAAAATAACCGTCGTTATCCAAATTATTTTCACTCACTACTTCTCGAGGCTACAGTTCTCTAGACCAAATATAAATGAAAAGCAACAAAAAGAAAATCAAGTAAAAACTTATATGGTAAAGGTAAATAGTCTGCTTCGTGAAAAATTTTACCAAGTCCCCAAGGAGTTGGATCCACCCACGGGAATGACATACGGCTTTCTGCCTTCACTCAACAGCTTTTCTTTCAGTATGTTGGTGAGAGCCTGATGGCAGAAACAAAAGAAAGAAAAGTAAGACTTCCAGAAACTGTCAGGCCAGTAAATCAACATAATTAAACAGTGAAGCATTAGACGTACTACAGCCCCAATGCTAGCATATTCTTCTTTTGAAATAAGATCTACATGTGCTCCAACCAAACGTTCGACTAAAAGATTTCCAGTCAACCCGGGATCTTGGTCTACTAGAGCCTGCAAAAAGGGAAGTATGAGGGAAGAAAGAATCAACGTTGAAGGCACCTGTTATTTCTCAGTAGCTAAACGAGTGCTACCCGGGGGATACCTTAGACGTGCGTAGAATAAGATAGCAGTCGAGATTCAAATACTTGGCAGCCACAGCAGTGGCTCTGCAGTGATTGCTTTGTATCCCTCCAATAGTTATAATGCAATCAGCACCCTGCGCCACCGCCTCCGCCATCAAGAATTCAAGTTTCCTGACTTTGTTACCACTCAATTGCATTCCTGTAAGATCATCACGCTATAAACAATAGCAAACTTTAGACATCAGCAAATGGGTACAAAATAATCCCACCTAGAATACTCAGGAAATTGCAAAATAACACAGCATCAACCAGGATAACAAGAATCACAAACCACATCAGTCACATGCCAATATGTGTGTGACATGGAAACTAGTTTAATTTAAATACTTATGTTGAAACCAATACGAGTACATCAAGCAAAGTATTAAAACCATGTTTCTCAATCTAGCAGATTTAAGAGTTTGAGCAGACATTCCAAATTTCAAATTACTAGTATTATTCGTGCCCCTTCAAACATGGAAATCTAGTTCTCTAAAAAGGATTGCAACTGTCCCACAATGGCGAATCACTACATGTCAGCTCGTGTCTTAGCTCTCTACTCAGCCAAGAAAATTTAAATTTTACAGGTCTCACTCTACATCACTACATCAGTGATTCAGTCAGCTAGTATGAGACTGAATCACTACATGTCAGCTCACGCCTTAGCTCTCTACATCCGCTACTCATCTATGTGCTGCTCGATTTGGTCACGAATTCGAACAATCCACCAACTACCTACCAAAGGATAAACATGTGGAAGCACAATACAAATAATCATATTCTGCAAACACAGCCAGAAAGACTAAACTTTACAAGCATACACATTTAGAAGCACAGGAAAAGGGAAATCGGTTAACCAACCAATCACACTAGAATAATTCAATAATCGACTCAATAACCACCAAAAAATCAAGAATCACGGTTACCTTGAGATAAACCTCGGTTCCCTTAGGCAAATTAGGGAGGTTCCACTTGTGAATTGGAGTCGGAAACTGCACACCAAAAGAAAATAAAAAAATGCATTCAATTAATTCAACGCGACTAAAAAAGGAACAGACCTGGCCGAGGGAGAAAACGTGGGAAGGAATTGGATTGAGGTTGGCTGCCCACGAAGGCGGCGAGTAAGGCTTCTTGCAGAGAAACGTGTCGCTGGTTTTGGGCATAGAATCCATTGAAACCTCCGATTTGATCGATTGAATTGCTGTGGCTGTCGGATAGTGTGAAGAGCTGAAATTTTTCTTGTTATTGACGGAGATGATCGAAAAGGGCGTTGAATTGAATAAGCGACTGCTTATCATCATTGCTTGGATACTGATTTGTAGTTTATATGTAACTTCCCATCATCTCAATTTGGCGATAGAGTGAATCTTGTGTTTCAGTTGACAGTCAGCTCTCACTCTCTCATTTCAGAAACGGAAAAACAATTTTCTAAATATATACTACACCAATAATTCCTTTTATTCACACAATAATTCGTCAAGATTTTAATTGAAAAATCAGAACCTTCAGTTATAGTAGCAATTATTTATCCAACCTAAATTAGAATTTAGAATACAACAATTCAAAATAAATGTCGCACAAATAAACAGACGCAGGAAGTAATATAGTAGTGTGAATTTTTGGCTATTACCAACCCACTAAAGTGTGGGCTGAAAAAGGCCACTATAAACGAAAGGTAGGCCCAAAACCTTGCATTTATTCTTATAACCCGAATGATATGATTTAATCGTATAGGAGTAATTGCTAACATCATAAGTGTATTTGTTAAAATTAAATATATATATATATATAGAGACGTGATCAATGTCGAACCCTTCTTAAAGACCGAACTAGAGACTAAATTTGGGCCACTCATTTTTCTTTATCTTATGGTTATGATTAATTTAGAATTAATTTAATATTTTATTAAATAAAAACGTTTTTAATTTATTTATTTTTAATTTTTTTAAATTTTTTTTAAATTTTTTTTTAAATTATTTTTTTTAGATTTTTTATTATTATTCGATAAAAACTTGATGGAGTAAATAATGAACTATATTCACTACATAATGAACTAAATGAATGTATGTTATGAAGTAATTTTTCGCATTCATTATATACTGAATTTACTTCAACTGAAAGATAATTATGTCATAACACATTATGAAGTAATAAACTAATAAAATGAAGTAGTAAACTAATGAAATGAAGTAATAACATAACTGAATGAAGTAATAAACTAATGGAATGAAGTAATAGTATGACTGAATGAAGTAATAGTATGACTGAATGAAGTAATAAACTAATAGAATGAAGTAATAGCATGAATAAATGAAGTAATAAACTAACGGAATGAAATACTATCACGACTGAATGAAGTAATAAGTTCATAACATATATTCATTTAGTTCATTATGTAGTGAATATAGTTTATTATTTACTCCAACAAGTTTTTATCGAATAAAAATAAATAAATAAAAAATTTAAAAATTTTTAAAAAAAATTTAAAAAATGAAAAAAAATTAAAAAAAAATTAAAAAATCTAAAAAATAAAAAAACGTTTTTATTTAATAAAATATTAAATTAATTGTAAGTTAATCATAACCATAAGATTAAGAAAAATGAGTGGCCCTAATTTGATCTCTAGTTCGGTCTTTAAGGGTGGATTTATGGTCTATAGGACTCTCTCTCTCTCTATATATATATAGAGTTGTGATCAATGTCGAACCAATTTTAAAGACCGAACTAGAGACCAAATCTGGGCCATTAGATCTAGTTTTTTTGATGAGATGAGCTGCTGTGAAAAATTTTTCAGCTTCATTACAAGCCCATTTTACTTCATTATATAGGTTTATTACTTCATTCTGTACTTCAAATGCTTCTACACATACTTCATTCCAATAATTTATTATATTATTCCATGCGTTTATTAAACCATATTAGCGCCATGGCGGTGGTGATAGATATCGTAGAGAGAAAGAACGGGACGAGACGGCGAAACCACATTTACGTACTGGAATGAAGTAAAAACCTACTGGAATGAAGTAAAAACCTACTAGAATGAAGTAAAAACCTACTAGAATGAAGTAATATATTCTGGACGAAGTTAAATCTTCGTAACATGTTAGTATGACTTATTTACCTTCAGATGAATTAAAATAGGCTCGTGATGAAGGCGGAAATAATTTATAAATTTCTGTATCTTATCCATAAAAAACTAGATCTAAAAGCCCTAATTTGGTAGGGTTCGGTGGTTCGGTCTTTAAGAGTGGATTTGTGGATAATGGGACTCTATATATATCCCTATATATATATATATATATATATATATATATATCGGGGTGCATTATAATGATAACCCCAATTTGTGTGATAACCCTATAACTAAATCTCCACCACACATTTTTAAAATATGTGGTCTAGATTTAATCTAATAAAACTATCATTTTATCAAATAAAACTATCATTTTCGGATATATTAAGGGCAAAATTGTCATTTCGTTTTAAAATTTGGTGGGAAAGAAGGAAACTTGACTCAAACGTTCCATTCGATTTCTCACACACTCAAACCCTGCATTCAATTTCTCTCACAATCAAACCCTCTGAATCGTGTTTCAAAGCCTTCGAATCGAAGGAAAAATCATCCGATTCTGGAAAATGTCGAAGGAAAACGCTCAAGCATCATCGAAGAAAGATTGGATGAAGTTTATTACTTATTTCACTTTTGATTTTGCTCGATTTATCATTTTGCTGGAGATTTTCTCGATTTTGTTAGATTCTGTAGTTTTTTAGTGTAGATATTTCTTATATTTATACAATATCATTCATGCATAACAATATTGAGAACAATCTATATATTTAGATTTACATTTTGCTGTGTGTGCTGCTGGTGTGTGTTTTTCTGTGTTTGTGTGTGTGTTTTGCTTTGTTTATGTGTGTTTTGCTGTGTGTGTGTGTTGCTATGTGTTTGGATGATCTGTTTAAATGTAGAAATTGTGCTTTTGCTTGATAAATGATACTTTAGGTGCATAAAATGATAGTTTTTGAAAATGATAAAATGATAATTTGTGAATAGTGTTTTGTTCTACTTAAGTGACAAGTTATGCCCTCTCTGCTTTTTTGAACTCATTGAAATTTAGAAAATGATAGTTTCAGAAGATAAAATGATAATTGCCCTTGATAAAATGATAGTTTCAGAAGATAAAATGATAATTTCATGGGATAAAATGATAGTTTCATATTATAAAATGATAGTTGATAAAATGATAATTGCCCTTGATAAAATGATAGTTTTAGAAGATAAAATGATAGTTTCATGGGATAAAATGATAGTTTCAGATTATAAAATGATAGTTGATAAAATGATAATTGTCCTTGATAAAATGATAGTTTCAGAAGATAAAATGATAGTTTCATGGGATAAAATGATAGTTTCAGATTATAAAATGATAGTTTCATGGGATAAAATGATACTTTATGTTTGTGTGTGTGTGTGTCTTGAGGCTACTGCTGTTGTGTTTGTGTGTGTTGTTGTGTGTGTCTCTGTGTTTTTGTGTGTGTGTGTGTTGCTATGTGTTTGGATGATCTGTTTAAATGTAGAAATTGTGCTTTTGCTTGATAAAATGATACTTTGGGTGCATAAAATGATAGTTTCTGAAAATGATAAAATGATAATTTGTGAATAGTGTTTTGTTCTACTTAAGTGACAAGTTATGCCCTCTCTGCTTTTTTGAACTCATTGAAATTTAGAAAATGATAGTTTCAGAAGATAAAATGATAATTGCCCTTGATAAAATAATAGTTTCAGAAGATAAAATGATAGTTTCATGGGATAAAATGATAGTTTCATAGGATAAAATGATACTTTGACTTTATATAATTACATAAACTGTTTAACACACTGAAATCTTTTGTTTATTAGGTAAGAACATTCGTGATGTTGAATTCTTCTTTCTAGATTTTTCTGCTTCCTGAATATTTTGGTGCTTATTGCTTCCGCAGCCTTCGAAGAGTCTTGCGGCTCAAACGAGAAAGAAGTCCGCCACAAAGCGGAAGAAAACAGAAGCTGTTGTCGCTGACAGTGAACAGCCAGCGCCTGCTGTTAATGGCGCCCAGGAAGATGCCGCGCAACAGGCATGAAGTGCGTAGATGGTGAAGCCAAGCGTGAGCATGATAGGATCTATAACTGAAACTCAGCGCTTGTTTTAATTACCATACTTCAGCATAGATTCTGTTGGTAGACATTTACTTATGTAGGCTTTAAACATTCTTTTGCCATTGTTTGTGGTTCAATTTGAACTAGATTAGACTTTTCATTTGTAGGTCTGTGCAATGTGAAGAGAACTCTTCTGTATTGTTCAATTGAAATTATTTTGGAAGCCCTCTTCAAAGATAGTTTGTCATAGAAGTTTCCTTGTAGATGTAAACCGTTGTAGAAACTCTGTTCCAAGGTTGCTCATTTTATCAGCCAAAAAGTATCATGTTATCAGCCAAAAGTATCATTTTATCAACTACTATGACTATCATTTTATCAGCTATGACTATCATTTTATCAGCCAAAAGTATCATTTTATCACCTATGACTATCATTTTATCAGCTATGACACGTCTGAAAAGTATCATTTTATCAGCCAAAAGTATCATTTTATCAGCTATGACTATCATTTTATCAGCCAAAAGTATCATTTTATCAGATATAACTATCATTTTATCAGCCAAAAGTATCATTTTATCACCTAGGACTATCATTTTATCAGCTATGACACGTCTGAAAAGTATCATTTTATCAGCTATGACTATCATTTTATCAGCCCAAAGTATCATTTTTTATCATAGTATCATTTTATCATAGTATCATTTTATCCGACAAAACTATCATGTTATGCAGTAAACCTAATATTTATAAGCCAAAAGTATCATTTTAACACATAATCGACAATACATAATATAATCAAATAAGAATTTCAGTACATCAGAAACATAAACCAATCGACAACTAATATTAATCTAAAATCAAATTCAATACATGAATATGAACACAATCAACACCAAAACTAAGCACACCAATTTTAACTAACTAGAAACATAACAGCAAATGACAATGCCTTATGCTTTGGACATTCTGGAGACTACGGAATAATGAACAAATCGAAGAAAATCTGGAGATGTTGAAATAAAATAGGCGAGAAATATGGAAGATGAAGATGAGAGAATCGATCTGTTATTTGTGAAGATGAAGATGAAGGTGAGAGAATTGAGTTCAAACAGAATGAAAGCGTGAATCTCGCGTTTAGAGTAAAATTCAGAAATTAAATGAGGAAATTATATTTTTACCCCTCTGCGCCTTTTTTATGAAGTAAATCTAAGTTTGAATCTCAACCACAAGATTATCAAATATGTGTGGTCCAGATTTGGTTATAGAGTTATTATGTGATTTGGGGGTTATGATATGATCACATCTCTATGGATATATATATATATATATATATAGTATTTGATCACACACCTATATATATATATATATGTTTGTGTTAAAATGACAATCCCTCTTAAAATGACATTGTGGCACCACTTATACAACAATATTATAAACGATATACAACAATATTACAAACACTACACAACAATCTATACATTGATGTATAGTGTGTCGGATATTGCTGGACAAGAAATATTGCTGTATAAAGACCAGCAAATTGCTGGCCGAGTTTTTCATATTTTTTTTTCTTTTTTTTGTCACGTGACAGCTTATTATTCGTCTACGTATACAAATGATTGACTAGGAATGGTGGTATGGTGTTATTTTAAGGGATAGTGACACCCTGACATGCCCCTATATATATATATTTAAAAATATTTTCCCTTGTCAGCCCTTTCGCTCGATTGTTGTTATTATATCTTAACACATCTTTTTAATTAAAAAATTATGTTATATATATGATGGATATCAGTTCATATACTACACTACCGGCTTATTATAAGATTATAGGCGTAGGTCTATTTTCATTTTGTGTGCCTCTAAAAAAAATCAATCAATCTGTATTAAAACGTGATGTGATTGTAGTATTATTCAATAGAAAAAAGAATTGGGCCAGCCAAATTGCTGACAATTGAAAATTTAATTAGTAATAAATTATCTTCTTTAATGCTATCATATTAACATGTCAACAGTCGAGCAATTAGGCTTTACTGCTCTTATCTTCAGCCTTTATTTCTCAAACTATTAATTTTCTTTTTTAAGAAAAAGACATTGCAGGTCACTCAATTTACACTAACATGTAAATATTAATTAAAATAATTAAGTATTAAACCGATATTATATTGCAATGAGCACATTAAAGTAAAATTGTACTAATATCAGCAGTTATATATGGGTTCAAGCATTCAGTTAGTTGGGAAAAACAGAGAAATATAAATTCTTCATCTTATTTCTTAAAATAATGCAATCATTTCAAGACTACAAAAAGATAAATGTGTACGAATATATTAAAATTATGTGTGATAAACTACACAAAACATCTTTGTCATTTTTAAATGTACATGAGGCTGTACTATATGGTTTAAAACTCTAAATGGTTATTATGACTAATACCCTAGCAAGTTTAAAAGCTTATAAAATCAATAAATTAAATTGTAGTATGATTGTAAGTTTGAAGACTACGTTCATTATGAAACCAACATATTATCAAAGTGCATGCCTAGCTTTTAATTTCATTAAAAAACAATGAAAAAACAAATTCCCATAGATCTATTTATTTCCAATAATTTAATATCCGAATGATTATTTGTATAATTATTGTGTACGTGCGTACTTTTTATAAAACCTATAAATTCAAAGCAACATATAAATTCTATACCTACGCACGAGATGATTTCTTAATGTTATTATTTTCCTTACTCAAATTCTTCATTTCAATATTCTCAATATTAATAGTTGAAGAGCTAGCTGCACCCAAAAAGCTTTGACTTTTCACAAAAAATGTATTTTTGCATTACTCATATTTGAGAAATGTGTAAAATTAAATAATCAGGCACGAAATCAGCACAAGAAATGAAGGACACGTCGGTCACTCCAGCCGGGAAAGTTTTACCGGCAGCGGCGCCACCGGCATTAATATGAGTTAATGGTGGGTTTGGCATCCCTCAAAATAAAAGCTCCAAACTGTACACATCTGGCTGTGAGTTATCGTTTTCCATCCACCAATAACTACTAATAACGCTTGTCCTTTCTCTCTCTCTTTATGTTTTTCTCAGTGGTTTCAAAATCCAACCAAATCAACAAGAGAGAGAATGAGAGTATATATTTTTCACAAATGATTCACCATTACTATTATTTACTCCTTGTTTGGCTGTCATCTACATATATTGATATTGGATGTTCAGTATTATCAAATGAAGAACATATATATTCCACTCATACTGATGCAAAATTATGTAGTCTTAATTTTGAAAGGAGTTACGAAAACAACATAGAATTACAGTGCATGCCTATAAATTTTATAAAACAATTCCGAATTTTTTTACTAGTGTAAAAAAAATACTGTAGTAGTATAAAATATAACATGAAACCTTCAAATTTTTTATTGCATGTACTATTCTCATGTTAATTTACAATATGTTAATTGTAACAGCATTGCTAGCATGTGTATGTATATGGCATGGCTCAACTGTGTATCCGAATTCGTATTACAAGAATGAAGAATCCCACCCACCCCCTACCCCAACCCCCACTCCCTCTTTATTGCAACCCTTTTTTTCTCACCTTATGACCAGAAAACCATAAATCCGTCGGTTACAACGTTACCACACACACATATTAATGTGTAATACAGTGAGTAGTCAGTGTGTGTACATAGGCATATTTGATATTAGTACAATAGTAAGGAGTAGTAGTATAGGGAGTAGTTATTATGGGTTGCCTTTCCATCTCTCAATTCCTTTCTTCTTCTCTTCTTTGGCTCCTTTACCCAAATCCCTTCTCTTAATTACTCCACACCTTCCACTCCCACCCTCCAAGAATTCTCTTCATTTTCAACCCCCTATCCCTATGTATGCATACATACATACATGCATGTATATATCTTTGTGTGGCGTTACTCTAGGCTACACTTCCAAAAATGAAAACATGGCTTGTGCCTTGACAGATGCTGCAATTACTCCACATTTGCTCAAAATCCACTCCCTAAACTTGATATCATTTTCCATATCAAATCCCAGATATTCTTCTCTTTTCCTTTCCGTTTCTCTCTCATCCCACATCACTACTTTCCCCATCGTCTCGCCATAAATTTCTTGGTGGCTTTTTTGCTTTTCTTGATTGTTATTATTCTAGTTCTAGTAAAAGGGAAAAAGATTGTTTGTTGCTACAGTTGTATTATGAGAATAGTTGGTGCTCATCTTCAATATACAACTAGTACTGCTACTATTTATTGTGTATATCACATCGATCTTTTGCTGAGGTGAGTGGATTTCCGGCCATGGAGTTCAGTAGCGGCGGCGGCTCCAGCGGCGGGGGCTCCCACGACGCCTCCGAGAGGAGGAAGAAGCGCTACCATCGACACACCGCCCACCAAATTCAGAGTCTCGAATCGTGAGATTTCCCCTTTTTTTTTCTTGTCTCTCAAACTCCATCTCCACCATGCACTTGCATCACCACGATAACAGGATCATCAAGAATCGATTTTTATGAAATTAGTTTTTGAGTTGTTCGGGAATACTATGAAAAAAGACGACTTTTTTCACTAAGTGAAAAAACATCAAGAAACCATATCTTTGAAATGGGTATTTTAATGGTTCGACTATTCTAGTATGGAAAAAAGCATCAACAAACGATTTTCTTGAAATGGGTATTTTAGTTGTTCGAGTATCCTACACACCAAAAGGCGATTTTCTTGAACTTAGCATTTGAATGGTTACTATGAAAAAAGCATCAAGATATGATTTTTATAACAAGAAGCGATTTTTCTTGTATCGGTATTTTAATGTTTATACTAAGGTTTGTGTGTGTGTCTTGTTAGAATGTTCAAAGAGTGTGCTCATCCAGATGAGAAGACAAGAAATCAGCTAAGCAGAGAATTAGGCCTTCATCCACGGCAGATCAAATTTTGGTTCCAAAATCGAAGAACCCAAATGAAGGTTTCATTGTTTCCTCAAAAAACCAACGCGACAATCTCAAATTTTTGATGGAATGATGTATATATATGGCTCTTTTCCTCCTCAGGCACAGCATGAAAGATCAGACAACTGCACACTAAGGGCAGACAACGACAGAATCCGCTGCGAAAACATTGCTATGAGAGAGGCCCTGAGAAACATCATCTGCCCCTCCTGCGGCGGCCCTCCGGTCACTGAGGATTCCTACTTCGACGAGCAAAAACTCCGCATGGAAAACGCCCAGTTAAAAGAAGAGGTCTCTTCGTTTCCTAGTCCCACTCATGTTTGTATTCTCATCATAAAAAATGTAGTATAATCTTTTTCTTCAACTTTTCGCAGCTGGATAGAGTTTCTAGCATTGCGGCTAAGTACATAGGCCGCCCTATTTCCCAGCTGCCGCCTTTGCAGCCAGTTCATGTCTCCTCATTGGATCTGTCAATGGCTAGTTTTGGTGGGCATGGCATGCCTTGCCCTTCTCTCGATCTTGATCTCCTCCCTGGGAGCTTGTTGAGCATCTCCGATGTGGACAAGTCCCACATGGCTCAGGTGGCTTCCGCAGCCATGAATGAGCTCATCAGTCTGTTGCAGGGCAATGAGATGCTGTGGATCAAGTCTGCAACCGATGGCAGAGAGCACCTCAATCTCGAGAGCTATGAGAGGGCGTTTCCGAGGCCTAATAGTCACTTAAAGAACCCTAGTGTTAGGACAGAAGCTTCGAGAAGCTCAGGAGTTGTGAGCATGGATGACTTGGCTTTGGTTGATATGTTTGTTAATTCTGTAAGTTGGGTTTTCTGCTTTTCATTTCTGTGTATATATATATATATTACTACTACTATTGATTTGTGTTACTATGTTTGTATTGAAGAGTAAATGGATGGAGTTGTTTCCTGCAATTGTGTCAAGGGTGAGGACTATTGAAGTGATATCATCTGGAATGCTAGGGAGCCACAGTGATTCATTACAACTGGTAATTAATGGTGGAGTATTTATTTATGTGATACATATGTTAAGTTTATACTAGCTTGGAGTAATTGTATTTATTGTGGCAGATGTATGGAGAGGTGCAGGTGCTCTCACCATTAGTCCCAACAAGGAAACTCTACTTCCTTCGGTTTGTTCAGCAGATTGAAGCTGGATCATGGGCTGTTGCTGATGTCTCTTATGACATCCCCAATCAAGAAAGCCAATTCTCGTGTAGGGCGCACAAGCTCCCTTCCGGATGCTTGATACAGAAAATGCCTGATGGCTACTCCAAGGTAGTAGTATTTTTGAATTTTCAAATACCTTGCTTGTGTATGTAGAATGATGATGGAGCATTGGTTGTTAGGTGACGTGGATCGAGCACTGGGAAGTGGAGGATAAATCGCCAGTCCACGGGCTATACAGAGACCTTATCTATAGTGGATTAGCCTTTGGGGCTGAGAGGTGGCTTTCAAATCTTCAGAGGATGTGTGAGAGAATTGCTTGCTTGAATACAAACCCTGAGCTTGGAGGTTTTTACACTAATATATATCCTAATCAATCAAACTCATAGGAGTGGTATATATGTAATTGCAAAAGTGTTGTTTGTGTTTTTGTAGGCATTCCATCAGCATTAGGAACAAGAAGCATGATGAAGCTTGCGCAGAGAATGGTGAACAACTTGTGTGCTAGCATCAATCCCTCCAGTGGCCAGCATTTAACAACCCTAATCGGGTCCAACGACCTTGAGGTCCGCGCCACGCTGCACAACAGCATGGACAGCCGCATGGTGCTAAGCGCCGCAGCCACTGTATGGCTTCCCGTCTCCCATCACAACGTCTTCAACTTCTTCAGGGACGAGCGGACCCGTTCTCAGGTAATCTTTTAGTTTAAGTTACTGAAAAAGGAAAAGCAATTTTAATTCTTGCTAACATTTCTATAGTCATGTTAAGTTATTTTAGTAATCACCCTTTACTTATTGTGTAGTGGGATGTGCTCTCAAATCAAAATCCAGTTCAAGAAGTTGCTCACATTGCCAATGGCTCACACCCAGGGAGCTGCATCTCTCTGCTCAGGGTAACTTTTGGCCTTGCACATTAATTTCCAGTTATCATGTCTACTATTATTAACTACAATTATATTTTAATTGATTATTTGATTATTCTATGATTAATTAATATTATCAACCAAAACAGGCCTTAAACACAAGCCAAAACAATATGATGATACTCCAAGAGAGCTGTCTAGACTCATCTGGCTCATTAGTGGTGTACTGCCCGGTGGATCTTCCATCGATTAACATCGCGATGAGTGGTGAGGACACCTCATTCATTCCCCTGCTGCCCTCGGGGTTCACGATCTCCCCCGATGGCAGCAGCCCAATGGGAGGGGCCTCCACAAGCTCCAAATCATCCGGGTCCCTTGTGACAGTGGTCTTCCAAATCCTAGTGGGCAACACACCTACAGCGAGGATCAGCCCGGAGACAGTCAACACGGTCAACAACCTCATAAGCAACACCGTCCATCATATCAAAGCGGCTATGAATTGCTCCTCATCGTAAATCGTAAGCCTACCTATCTAAGGAATGGAACCATTTTGAATGCTCCTTATTCTTTTTGATACATACACTTTTTTCTCAACTTAATTTTTGTTGTTACTTGAAAAACCATAGTAGTAGGAGTCAAGAACGCACCTTTACAGTGCATTTCTGTATGGTTCGGGTATTGACTTCTATTCATCATTTTCTTGGATTAAAGAAAAGGATTTGTGTAGTAATTAACTGATTTAATTTAGTGGCGATTGTTGAATTTGAGATGTGTTACATGTGTATATATGGATGGATTCTCATTTAATGAACAATGTGTTTCTTGTGTGGTCCATTGATGTAGGAATTAAGATGAGTTTGGGTGCAAGATAAAAATATACAAGTATTGATTGGTGTAGGTGTACATGTAGTTAGATTAGATGGGACGGGTTGAAAGTTATAATTAATATAACTAATTCCAACGTGTAATAAGTCTTATTGGATTTTAGTCTAGAATTTTCTATGGAGATTTGTGAAAATGAAAAACAAAACATAAGGAAAATATAGTAGAATAATGTTAGTGCAAGTTTTTATAAATGAATGTCACGCATATTGATAAAAAAAAATTCGAGATGAATGTCATGGAAAAAAATATAGTAGAATTATAAAATGGGAACTCCCTTACAAGTCTAGTTATATATTGGATCTAGCCACAAAATAAATTAACTAGCTAGTAGTACCACAAATGACAGAATAATATTTATCAACTCTATATGTTAGAATGTTCAAAGTCTTATTTACTCTCTAATTTAATACGTACTTTAGAATATTAATTAGACATGTTGACATCTTCTAAGATTTGATAGTTCTAGTATTCGATCTTATTATTTTATCCACCTCCATTCATAATAAGCGAGCTAATGTAGTTTTTTCAATATAAATTAAATGAGATATTTGTCTTATGACGAATTGAATAAATATATACACGTATGAGTTCGGAATTGATATTATGATTTATGAATAGTACTAATTTACTCTCGTATCTAACACGTTTATTACGTATAGCTAGGTATACTAATCTAATTATATTATCTGTCTATGCAAATAAAAATGAGAAATTTATAGGAGTTTGATTATAAATTATATTCTCTCTCTAGGCATACAACATCTAATTATTGTTCTAACTAAGAAAGCAATAACAAGAAAATATGCAATTTTCATGCTGCATATTTTAATTATAAGTATTAATTCACTAATGTTCAATTATTAAATAAAAATACATTATTTTGGAAAATACAAAATAAATTTAGAAGTAAGGGGTCGAATGCACCACCTTTATGAGTTAAATATGCATCAAATTTGTGTTTGAAATTGATATATATGAGTATGATACATAGTGACATTAACACCAAAAGGCAATCTTGTAGTTTGCCATATTAGTCCAAATATGAGATTTATCTAATTAAAATTGGGCCCTTGTCATTTTCCATGTATTGGTGGTATCTCTTATGCCCACAAACACCACAGTAGTTTGTTATTGAGAATGTTCCTTCACAAATCAACATTGAAAATTGACGCGATGATCTATTAACATTTGACAATCGCTATGAATAGATTTATTGTGATTGTTAAGCTAGAATGATATTTTGAGGGGAATTATTATTATTATTATTATTATTATTATTATTATTATTATTATTATTATTATTATTATTATTATTATTATTATAAGAATTAAGATGGGCTCCAACATTTATGCCTTATGGATATTAATTGACGGCCAAGTCCACGAATGAATCTACCGAGCCAACCTTATAAACCAAGATTCATTAATGCATCAAAATCTAATAATTATGAGACCATGTGAAGATTTATTAACTAGTACTAGTACTTAAGTAGTTAATAATTTACCATTTGGGTACACAAGCCCGTACATTATTACTTCACTATAGTTAACATTATTAACTACTACTAGTAATTATATACTGTATATCCAATCACACAGCATGTTAGCTCTTCAACCAACTCAAGAATTCGGGCCAAGCTATGTTACCTCTTCTCGTGCATAGCTTCGGGGTCGAGACGAGGATCACATCAGAAGGGGATTGCTTCTGCAATAATTGTAAGTAGGTGGAAGATAAAACATAAATATATCAAGTTGGTGGTGCTGAACAGACATGAACAGGAAGCATATTTGAAATGACATTACTAGATAGATTGTTGAGCCTAGTTGACATTTATATCTGATGAAAAAAACTAATGTTTCTGTCATAAGTTAAACTTCATGATGGTACAGTCAAACAAAGTCATATGAAATTATTTAATGAGTTAACCCCGGACAGGATTACTTTTCTTCAGGATTCACTCGGGCAGAAAGCTTCGCCTGATTGTAATGGTGCCATTTTCGGCCTATCTGAGGTAGAGTTGTTACCGGAGACCTTCCATCTTTGAAATCCAGCACTATCAAACATGAACGAACTGGCATTCCGATGTCCACCACCTCCATATTTCTGAGTAAAATTAGATAATAGGCCAAAGCTTTAGTTGCATGACTATCATTCTCCGAATAATATTAGTTTGGAAAGCAGAAAATTACCTGTGATATGGGTGTAGTGTCCTCTTCACGAACACTCCTTAGGCTAATTTTCAACCGTGAGTCATTCTCAAGTTCAGGAACTTTGTATACAACAGCTCCAATTCCCCTACAGAAAATGAGCGATAAGGATGAGGGGGAAGAATGATGAAAATTGCAAGCATATAAAATTGCTATCGAGTTCAAAGAAAAACCAAGCTAGCCTCAAGAACAAGCAAATAAGCATGGCCTGTGAGTCTAACCCAGATACCCACCTTTGAACTACTCCTACTATCTACAACTGGGAACCATAAAACACATAAAAAAAACATTGGCTTGCAGTACATGCATAACTACAGCAATGGGTTCTCAACTTCCCATAACCCTCATGGATGGACTTTGTTTGAGTTTGTATAGGGAATCAGATTTGTGCATTAAAACTTAAAATTTGATTTTAATTAAATTGTATGCCTTCAAGCTGTTCTCTCACATGCAAGAGATAAATTTTATCTCCCTGGCATTTAGAATGTACTATGAATAAGTTTGATTAATTTATTCAGTTACAACCGAGAATTACTAGCTCCCACTTACAATTTAATCATAAATTTCACTGTTCATAATTATTCAAGGTCATGAAACCCTTTCAATCTACCAATTCAATATAGATAGATAGTCATGCATCCCTCGTCTACAGTAGGCTCACCAGATAAATAATAAGCATCAAACTTTGTTGATGCCCATATAAGTGTGCTAGTGGAATAAAACAAAAGTCTTTGTAATTTTTGTTTGTGGAGTTCACTAGAAACTTATGGATGAGAGACTTTAATAAGACTTGGTGAGTTTCTCTAAATCTTGTACACTTGGAGATAACTAGGTCCCAGAAAAAAAAATCAAGAATAAACAAGTTAATCATTAGCTAAAATATGAGAGAGTGGGAGAGAGATAAAAATCCCACAGCACAGCATTCTTCTGGAGTATAGTATTTTACTTTTTGCAACAGCATTCCCCTTCTCTTCAAATTATCCTATGGACTTCAGAATTTGGATCTTCGTATCCTAAACCTAATGTATATAATTATATTGCAGTGAACTATAATTGGTTCTCCCATTCAACCTTATGAATTATTTAAACAGCCCAAATACTCATACTTAAAACTCCTGCTAGGTTGTCTTAAATCTATAAGGATTACTCAAATGATCTTCGAATTTTGACTAAACACCAAACAGTTCATGACTTCAATGAAGAAACTAAAATTCAATCTTTATCTAGATCTTAGTTCCAGAGCAACTCAAAAGAGTTCCATAACCAAAATGATACATATACAATTCAATCATTGTTGAAGTTGTAATTTTTGCATTTTTTTCTCTAAAAATAGACGTATTAATATTTAGTGGTAGGCCCAACACTTTTTCTGCTTTTTTCCTTGTGTGTGGGGGGTGACTACAAAATAAGACTTTTGCAGATGTAAAAAGCCAATGTGAAATGCCAAAGACCTAACAGGAAGAGATATAGGGAGTCAATTAGAGAGTTCAAGTCAGTAACAACAAACCTCAGGTTCATTTTGAGGCTTTTAAGAGCTAATTGATTTCCAAGCTCACTCCTTAGTTCCTGGATGGAATCCGCATTGACAGCCTAAAGGATAAAGATCCAAATAAATATGTAATGATAGATCAAGATGGAATACCAAACATTCACTTCAAATATTAGCAATGATTCAAAAGCCAGATATGTACACTTCTCTGGAATTTTGAAAGTTAAATTGTTATCCAGCACAAATAAATGAAGTTATTCGTCAACCTCCTGGTAACAAAAGTTTAAGTCACAGATGGACAAATGCAAATTGTATGACGTGTAATTCAACCAATATGATAAAGCACCAAATGAAACACTTCAACTGAATTTGGTTAACAGAAGCTGGATTCAGTGTAACGAATGCAGTCGAAGATAATCAACTTTACCAGGCAATTTCCAAAAGCACCGCCACCGAGAGTTATTTCATAGGAAAGCTCGAGAACCTCATCTATCTTTTTCTGTTTGTCTGCCAAGCTTGACATACCTTGACTTATTACTGAGTCAAGTTCTAAGGAGAGAAGCTGAAACCATATCAATATAATTAGATAAGCAGCTATAAAACACAAATAACAAGAAAAGGTGAGGGCAACTATAATGGAATATATTTGGTCAGCTAGAGGACTGGGAGAAAGAAAATATCTCAAAAAAAATCATGATACACTGCAGAAGACGACAATGCTGATGCAAAAAGGTGAGAGAGAAGGAAGGAAAAACCAAACTCTTTCCCCTAGTGTAATCTAAAGGCTTGTAACAACCCCTCGAATTATTGGCTTCACTAGTTGTCTTCTCAGCATTCAAAACGATAAGGGGAAAGAAGATAAAATAAAATATCATGATGAATCGAGCGCAATAAACATCTTCCTGGACCATGATCATTAATCAATATGATGTTCATAGACTTCGAAATTATGAAGCATGTTAATGATACACACTTCATTATTCAGGTATAGGTGTTCGTATGACCAGCTAGCATTTCACAACTAACAACATGTAGATCATGGCTAGTGTGAAGTATAATGCTTCGACTCTGCTCTCAAAGTTATCGAATAGATTATTCAAAAAATGCTCCTTTGCTCAAAGACACATAATTACTTTTCGTAAACATCACAGGTATCTAATAATCTGCGTACAGTTGCCAGTTTAGAAAGTGTAGAATACAAGTTACCTGTTGGAACAGGGAGGGATTTAATGTGACATCAAATTCAAGATTCAAATCCTTCAATCCACTACTAAATGCTTTACTATTTGGAAGGCGCCACCTCCACAAATCACCATCCTCAATATATTCAACTAGTCTCCTCACTCTCCGGAATTCAGCAATGGCACCATTGGTATCACTGTTGATGTCCCCACACAAGAGTTTCTCCTTAAAATAATCATAAGCTATAGTAGCTCCACTCCTGTCCATGTCTATCACTTTAGTCACATTCCCATTAGTTGATGTCCCCGAACCCAACAACTCGAGTGCAGTCTTATGATGATCCAGGACTACAACCCTATAAATCACCAATCAAACAAACAGAATTACCAAAAAGTTTGAAACACAGAATGGTCCTAGATAGAGAATGCATTACTGGAGATAGTTTTGTTTCCTTTTTATTCTTTAAATGGTATATTGTGGGAATCTAATCATGCTCCCACTATGCACTAACTTACCACATTAGCACCAGACCAAAGGTGTACCAAACGAATCACCAAATTTTCATAATTGTTTAATTTCACATCCAAACGCAACAAATGTGCAAATCCCACTAAAAAGTTTTTATCTTGATCCACAATCCATATAAAAAAAACCACAATCATCTCCCAACACCAATAATCAACTTGCCTATTGCCTAATGAATAACTACAAAAAAAAGACAAAAAAGGCAAAAGATACAATGAACGTAGTGTTCTTCATATTTCTCATGACGTGCAATTCTTATGAAATTAAAACTAATCTTGCTTACACATGGCATATTTACTATCCGCTAACGTGTCAACGTCTACGCTATTGATGAAACAATATGTATTTGGATTCGGGAAAAAAAGAGAGAGAGCAGTAAGTTCGTTTATGTAGTTTGGAGGAAATATACTACAACTAAATTCGTGTAATTGAATTAAAAAAGAAAAGTAAAAAATCAAACTTGCCTTCCAACTTTACGAGAGAGCTGCTCGACGAAACCTGGCGGCCCCACAAAGTCCAGAAGGTAAACAGTATCAATTTCATTCAAGGGCAAGTCCTCAGCTCTGCAATGTTACAAACACCTTTTGCGCATGAGTATTTAATTAAAGAAGCAATCTGTTAATGGAATTGAAGATGTGGGAACCTGATAGGAGAGTAGACGGTGTTGGGAAAGAAGCGAGGAGGAGTGGAGGCCCGAGCATGAGAGAAGTATAGGTAGGCCGCCAATGCACCGAAGGCGCCGTCGGGGCAGGGATAGTGATACAGAACCGCCGATTTCTGCAGTACCGCCATTCTAAAGTTTACTTCACAAAACGACTTCTTCGATATATATATATGTTCTTTTTTTTTCAATCAAGCGTAGTGGTAACTGTTTTAGAATCTAAGGGATTTGATTAGTGATAGCAGTAATTAGTAGAAACTCCATTAGGGAAAGAGACTCTTTAATTCATTTGAATTCATTTGAGTGGGGATGCTGTGTCATGAAACTATGACGTTTTCCCCTCATCTTCTACAAACTTTTCCTTTATTCAAATGTAGTTTCTGACACCTGCCGACTAATAGTAATAATGATTTTATTTAGATGGCAATTAATAGTAATAATGATTTTATTTAGATGGCAATTAACTAAGAACTTTGTTAAATTTGATTTCATATTCAGTTGCACATGGTTCACTTAAATTTTAATATAATTATTAATAGTATGATAATGTACGAATCAATGAATTATTATTTGAAATAGTTAGAGATTTAGAGAATGAATTCTAATTATAATTTATGAGTACTTAATAGCTGAACTTTTATCAAATTTGAAAAGTCACTTTATATTTAAATTCATATTCTCTTTATTATAGTCTCTTAATTTTTTACATTAAAACTTATGTTGGACATTTATCTCTCTCTTAATTTATAAATTTTACCTTAAAACATATATCGAACTAAATGTTCATACTTTTTAAGGATGAGAAAGTATAATTTTATATTTTAATTTAAATTATGAGATGAGCAAGAAGAAGTCCGCAAAAAATAATTTTAAAAATAATACTCTTTCCGTCCATAATAGGAGTATCATTTTTTTCTGGCACAAATTTTAAGAAATATTAAGAAAAGTGGGTGGAAAAAAGTTAGTGCAATATGACTATATAAGTCATACTTATATACTCCTGGGTTTTAATAAAATGTGAGAGTAATGAGTTAATAGAATGTGATGTCCATATACCATTTATAACATAAGTGAACCGAGACTCTTATTTGCAAACCGACCAAAATGAAAAAACGAAACTACTATTTGCGAACAAAAAAGTAGCACAAAGGGACTTTCAATTATTTTTAATATTGAGCGACTATAATAAAGAGAATATAAATTTAAATATAAAGTGACTTTTCAAATTTGATAAAAGGTTAGCTATTAAGTACTCATAAATTATAATTAGAATTGATCTGATAAGCTATAAATCTCTAACTATAATAAGCTCTAAATCTCTAACTATACTTTCAAATAATAATTCACTGACCGTATATTAATTTATCATAATATTAATAATTATATTAAATTTAAGTGAACCATATGCAATTGAATATGAAATCAAATTTAACAAAGCTCCTAGTTAATCGCCATCTAAATAAAATCATTATTACTATGAGTGCGGCGGGGTCAGAAACTACATTTGAATAAAGCAAAGTTTGTAGAAGTTGAGGGGAAAACATTACCGTCCCTGCTGTGTTTTCGCCACAGCGGGGGATCCACCCCCAGTATTTATCACGTGCATTTAATTTATGTATTTCGCTATTTTATTTTAATTTTTAATATTTAATTTTTTCAAATTATGAAAAAAGTAAAAAAATATAAAAATAAGTTGTGGGGATTTTGAGGCTATTGCAAGTTTTGTGGCTGAAATTAGGACAAAAAAGTTGGTTGTACCCTTTGTTTATCTCCTACTTCTTACTCGTGAATGTACTAAAAATATAGTAATTACAATAGATTGAACTATTTTTGCAAAGCTATACTCCGTTTTATAGAAATGAACTCAATTTTTTTATTCATCTATCGTATAGAAAAAATCTATATTCATTTATATATACTTTTTCCTTCTCTTTTATTTTACAATTTATAGGATCCACTATCCATTACATTATTTTAAATATTCCTACTTTTCTTCCATTCACTTATACTTTACCAGTGATGCATTAAGCACGTGTTATCCCCAAATAGTCTATATCTATGAGACGGGTTCTCATGAAAATTTCCTCTTCATCGTTTTTATTCTCTTCTTTCTTTGCATTGCTCTCAATGAAAATACTCCCTCCGTCCACCAATATAATATCACATTTGATCGGACACGAGTTTTAAAAAATTTAGTAGAAAGTTTGTTGAAAAGATTAGTGGGAGGTGGGTCATACTTTTATAGTATATTAGTTTTATTATGAAATGTGAGTCGGTCTATTTTTAAAAGCAGTAAAAAGGTAAATGGAAAATTTATTGGTGGAGAAACGAAAATGACAAAATGAGTGATTTATTAGTGGACAATTGAGTAGTAATTTCGCAAATTCATGTCTCTAGTAGTTGCGATTGGTCTCCCCTTACTACAGTTAGATGGTAATTTAAAAATATGAACAAGAATTGATACTCTCACTCCGCTATTGTCGATACTAACATTGCATTATAATATTATCCATTTTCATTTTAAAGGAAAAAGTGCAATTTCTTAGAGTTTGTGGTAATTTACCAAATCAAGATTCCAAAATCTCATAGTAAAAAAGTTGGAGACGTAGATGTGTATGTTTCTCCAACTGCATCGATTATATTATAATTTAAAATAAATACTACTCCATTTTACTATGTACAGAAATATTTTTTCAATCCAATACACTATTCAAACCTAAACAAAAATATTAGTTCCACAATCTTGACATATTTTCAAAAACAGTAACCACATTCTCAAAATTCATATTTACAATAATTATATTTTTTAAATGATAAATACCAAAAATCAATTAATGATAAATACCAACAATCTAATGATAAATTTTTTATGACATTAGATTTAAAACTCAGTTTTAGATTTTTTGATTTTCGGTTCATATATTTATTTAAAAATTTGATGTTCAGATTGAATTGAATATTTAAAAAGCCAAAGTAATCCAAAATTCAAAATAGAATAAAATATGGAGTATTACAATTATGAACTTAACTAATATACACATTTTTGTGTTGAACATACGTAATTGTATTTAGTAATTAGATCTTTAAATCGTGGAGTTAGATTTTCAAATTTTTAGTATTGAATTTTTAGATTTTAATTTACTTTTATCCCACTTTAGATTTTTTCAAATTAGATTTGATAATTCAGATTTAAATTTTGTAAAAATTCGGATCATTTGACCCAATTACATTACTATATCACCATCCACGTTCCACGCTATCATTCCCTCGGTCAACGTCTTGAGATTCTCCACATAGGATGCCACGTAACTCATTAACTCCATTCCAAAATGAGTGGCATTTATGTAATTTCCTGAAACGCTAGCGCCATTTTCCAACCAGCAACCCCACCCTCACCTGCCTTTTTTATCTTTTATTTTTCTCCGCACTTCTCACTCATTACCCTCTCTCTCTCTCTATTTATATTTGTAGTTGCTGCTCTGTGTCTCTACTTCGTCGCTGTTTGCGTAGTTTGAAGTTTTTCCCTTGCCGTTTTGTAAGTCTAAAGGTAGGTGTAGCCGCAGATTTTTGTGTTTGGCGATGGAAATGTCTGCTGCAAATTTTGCTAGGGTTTTGATTCCGTTGTTTGGGGGTGGATCTAGTTCAATCTGGAGGTTTACTCCTTTTATGTGTTTGCTGTTAATTTTCTAGGCTTTGTTTGACCATTAATCATGATCTGATCTTTTGTTTCTGTTTCATAGGTCTCTTAGTTCAATTTTTTAATACTCCATTTTAGTTGTTTTTGGCGTGTTTTGCTTCTAGAAGAGATGCTTTGGGTCATTTGAAACTCCGAGCCACAAATTTTGTTTTAGATGAGTTTAAGGTTTTTCTAATGTTAGTTTTTCACTGTTTTCCTAGGTTTTTAAGCGCTATATGAGAGGGTTCGCCTTTGAATTCTCGTTTACACCTAGGTCTTTTGAACTTTTCACCCAGCAGCACTTATTTGTATAGTGTTTGTTATTCTCAGAATGTTTCGAACCACAGTACTTGAAGAATAGTTATCAACTTTACTGTTAACATAAACTGGTTGTGTTTATGTGTGATTGTCTATGTGGGATGCTGGTGGGTGTGTTACTTGAGTAATTTCTTATATATTAAGATTATTTTATTCATGCTAAATGTTTTTGTAGTTGCTTCTACCATGGCAAGAAAGAGGCGAACCGAACTTCCTGGTGGTGAGAGCTCAGAGTCTCAAGAAGCTGGCTCAGGACATGGTGGTGTTCAGCGCCCACCTGCTCAACAACAACCACAATCGCAGCCACAACAGCAAGGGGGATATCAAGGAGCGGGAAGGGGCTTGACACCCCAACGTGGGGCCTATGGTGGTCGTGGCGGCGGCAGAACAGCTCCTCAGCAGTATTATGGTGGACCACCTGAGTATCAACAGGGTCAGGGCCGTGGTGGTCAGCAGTATAGCCGAGGAGGTGCAGCACGCAGAGGTGCATTCGTGGGTGGCCGCGAAGCGCCTTCTGCTGGTGGTCCATCTCGTCCACCAGCTCCCGAGCTGCACCAAGCTACACAGTCACCATATCAAGCTGTGATGACTACGCCTAGTTCTTCTGGGGCAAGCTCCTCTACACAGGCACCTGATCCTCTGCAAATTTCAGAAGTAACCGAGCACATCCAGGATCTCTCTATCCAGCAAGAAGTGACTCCAGGCCAACATATGCAACCGGCTTCAAGCAAATCTCTGAGATATCCGTTGAGGCCAGGAAAAGGGACCTATGGCTCAAAGTGTGTGGTGAAAGCCAACCACTTCTTTGCGGAGCTTCCAGACAAGGACTTGCATCAATATGACGTGAGTGGTTCACATGAATTTAACGCCCTTCTATGTGATTTAAGTTTTCTTCTATTACTTTATCAACTGACCCATCCTTCTCCTATTGGGTGAAGGTCTCAATTATTCCTGACGTTACATCCCGTGGAGTTAATCGTGCTGTGATGGAGCAATTAGTGAAGTTATATAGGGAATCTCATCTGGGTAGGAGGCTTCCTGCCTATGATGGAAGAAAGAGCCTGTACACTGCTGGACCACTACCTTTTGATTATAGAGAATTCAACATAACACTAATAGATGAAGAGGATGCTCCCGGTGGTGTGAGGTTTTTGTCTCTGCATCTCTTAGACCCTTTTTAATATTTGTCATATCCTGTTTTTAGGTATTAGTTGTTTTGCTTTGAACATAATTTTTTTCATTATATCCTGTGTATTGTAGGCGAGAAAGAGAATTTAAGGTGATCATCAAGCATGCTTCACGGGCTGACTTGCATCATCTAGGAATGTTTTTACAAGGCAGACGAGCCGATGCACCACAAGAGGCTCTTCAAGTTCTGGACATTGTACTTCGTGAACTTCCCACTGCTCGGTATGTGTTTTTGTCTTTTTGAGGCCTTTTTATTTTAGTTCTTTATACATGCTTTGTGCTGATTACTTTTACTGTAGGTATTCCCCGGTTGGCCGTTCTTTTTATTCCCCAGATTTAGGCAGAAGGCAACCTCTGGGTGAAGGACTTGAAAGTTGGCGTGGATTTTACCAGAGTATTCGTCCTACTCAGATGGGTCTATCGCTGAACATTGGTGAGCATTCTTGATCTTGTACAGATTTTGTTAATTATTAGATATTTGTGTATGCTAGGAGTAGTGGTGTAGTAATATTTACTAGCACAGATTCTTATCCTTACAATTTACTGATCTTTGACAGATATGTCTTCCACTGCATTCATCGAGCCACTCCCAGTTATTGATTTTGTTGCGCAGCTTCTGAATAGGGACGTGTCAGCTAGACCATTGTCTGATGCTGACCGTGTTAAGGTTAGTTTTTGATTCTTCAGTTTGATGTATTTGTTTGGTACCTGGACATTGCTTATAAAACTGCTAGCTTGGGTGTGATTTTCCAACTCACGTGTTTGGATATCGTACTTCATTTATGACTTTCATTGTCTACCATTGTGCTTTTAGTGCTTTAATTTCCCCCCACCCGACAGTGCTTTTATTTACTGAAGTACAATTCGTTTGGCAGATCAAGAAAGCACTTAGAGGAGTAAAGGTGGAGGTTACTCATCGAGGAAACATGCGAAGGAAATACCGCATCTCTGGTTTGACATCACAGGCAACTCGTGAGCTAACGTGAGAATTAAATTCCTTTTGTTATTATTTTATGCACTTATGATTTTTCACTGTTGAAAGTGTTTGTGCCTTGAGTTCTTTTTATGCATATTGGTTCTTTATGCTACTATCACTTAGTGGAAATACTGTGATTCCAATTGTTATTATTTTATGCACTCATGATTTTTCACTGTTGAAAGTGTTTGTGCCTTGAGTTCATTTCATAAATATTGGTTATTTATACTACTATCACTTAGTGGAAATAGTGTGATTCCAATTGAATCTGAGCTGAATCCGGTGGTCTCAGATTTCCGGTGGATGAAAGGGGTACAATGAAATCTGTGGTGGAATACTTCCAAGAGACCTATGGGTTTGTCATTCAGCACACCCAGTGGCCTTGTCTCCAAGTGGGAAATACCCAGAGGCCAAACTACTTGCCCATGGAGGTGTGCAAGATAGTGGAGGGCCAGAGATACTCCAAGAGATTAAATGAGAGACAGATCACTGCACTACTTAAGGTGACATGCCAGCGTCCCAAGGAAAGAGAATTAGACATTCTTCGGGTTAGTCATGTGGTTTTTCTCTGTTACTCTAGTTGTTGTTTATTGTTAATTTCGCTTTGACAGAAATGCACTTTGTTTAGGACGCCTGACTCATCCTTTTCTGTTTTGTGTTCAGTGTTCTGTGTGTTATGGGATCTGAGTAATATACCTTTTACGTCACCCCCTCTTAATTTTGCTATTTGTACAGACTGTTAGCCATAATGCCTATGCTGCTGACCCTTATGCGAAAGAGTTTGGAATTAAAATTAGTGACAAGTTGGCACAAGTTGAGGCTCGTGTCCTTCCTGCACCATGGGTAATGAAAATACTTTATTTTTTATTTATTTTTTATTTTTTTACATATACTATCTATTTTACTTCATGAAGTTTCTTAAAGTTATGTGATCCTTTTACAGCTCAAGTATCATGATTCCGGTAGGGAGAAGGACTGTCTTCCTCAAGTTGGGCAGTGGAATATGATGAACAAGGTAATTTGCTTTATTCTTATTTTTATTTGGCTTTTCAATGGAAAAATTATCTTTCTTGTAGAAGCAAGGCATCATGTAAAATAAATATATGCTATATTTCGTCTGGCGGCTCTTTTCTACTTGTTGGATGTTATATGTTGTAATTGGATTAACAATTTCAATTGTTTGGCATCGTGCAGAGGATGGTTAATGGTGGCACTGTCAACAGTTGGATCTGTATCAACTTTGCCCGGAATGTTCAAGATGGTTTGGCACACAGCTTCTGTTATGAGCTTGCTCAGATGTGCATGACTTCTGGCATGGTAGAGGCAGTTTGTAATATGTTTTGTGTTCCCTCCGCTGTTAACATGTTAACTGTTTCTGAGTATATTTATTCACTTGTAGGCATATAATCCTCAGCCTGTGTTGCCAGTCCTGAGTGGTCGCCCTGATCAAGTGGAAAGAGTTTTGAAAGCTAGGTTTCATGATGTGATGACTAAACTGCAGCCACATAAGAAGGAGCTTGACTTGCTAATTGTTATATTACCTGACAATAATGGCTCTCTATATGGTACTGGATAATTATTTCTTCAAATGCTTGAATATCTTGTCAAAGAGTAGTATTTAGTACAACTCCTAAGTAAATAATTTAGGTTTCCACTGTTCATGTGATATGTAGATATGATAATTTCACATGTTACTCTTTTCAGGTGATCTAAAGCGTATATGTGAGACAGATCTGGGTATTGTATCACAATGTTGCCTGCAGAAGCATGTTTTCAAGATGAGCAAACAATATCTTGCCAATGTTTCTCTGAAGATAAATGTCAAAGTTGGTGGTAGGAACACTGTTCTAGTTGATGCACTTTCCAGGCGTATACCCCTTGTGAGCGACCAACCTACAATTATTTTTGGTGCGGATGTTACGCATCCACACCCTGGCGAAGATTCTAGCCCATCAATTGCTGCTGTAAGTTCTTGTTCTTAATGTTAGTGTATCATATCCTTTGCGCATGCTTTTTTGTAGTTGTATACTCACTCAAAATTGTTTCAGGTTGTGGCCTCTCAGGATTGGCCCGAGGTCACAAAATATGCTGGCTTGGTTTGTGCACAAAGCCATAGACAGGAGATAATTCAAGACTTGTACAAAACCTGGAATGACCCACAAAGGGGGACTATGCACGGTGGCATGATAAAGTATGTTGTGCATGGTTTAATTTATGCATTTTTTTTTTCAAATATATCTCTTCTTTTTTTTGATGAATATTTTGAAAAGCTCTGTTCCATTAATATGAGAATTGCAGTCTTCCATATGTCTAAGATGTTATGCTTTTGCATATCAGGGAACTGCTTATTTCATTCCGCAGAGCAACAGGACAGAAACCTCAGCGTATTATCTTCTACAGGTAATGTCTTCAACAAACTGTTAACTCTTAGGTGCGATCTTCTGCAGTTTCCTCTTCAAATTTTCTTCTCATATGTCAATTCACGTGTAGGGATGGAGTAAGTGAGGGACAGTTCTATCAAGTTTTGTTTTATGAACTTGAGGCCATACGTAAGGTTGTAATTTCTACTTTGGTTTTGTCATTGAGAATAGATATACAATTTTATATAAGTTTTTTAAATGATGTTTGTAATGCCATACTCATTTAGGCATGTGCGTCTTTGGAGCCTAACTATCAGCCAACTGTTACCTTTGTGGTGGTTCAAAAACGTCATCACACTCGTCTGTTTGCTAATAACCATGGTGACAGGCATTCAGTTGACAGAAGTGGCAATATTTTGCCAGGTACACTTTTTTTAATGTGATTTGTTGCTACTTTGTTCTTTTGTTTGGTGGCTGGAGTCCTGATACTTGTATATTCTCTTATGAATGTTGCAGGTACTGTTGTAGATTCGAAGATCTGCCATCCCACTGAATTCGACTTCTACCTTTGCAGTCATGCTGGGATTCAGGTTGGCCATACGCATCATTTTAAATTTCTAAATCATGTATTGTTCCGTAATCTGACATTTGTATTTCATTGAAATTATAGGGAACTAGCCGTCCTGCTCATTACCATGTCTTGTGGGATGAGAATAAGTTCTCAGCTGATGCCCTTCAATCACTTACTAATAACCTTTGTTACACGTGAGTTTCTCGATCAATGCTTGTGAGGGTTTCTTACTCGTACAATTTCTAACAACTACTTTTTTCTTGCAGATATGCAAGATGTACACGATCTGTTTCAATTGGTATGTGTATGATGTCAATGATTTATTTTCTCTATTCCGCTTGTGTTAGTACCTATGCTTATAATTTGAACATTGGCTTTTGTCAGTACCTCCTGCATACTATGCCCATTTGGCTGCTTTCCGTGCTCGTTTCTACATGGAGCCTGAAACCTCTGACAGTGGGTCGATGACCAGTGGTGCAGTCCCTGGTCGTGGTGGTGGTGCAGGTGCACGGACTACTAGGGTTCCGGGGGTGAATGCTGCTGTGAGGCCCCTTCCACAGCTCAGGGAGAATGTTAAAAGAGTGATGTTCTACTGTTGAGCGATTACTTTGGCTCCAAAACTATGTCATTTGAATTTTGTTGAGTTAATTCTGATATAATACCTACTAAATCAGGATGATTGCTACTACTAATAATTATGGTTGTGTTTATTGTAATATTCGGAACTTTGACATTTTATCTATTATTAAGATGTTTGTGCTTATAAGTTCTCTCAAATTTGTTATTAGCATCCGATTCTGCTTTACTTTAAAATATTACGTGTGGAGATGGACCATCAAATGAATTACTACTATCGAAGGAGCCTATTAAATCGGTCGTATATTATCATTCCTTTATTTCACTTTCTTAAATAATCTCTCGTTTCATATTCATAGTAGTAGAGCCATATAATCGCCAAGCATGCCCATACAGCTTGAGAGCTTCAACAAACCACTGGTGCTCCTCCTCGGTCCACCTCTCTCTTCGTTTCGTGATGGTATAGGGATTTGTCACCTATATTATGCAGAGATGACGCAAATAATTGCCACACGAAGTTAACAAGTGGCAACAAACAAACCTTAGGTGCATAGCTGTTTCTATTAACTTGAGCAGCTGTGGATTGAGAGCCAACAAGCACCGGCAGCTTGATCCTGTCGATAAAAGACCAACAGTTAAGCACCATTCCTTATATTTTCAAGAAAACAAGAAAGTTCCAATCCATTTTAGCAACAACTACTTAACCTCTACACCCCCCCCCCCCCCCTCCTTTTTTTATCAATCTAGGCTAATCCTCAATAAATCAACTAAATTCAACACTAATTCCTTGTATATTTTGATAAATGTAAAGAACATATATCTCACAAATTTGATTTAATTACAGAATCTTATAGAGCAATACAACTGGCCAGTGGTGAAAGAACTTCTCAGACCATAAACCCGATGGGGCAAAATAAGGGGACTTTGTAGATAGAGAAGCAACAGCGACTACAACAGGAGTTCAACTTCAAAATCCGTTCTTTCTTGTGCTGAACAAATTGGGTCGGAATTTTATGACCGATTTAATGCTACAGACACATATCCACAAATCCCAGGCTGCTCCAATTGTTGAGCTGAAAAATCTATTGGCAAAATGGGGAACCCGTTGCAGTCTTCTCAACGAAATTCTCGCCCACTCCATCACCGCTGGCGTCTTCGCGCGGGAGATCGCAGGCGGACTGCTTGGCGCTTATGCGAAACTCAACAAAGTGGCTGAAGCACGGAAGATATTCGATGAAATGCCTGAACGAGATGTGGGGTCGTGGACCTCTCTTCAGAATCTTTACCTCAACATCAAACGACCTAGAAAGTCGCTGACGATATTTTCCGATTTGGTTTTGTCTAATTTCCCGAAACCCGACTCGCATTCCGTAGTTGCAGCTCTTTCTGCTTGCGCCCGCTGCAAGGATCTGAGAAATGGAAGAGCGATTCACGCTATGGCATTAAAGTACCTAGAATATCCTAGGCCCAATGTGCATAATGCGTTGATCGACATGTATGGAAAAAATCAAAGGGTTGGTTTAGCTAACCGAGTTTTCAATGGCGTGGATTATAAAGACGTGGCTATTTGGACCACCTTACTTAACGGATATATTGTAAATAGTGATATGGATTCAGCTCAGAAGGTTTTTGATGAAATGCCGCAGAAAAATGTGTTCTCTTGGACTGCGATGATTGTAGGGCACGTTCGCAGCAAGAATTCTCTCGAGGCATTGGAGTTGTTCATGAAGATGAGACACGAAGATGCTGGAGAGCATTATTGCAATCCCACTACTTTCACTGTTGTTGCTCTGCTTTCTGCTTGTGCCGATATTGGGGCGCTGAATTTAGGAAGTTCAGTTCATGGATATATTAACAAACGCCAAGGGTTCGCTTCGGATGCTACCGTGAATAATGGGTTGATGGACATGTATGGAAAAAGTGGGAATCTTGATTCAGCTATAAAGCTGTTTGATAGCATGGGGAGGAAAGATTTGTTTTCATGGAGCATTATGATATCTGGTTTGGCACTGAACGGAAGGGGCAAAGACGCCCTCGTTGTTTTTGATTCAATGGTCGAATCAGGGCTGATTCCAAATGAAGTTACTTTTCTATCAGTTTTGTCCGCTTGCAGCCATGGAGGATTAGTTAGTGAAGGAGAGAGATTGTTTGAAAGATTTGTAAATAGCTACCAAATTAAGCCGTGGATTGAGCATTACGGGTGTATGGTAGATCTCTTTGTCCGAGCAGGACGTTTGGAGAAGGCCTTGTGGTTGGTTGAGCGGATGCCTATGAAGCCAGACGCTGTGATCTGGAGATCCCTTCTGGTTGCTTGTCTCCAACATGGGAATTTCGAACTAGCTGAAGTGGCAGGGAAGAAGGTGCTTGAACTGGATCCCGATGATGATGCTGTTTACGTGCTCCTTTTCAGCATCTATCGCTCCAAGAATAGGTGGGACGAGGCTGTGAGCGTGATAAAGATGATGAGAGATCAAAAAATTAAGAAAACGCCTGGGTGCAGTTGGATTGAAGTGAATGGTGGTTTTCATGAGTTCCTTGCTGAATCTTCTGAACACTATGTTAGTGAGAACATAGTGATTGTTTTGAATGGGTTGATTGAGCATTCAAGAGTACATACAAATCTTTTCTTGCAATCATCTTGAGATTATCATTTTTATCATGGTTTGATGGATTCATCACGAAGGCACAGACAATTTGTGAGGTATTGTTATTAGGAGTAATTAACTTCATTTCTATATGGATTAGTTCTTACGTGCACGCACTGAGGCTTGAATTTTTAGCTATATGATCAATGTCAACGAACAAAATTGAATGAATGTTTGAAAACTTGTTACATCTTCAAATAGTTTCCTGTGTGGATATAGGTAAGTTTGATTTTTCAGTGCAGCCTCATCTCTCTAGGAGGGAAAAGTCTTGAGCTTCATTCAATTATTGGGTTGGAATAGTCCTATAAGAGCAACTCACATCCATTTCTTTAACATATACACTTATACATCTCATAATGAAGTCATCTTACCTCCCTCTTTGTTTGATTCTCTTGTCCATTTCTGTTAACTCTTCAGCTGCCGATGAAGGTGCTGCAGTGGTCGACATAGATGGGAATCCGGTGCAGGCAGGAGTGGATTACTACATCCTGCCCGTTATCCGGGGAAGAGGGGGCGGTCTCACCCTATCCAGCACCGGCAACAAGACTTGCCCACTAGACGTTGTCCAAGAGCCACAGGAAGTGGATAACGGCCTCCCGCTGACGTTCCACCCTGCCAACTCCAGCCAAGGTGTGGTCCGTGTCTCAGCTGATCAGAACTTTGTATTCTCTGCTGCCTCCGTGTGCGTTCAATCCACCATATGGACTCTCCAATTCGACGACTCAATCTCAAACTATATCATAACAACCGGAGGGGTCGAAGGGAACTATGGCCGTCAGACAGTTGGGAACTGGTTCAGGATCGACGAGTTTGACAGCGACTACAAGATAGTGCACTGCCCCGGAGTTTGTGACACGTGCAGAGTCGTGTGCGGAGACTTTGACGTTGTCGTGCAGGATGGTGTTAGGCGTTTGGTTCTCAATGGTGATGGCCCTTTGAAGGTTATGTTCAAGAAGGCATAGATAATACACTTAATTAGAATGTTTGTGTATTTTCTGAAAAAATAATCAATAATGGATCTTTCTTTGCTGTGATCTTAGTGTCGTGTCATCTTATCCTCTCTAAAGTCAACGTGTCGTAATAAAAGAATAGATTAGGATAGATTTCCAATCACCAAATTTGACCAAATCTAAGCGATTGACTCTCTCAAAACTTATAAATCTGATGCAAAAAATCATGATCAACACCAACATGGAAACCATTTATCTTTCGTTCCTCTTCATTCTCATCGCCGCCGCTACCGCTGCCGATGCCGCTGAAGCCCCACCCCCGGTGCTCGACATCGCCGGGAAGCAGCTCCTCGCAGGAGCAGAGTACTACATCCTCCCCGTGATCCGGGGCCGCGGCGGAGGCCTGACTCTGGCGGCCACCGGCAACGAAACCTGCCCTCTCGACGTCGCCCAAGAGCAGCAAGAAGTGAAGAAGGGCCTCCCACTGAGCTTCCGCCCCACCAATGCCAAAAAAGGGGTAATCAGAACTTCAACTGATCACAACATCAAATTCTCCGCTGCCTCAATCTGTGTTCAGTCCACAGTTTGGAAGCTGCATTTCGATGAATCCATCCAAAATTACACCATCACCATGGGAGGTGCTGAGGGGAATCCGGGGCGTGACACCATAAGCAATTGGTTCAAGATTGAGAAATTTGATGAGGATTATAAGCTTGTCTTCTGCCCTACCGTCTGCAATTACTGCAAGGTTATATGCAAAGAGGTTGGGATTGTTGTTCAACATGGACTCAGGCGTTTGGCTCTCACCGATTCTGCACCTTTCAAATTTATGTTCAAGAAGGCATAATTAATCTAATGTTTCTTGTTATTCATTTTATGTTCAACAAGATATAATGCAAATTTATATCCAAATTTTACCATCTTTATTTATTGGAATTTTACATGGATTGAAACAAGATGGTTTATGTACTGATTAGAGGAAGTGCTACAAGAAATTTCAAGAATCAACTAGATGATACTCAGTATTTTTTGCATATCATTATTAAGCAGCATGATTTAAATGATTGTTGTCACTTGTCATCCTGCACCGTCCACCTAAAACCCAAAGGGTCCACACCTGCAATGGTGTTTTGTTTGGTGACATTTATAATGTGAACATGTCTTGATTAGAGAGAGATTATAGGCTGCTAGATGGAGTCCATGTAATTTTAGGACAAGATGTTGAATATGAACACAATGAATTTAACTTATACTGGACAATTACTACATCATTAAATGGAGGCAAACAAAATTAGATATTTGATGAAGAAAGGTGGGTGGAGCACTTGAGTTAAGGAAGGGGATAATGTTAGGCAAGTGGCCACTCTCCTCTCCTCCACATGTGTGTCTTAAAAGTTGACTTTGTTGCACCCATCACCACTATTCTACCCACTCACAAACCACAACACATGATGTATACATAAATAAACTTGACATAGCTTTTCATTTTTCATTGATGAGAGACCTATATATATTCTCACAACTCATTGTCTCTTTAAATTCTATAATATTCTCTCTTTACATGAAAGTGTAATAAAATGGGTGAGAAAAAAGCTACAATCTTTCTATTTATGGTGTTGTTTGCCTTCATCTCCTCTCTTCCTCCCACCATTGGAGTCCCATCTTCAAGTAAGTACTTTCGGAAATAATATTTTCTTAGAAATTATTGTGAATTAAATAAGTATACTTGATCTTGTGAAGGAAGCCTGAAATCACTCACTCATGGATATACATCAAATCAGCATATGTATCATGAAATATTTCAGGTCAGTCTTAAAATTTCCCATTTTCTTGAAAAATGAAATAGTAATTTATTATAAATTTGAAAATTGCAGTTGAAGAAAGGAAGAATGGATGTGGAGGTGACAGATTATTCAGGGACGGGTGCTAATAATCATCATGATCCAAAACCACCGCCTGGAAGCTTCTGACCTCGTTCTCTGCATATTAATTATTTACATATATATGCTCACTCTATCCCTATATATAAGTATTTCTATTTCTGTAAAGGGTTTCTTCTTCTGTATCACATTGGGATACTTTGAATTTTATTTATTTAGGTTATTGGGGTTTTCTTGAATGATAACATCCACTACAACTTCATTTGCTCCCTCTCCCTCTCTAAATATGATCTTAATTTGTTTAGTTTCTTGAATTCCATATTTAAACGTTACTCTTAGGCAGGAATAATATCTGAGTTTTAACTTTTTTAAGTATTCAAACGTTTTTTTAATATATTTTGATATTAGTGTAGATTTTTTATAGTGTAGAAAACATAAAACTTTATTCAGCTCTAATTTTAGCAAATCGTTTCATTTTGATTAGTGGTATTAATGAACTCCCCATTTGCTAGCAACGCACTATACTTGCAAATAAATTCATTGCAAAAGCGCTAAGATTCATGATTTTATTACTAAATATTTTTAAACCAAGTATAATTACAGATTAAAATAATCGTATAAGACTGGGCCATCTTTGGTTTATTTTGCAATTCAATTATAGAGCTATTAGGCCTTCTTTTATAGCCCATTGAGCCTTGGTAGGCTGGTAGGTCCAACTCCACTGGAGTTACAAAAATTCAAAGCCACAACGATTCTGATGATAATAATAAGAATTAAGTACTCCCTCATCCGTCCGTGAATAGGAGTCTCATTTTTCCATTTTAGTCCATCCACGAATAAGAATTCCAGTTTATTTTTACCATAAATGGTAATAGGATCCCACCTTCCACTAACTCATTCCACTCATATTTCATTTAAAACTACTTCATATATACATAAGTGGGACTCTTATTCCACTAATTTTTTTTCACCTATTTTTTTAACATTTTTTAAAACTCGTGCCAGCTATAAATGGGACTCCTAATGACGGACGGAGGAAGCAGTGAGTAGTGTATAATAAGGTCTCCTGAAGAGGAGTGGACAGTTTATGTGTGGAGATGAATAGAATGGCAGCAATTGGAGCTGAAGTTGTTTGAGAGATAACAGTGAGATGCTTTGAGCAACTTTTGTCCATCACTCACTCCAAATATGTCTCTAAATATGTTCTCTCTGCCCCCTTTCTTTATTATCTTGGCTCCAACACTGAGCTTCCCCTTGACTGTTTCTCAAAATTTTGGCCCCATCTTCACTGCACCTAGCTCCCCATTTTCTGCAGGTTTCAACAACTGTTCATTTGACAATCCTCTTCAAAACACACACACATTGAGAATACGTGCTACATCTTCCAGCTCACGATCCCTCGTTTTCTCCATCAAAGATTCTGTCTTTTCTTGCTGGGTTTATCAGGTTGGCAAAACACGAAATGAAAGTGATAATTCATAAGCTGTCGCTGTCGGAAGCCCCACAGTATGCATTATTCGTTTCAAACATCCAACCAAAAATACAGCTTCATTTGGCAGCATTGGACTTGGAAAATTTCCTCAGTCAAATTTGGTATGCGGTGGTTTAAAATGCAAGTAATTAGTCCACATATTTCTCTTTGAAATCTGTGTTGTGCCTAAGGGCATCCGCATCTCGAGACAGCATCGAGACGGCGATGCAACTCTCCATCTCGTCCGGTCTCGTCCTGGGCTCGTCGCGCGTCTCGCATGAAAGAAGCCGCTGGCGAGCCAGCGCGCCACGTGGCGCGCGCTGGCGATAGGCTTACGCCGGCCCGCGAGTGGGCGTCGTATTTATGACATCATAAATATTTTTTTTTAAATTTGATTTTCAGAAATAAAAAAAATAAAAATATTTTAAACAATAATATTATCGTTGAATGGTAAATTTTTTTTATTATTTTTTTCTTTTTTTATTCTATAAATACTCCTCTTTCTACTTTTCTTTCATTCTGCATTCTGCGACAGAGATGTCAAAAACTTTTGCGCGATCTTCAGGACTGAAGCGGAGAATTACCAAAGCACTCAGTGGAGCCGACATTCTGAGAGCGGCGTTGCGAGTCTTTAAAGACGACACCTCCAAAGATTTCAAACATGTCGATGTTTGGTCGTCGGTCAAAGACCTTGAAAGGTGAGCTGGCGGTATCCGTCTTGCACGGGGTCGAACTCGAAACGCACGAAGCACACGGCGGGTGGCCAATACTCATCTAGTGAGGGCGGGTCAGGCAACACCTCACAAGAGGTTGAGGGCAGGGCCACCGATGCAGGACGCTCCTCCGGTTCACGAAGGGACCAAGGCGGCGAAGGCGGCTAGAGGGAGGGTTAAGGGGAGGGGCCGAGGCGAATCAAGCCAGGCGGGCTCGGGCTCGAACACCCTAATGTCCATGTACCTGCTCGCCACGATGGCTGACACTTCCCGCATGACGCATCCTTAATATGAAGCCCATCTTGACGGCATTGAGCATCTGAGAAGTCAACTTGGTATTCGGCCTCGATCTAACTTAGGTGCACCGCCACCGACCTCGGGGGATGATTAGCCGGCGGAGTAGTTTTTAAAATTTAAGTGTTTTTAATTTCTAGTATTCTAAATTATGTTTTATTTATTTATTTTTAGATGTTAATTATGTGTTTTTTTATATTTTTTTAGGATTTTAAATTGTAATTTTATTTTATTTAATGAAGTGTGTATTTATTAATTGAATATGTTGGAAAGAAAAATAAAAAATAAAATTGAATGAATAGTTAAGAGATGGGATGGTTAAGAAATGAAGGGATGCAGGTGTTGTCTCTTAGTTAAGAGATGGGGTGAAGAGTACAGTGGGGCCCATAAATAGTGAAGAGATGAGACGGATAAGAGACATGATGCAGATGGCCCAAAGCTGAAGACTTTGAGCAACTTTGTAGTGTAAATTTGAATACATGGAAAAGGGTTACATAACCATTTATAAATAGAGGGAACATCTTTTTTGGTCTACAAATTTTGCCAAAGTATCATTTTAGATCCGTGAACTTTGAAAATATCATTTGAGATCCATCAACTATGAGTGAATATCATTTGAAGTACTTTTTTACTATTTCCAAGTTTTTTTGGACGATAATAACCTCAATACTTTAAAGGGTATATATTTTTAATAAACTTATCATATTACTCATTTTTTTATAGATATCTTTACAATATATTTTTAAAGAATTTTCAAAATATAACTTGACCTTCAATATTATCACTTAATTTTGTAACATGCAAGTAAAATTGCTACTTCAATTTTTTATATTAAAGAATTTTAAAATTGAATAAAGAACTTTTCTTTAATAAAAAAAAAATGAATAAGGATTTTTTCTTGCATGTCACAAAATTAAGTGATAATATTGAAGTCAAATTATGTTTAGAAAATTCATCAAAAATATATACTAGTAAATAATATTTATAAAAAATATAAGTATATGATAAGTTTATTTAAAATATATACACTTAAAGATATTGAGGGTATTTTCATCCAAAAAAACTTAAAAATAGTAAAAAAGTACTTCAATTGATATTAACCCATAGTTGGTAGACCTCAAATGATATTTTCAAAGTTTATGGACCTAAAATAATACTTTGGCAAAGTTCGTGGACTAAAAAAATATTCCCTCTTATAAATATTAAGTTCAAAATGTACTAACTACAATGTCCAAACAAAACTGGCCATCAATTTTCTCAAATGAAAAGTGTCATTTTTCACGATGAAACACAACTTGGTTGATAAATACGCTTTCTCTTTAACTAGATGATGTTTATCTTTTGTATTCAGCATGATTGAATCACGTTCCATAAAATTGGCAAGCAAGAAGCTGTAGATTGGTGATGTGAAAACATTCGCGACTTCATACACAATAGATCACTTGAATAGAGTACACAAATGGCAGCCATCATCTTCAGCTAGTTCAAGATTAAACAAATCTGAAATGGCTGTGGAACAAAAAGGAAGTTGAGGAACTGAAATGGTATCCAGAGTTGCCAGTTTGCAAAAACTGATGAAGGTTAAACACGAACAATCAGAACCTTCACTATCCGCTTCAATGAAAATACATGAAAAAAAAAATTCTGATACAATAAAATAAGAAAATGAAACAATGTTAATAAACTAATAAAGTGCTGATAAGCATTCAACTAAAACGATTATTGACCAATTTTGCATATGTATAACATCTAAATTCATCAAACTTGGTTTATGCATCATTCAATCTTTTCCCACAAAAATATGGGTGTAACAAACAATGGCTCAATTAACCAAATCAATAGATGGTGGAATAAGATACAACTATCTTAAGTCCAGCTATAAACCTCAAGCCCCTACAATAACTAGCTGCTGGTTTAGACTGATAGCAAGGTAAGATACAATAAATGGAATATCCTAACTAAGTTAACAACTGGCTAGCTTATAGGAAGGAGGGGAGCCCCATGCCGAGGACGATGCTCCTCAGTTTTTCGTCAAATTCAGGCGTGGATGAAGAGCATCGGCTGATGAGAATTACACACGGCAGCAGTCCCCTCCAACCAAAGATCATGACAGAGTTAGAATATCGCTTTCACAGAACTTCCATGAGCCATCGTCTTGCCTCTTCAGAAGATAACGTATCTTATAAGGGCTGCACCAGATAAGTTTGATATTATGAAAGGCTAAGTTGCACAAGGAAACAAATTAATTGGTCTACTTTGTTTCATCACATCATGGAAATTATTTGATAATTCATAAATTACAGATTCGCCACAATAAACATAAAATCCAAAGAATGTGAACTTATGCAGGAGTTTCTACTTTCTGCCAAGTTATGGCTTAATCAGACAATGCTTTGATGGATGGCTGTAAATATTCACATGTAATGGAGTAGCTCATAGCAAATAAAGTCAGTCAAAACACCTGAAATGAAAAGAGAATTGCCAGAGTACCACTGAAGATTTTACCTGTAGTAAGATGGGTTTTTAGGGAGGGACTCATCCACCAGTTCAGCGGCCTCCTCCAAATGTACTTCTATGTCCGCCATCTCTCCACCAATCCCATCTCTTGAAATCTCTGCATGTAAAATTGTCAAGTGCAGCAAAACAAATCTCCAATGGCACGACTTGGCTTCCGCAGTATCAGCTAAAGCTTGCCACTAGAACAAATCCACTGACCAGGAGTTAGTAATAGCATATGACAAAGACTATATAGATTGAAGTTAGGGCTGGGGAAAAATACCGAAATACCGAAAAACCGGTCTTATCGTACCGAAAATATATCGAAAATACCGAATTTTTGGTATACCGTGACTTTCGGTATGGTATGATACCTTACCAAAAGATTGCGGTAAGGTAACGATATGAATTTTCAAATACCGCAGTATACCGCTGCATACCGAAATTCGGTATATACCGTAAACTAAGGTATATACCGTAAATTAAGGTATATACCACAATAATATAAACACAATTGTATATAAAATATATTTTATATATTTTTAAATTATAAATCTATCGTGAAATATAAATATAATTATGAATAAATTATATTTAATTTATTTTTAAAATTATAAATAATATTTTAAAAACTCTAATTTTCTATTTTAATTGATGTTGAAAGTCAGGTATACCGCAAAAATAAGGTATACCGAACTTCGGTACGGTATACCGAAAATGAGGTACGGTATCGGTATGGAAATTTGTCATACCGAATATAAGGTATACCGAAGTTCGGTATACCGAAAACTTTGGTAAGGTAAAGGTATGACTTTTTCGCATACCGTATTTACGGTGAGGTATACGGTATGGTGGTTTCGGTAAGGTATACCTTACCTACCCACCCCTAATTGAAGTACACTTCTTCACCACAATCATGAAATGAAACTCACCTGCGCAAGCATTGGTCCATCAAGTATTTCACTAAGCCCGCGTATGTTGTGGTTAGGTCCAAGTGCTTCAGCTTTAATTGCTTGCCACTGTTTGACAATAGCCTCAGCATCTTCAACCGGCATTGGAAACCTATAAGTTGATATTGAAGAAGAGACAGAAGCTGTTTGTAGGTCAGCAGATTCTGGATTGTCCCTATACTGCATTTTGACAAGAGAAAAGACTTTCTGGATTTGTCTCATGATGCCATTTTGCTTTGTACGCCTGAAACTAAAATCCGTAGAACAATCCGTCAGGGTAGGAGAGTTTGCGGAAATTCTTTGTTCATACATCCTCCATCTAGAACCATTTCCCAGTCTCAACTGTTGCGAGTTTATTAGCTTGAACATGGCAACCAAGATACAGCCTATTGCAGTAGCATATACCATCTTTCCAATCACATGACTGAAATCCAGCCACATATTCCACACCCCACCCTGCTTGGAACCTAATGTTCTCTTCAATTGAATAGAGGGTGTGCCTACACTGCTTCCAGCATTGGCCTTGCCCTCTATCAGTGGACTTTGCAGGTTATGAGGAGCAAGCTCCTTGACAGCTGGCCCAAGATGTCGTGAAGTTTCTGTGAAAGAACCTGGCACTTCATCTCTGCGATCTGTTGGAAGAGCAACAGAAAGTGATCTGTACCTTATGTCAGATAAAGCTGGAGAAGATCTTCGGTAATGTCTTTTTCCAGAAGCTCTTTTATCACCATAGAAAAAGTCAGCCTATTGTTGCAACTAGAAATTAGAATTTGAGAGGCTAGAAGAATTGCAAACATTGTGCATATTCACACTATCAAAGAAAGCGTTTACCAAGGATGGGTTACAATCTCGGGTATCTGGAAACATGCCAAGAGCAGCATCTTTCAACCATGTTTCCTAGAAAGAGAAAACGCAAAGCTCTGATAAGGATCAAAATTACAGAAATCGTAAAAATTGCAATAGAATTTTTATCCACAACATGCAAATATACCTAGCCATAAGTGATTGCAATCTCCGCAGAAAATGACAGCAAGAATTCCAAATCAAAGTCATTCATGAACCAAGTCGTTCCACACTAGACTAGGCTGTATAGAAGGCTCTTAACCTACTTGTGGATATCAATATGATTGATTATAAATAGGACCGAAAACAAATTTAAGTATTCCTTGTTTCAGAGTTACGATATGAGGAAAAAAGGAATATTAACATGAATGCAAGTGTTTGCTATGGAGTTATCTTGCATAAATTCATCCAACCAACCAACTTATGATAAGAAACAGTATAATCTATTTTCTTTAAAAAGTAAACATAAAGATTAGATTAAAAAAATTATAAGCAGGTCATAGTTCTGTGGAAAACTAACAATCAGCAGCATCTAAAAACTACACAACTGATGCAAGTTTTTTATATGGTGGGTGAGAATGGCATTTATAGATACGAAGCTTAAATAACAGAGAAAACTACCAGTGGTTTGTTAGCACTTGAAACTTCTTTAGTTTCTTTCACTTGCAGTGCTTTCTTAGAACTAGGAGAAGAATTCAGCTCAAGCTGTCTTAGCATTTCAACAGCTGTAGCTTCATCACCCTGGACAAATCAATATCTCAGATTTTCTTACCTGGTCTAAAAATGCATAAACTGGAAAATGCAACAGTGAACAGGGAAAGGAGCAAAACGGTGTACCTGCCCAAGTAGGAAAGCACAAAAGGCCTCCTCAAATTTCAAATCAATGCTTTCAGATGCTATTAAGCATTCACAAATTGATTTTGCTTTGTTAATCTACAAAAAAAAAAAAAAACAATGACAAACTTATCATTACTAGAAAACAACAGATCTGATTGTACAAAACAATGGTAAACTTATCATCACTGTATAGAATTGAATGAATTAATATTCACAAGTGGCATAAGAGTGAGGATGTAGTGATGTACTACATAAAATACTAAGAAGAAAATGTATACTCAAAGGCATAACATCATCTACTAAGTGAAGTCAAACATGATTAATATTATAGGAGAAAAGGATAAGTACCACGTCTGTTTGTTTGCTTGAAACTCCAAGGGCAATATGTGCTAACAAAACTACATAGAAGTTACTGAAATAAATGACAATCCTTTGATTCTGTGCCTCAAGTGACTTTCTGTTCTTTCTGGTGATAGCTAAACTATCCCATGGAACAAGTTCCACTATTTCTGTAGCCAATAGCTTTTTGAGTGCTTGATGCAGAAAACAAGCCCAGTCTTGAACTTGGCATGATGTTTCAACATCCAGGCCTTGTCTCAACAGTTCACGCAAAGCTGCAATTGCTCCAATTCTTCGCTCTGCATTTTCAGGTGTATGGGGCATACCCAAAAGATCCAATGTGCAAGCAGGAGCAAGTTCCTCCAATGATTCTTCTATCTAAAAGCAATGATAGGACTTGATCGAGTTAAGATGCAAAGTTTCTTTAATAGGATTTGTGCATTTCTTGTTACTTCACCAGAGAATAACCTTACTAAAGCACATCTGGGGTGAAGCCCAAACAGTAAACCTGATGGTTACCTGAGACAACAATATCATATTCCCAAGAGATATCTTGCTCCTCAAAAGACACTGAGCACGGGCAAGAGCTTCAAATCCTTGAGATATATTGTTCTTCTCAAATCCAACTTTGGCAATTGCACACTTCAAGAAAGCACCTATAATAAGAAGGTGAAACATAGCAAAAGTGCCAGGTAAAAATTGCTGCTTTTGCCTCTTACCTCTGCTAAAGCCATAGATAGAAGGAAATCGTGAACAAATGGCTTTGATTCAGGATGCTGTAGAGCTCTTCGCCCAATTTCTAGCACAAGCTTCTCTTCGCCGACCTAAATTATTCCAACAGAATTGCATCAAAATATAGATTCTATGGTCTGTATTCTCCATTTGCAGATTTGAGGGCCGGTAAACAATAGATCCATCAGATGAAATAGAAAATAATACTGCTAATATGTAGCAAAGTCAACATCACACTTGCTACATTATGTAAAGCAGGTTGGAGAGAATCAACATTTAAGTGCATGGCAATGCCTACCTCCTGAAGAAGGCATAAAGCACCAGGCAACCAAGTCCAAGGAATGTTGAGAGAAGATTTAGGTGGCTGCTTCTCTTTGAAATTTCCAGCATATTCTGGTTCAAAAAGAAGTTTGTCTCTTACATCCATCAAAACATCCTGAGGGAAAAAGGACACAAATATATGAGCCATACAGAAATCAGGGACCACTTATTAGGGAAAATGTGCAGCATAGATGATTAAGTTACTCATCATATAATGCCCACCAGGCATGAAAAGGTAATGAATCAATAACAGGAAAGAGTGAGTAAAGAAAACAGGATCTAGACCCGGCGAGACAAAACAGCATCTTTGGTGTAGCCCTCTTCAATCTCTGCACTTTTTAGATGCATCACTGACTTAACAATTTCATCTTTCTCGGCTTGATCATGCATGCCGATAATCTGAAATCACATTTTATCAAAAAAAAAAGGAAGAAGTCAGTCACACGGATTAAATTCTTAATTAGTAGTGCCATCAGTTATATGTTTCCATACAGGAAACCGAGACCACATGTTAATATGAAACATCATAAAGAACCCACCAGACTAAAGGGCCAGAAATGAGATGGGAGAAGTTGATTTTGATAATTTCTCTCCCAAATCTTCTTATATTCATAACAAAATGAAAAAGATGACAGTAATGGCTTAATGTTGGAATCGAGCTGGTGTAATGTATTGCCCTTGAGAGTAACTGTAGAGTAGTTTAGAACAACACTTTCCGGCGAGTATAATCCAATTAACCAAAAAGGCAGAAGCAAAGTATAGGAAACAAAATAAGTGTAAATTAACCTGGTAGCAAGTGACGGGAATTTCAATAACGGGAACCTGATTCGCGGCATTGCACTCTTACTAGAACTTTCCTGAACCGTGGCAGCACACAGTCTCCACGAGCGGCCGCAGCCACTGTGATAGTCAAAATCGTAATTGCGCCGCCAAGTTAGAATATCGCCCGCATTGTAACAGTATAACTTGTTCCCAGTTTCACTATAGAGGCATAGATTATTTACACTGGCCACCAACGTGTGAATATTGGCCATGAAATCCTAAATCAGCTGCTCCATTTTACACTCATCTAGTATTTGCCTAGCTATGGTTTTTGAAGTGGGAATTGATCTGCATTTGAGGAGAGATTAATTTTGTCGAGATTGTATGCAAAACCGTTGCTTTTCTCCTTTATTCTTTTCCAAACAAGGAAGGGATGAACGCTGTTAATTGTTTAATTAGTCCCCAAAGTATAGGAATTTACTATATTTGACCCCATAAGTTTCTTGTTATTTCATCCAGACCCTTGCACATGATTCACTTCTTGACTATGTATTGAGCTTCATTTTTCTATTTATAAATGCATCAACTTTGAAATTTTCTTATTTTTCCTGATAAACAATATCGATCTCGTGAAAATTACTCTCTCCTTTTCGGATAATTCGTCTCACTTTGACCGGGCACGGGTTTTAAAAAATATAATGAAAAGTGAGTTAAAAAGTTAGAAGAATATGAGGTTCACTACCAAAAATGGTAAAAAGTGAAATGAGACAAGTTATGTGGGACAAATCGAAATGAAAAAATGGAACAAATTATCCGGGACGGTGGGAGTACATGTAACAAACATTAGAGATTTATTGGCGTAAGCATTGTTATAATGTTTGAATATGACTCAAATTCAACATCGATATTTCTAAAGATATACTCCCTCCGTTCCATAGTAATAGGGGCGTTTTTCCATTTCCGTCCGTTCCATAGTAATAGAGTCATTTCCCTTTTTAGTAAAAGTCAACACATTTTTCCACACCTACTTTACTTTCTCTTACTTTTTTCTCTCTTCATCTCTCTACCTTTTTCATTTTCCACTTTATTCTCTCTTTACTTAACTCACCTAACACAATTTTTCTTAATCTCCGTGCCGAAAAGTTTTGCCTCCATTACTATGGAACGGAGGGAGTACATGCTTGTTACACTTGTACGGGAAACATTCGCGTTAGGGATATCCATATTAAGGAGTTACATTAAGTAGAGTTATACTAAAATGACAACCTACCACCAATAAGGACCCTTAGATTTAGGAGCAAATTAAACATTGCTTACTATGTGGAACTATGGAAGGCTTACTTGTCTATGTGTAGCAGATTGCTTGATTGTCTCTAGTTTCGTATGTTTGGAATCATATACCGAGTTGCTTGTCTATGTATTTGTTTGCCTATGTACTGCATATTGTTTGCCAAGATTGCCATTTCAACTATAATCTCACAATAGTGCTCTGATTTTGTATTGCATGTTGCTTGAAACCATATGATGAGATGTTTGTTTATGTATTATAGATTGCTTGCATAGCTTGTCATTTTAACTATGATGTCACCATATTAATTATTACATCCCTACATAAGTAGTCTTAAATACTGCATAAGACATTGTACAAGCCTAGTTAAAAGCAAGAGGAGACATAAATTAAGGAATTGTATAAAAGAGATGAAAATATGTGTCGTATGTATGAACTCTAATGTAACGTTTATATTAGTACATATCTTAGTTACACTTTAGATTCAAAGAACCCGCGAGCTATACTATATTTAAAAGTTGAAGATTTTAGGAGAATTTTAAGAAACTTCCGTAAAGTGGATTTTTTTAAGAGACTTTGGATTTTTTGTCTTATTACTCATTTGTATCTTGGAAATACTTAGGAACAAAAATTAGGGCTTGAATTGTTGTGAAAGGAGAAGAGAATGAGTAATGGGAAGAGAGAATCGGGTGCAGTGGCACTGCCAGTGTTGACAAGATTGAAGCTGTTTGTGTCGGAGCTGATTACATATCTGACGACCCGCTCCGACGGCAGCCTGAACCGCCGCCTCTTCAACCTCCTCGACTTGAAAGCCTCAGCACCATCCACCAAGCTCATCAACGCCATTCACGTCACCACTTCCGACATCACAGTGGACCCCTCCCGCAATCTCTGGTTCCGCCTCTTCACCCCGGCCACCTCCACCTCCGCTCCCGTCCCCTTGATCGTCTACTTCCACGGCGGCGGATTCACCAAATACGCCCCCGACTCCAAGGTCTTCGACCACCTCTGCAGCCACCTAGCCGCCCACGTCCCCGCAGTCGTCGCCTCCGTCAACTACCGCCTCGCCCCCGACCACAAGCACCCCAGCCAGTACGAGGACGGCTTCGACGTCCTCAGATTCATCGACGCCCGCCCCCACCTCGTCAATGCCGACATTGGGAGGTGCTTTGTTGGAGGGGACAGTGCGGGTGGGAACATAGCTCATCATGTCACGGTTAGAGCGGTTGAGGAAGTGGAGCAGTTTGGTATGCTGAGGATCGTTGGATTGCTTGGGCTGCAGCCCTTTTTCGGAGGCGAGGAACGCACCGACTCAGAGGTGAGGCTGACCAAGGTGCCGGGGCGGATGGATAGATACTGGAGGGACTTTCTGCCGGAGGGGGCGGATAGAGACCACCCTGCGGCTAATGTGTGTGGCACTGGCAGAGATGTGACCCACCTCCGGTTTCCGCCTTGTTTGGTGGTTGTTGGAGGGCGTGATCCGCTGCAGGATTGGCAGAGACGCTATGTTGAGTGGCTGAGGACTTGTGGGAAACCAGTTTTTGTGGTTCACTATCCAAATGCATTCCATGCTTTCTATGCATTTCCCGAGCTGCCCGACTTTCATCTCTTGCTTCAGGATGTTGCAAGCTTTGTCCGGGAACAACTCAACTCCTATTGAATTTCATTATTGTTCTTGCATCATTCATGTAAACCCAATTACAGCCTTGTAACAAGTTTGTGTTTTTGGTGATGTTTACATTTTCTTGTGATCAAGGTGTATCATGTATCTAGAAGGGCTTGTACTCTCGAGGATATATATATCAGAATCAGATTGTGGCATGCAAGACTCATTTCTTTATGATCATATATATACATAGGTGTATCTCTAGTGTGAATCTTGATGTTTTATGCCTCAGATTGAATTTTTCTCCAGTATAACGTGTGGATGATAAATTCCTTATCTTTTTCATTCAAGGTTTACAATTTACCGATGAATCATGACGATAGTGTTCATTTTCGCGTATAGAGGTTTTATTCAAATAATATTGAATCAAGTTTTCTTTACTGGATTTATACTCTATGCATATGCCATTTGAAGTTGGCAGTAAAAATAGCAGGATTCATGGATTGCAATTGAAGGTAAGTCAAGCAAAGCTTTGAAACTGTACACACATTTTGAGCAGAGTTGTGGATGCTGCTGCTTTGGTCTCCTGTTTCTAAGGAGAAACTACAAGTATAGTACAGTGATACACATTTACATTTACATTTGCAGGTTCTTGCCCATTTCCATTCCAATATCTGTAGACTCGGATTCTAACATTTCTTGCTCTTCTTGTTGCTCCAGAGTTTCATAGAGAGGAGAATTCCTGGTTTCGGGGAGCCACAAGCTCAGAAAGCCACTGATTATGGACAGAACCCCAAATACAAGGAAAGAAAGAGATGGGCTCGATCTCCCAAACACAACCAGCAGGGGAGAAATCGAGGCCCCCAGCATCAATGACTGCCTCAACATGGAAACACAGAAGTTCCTCACGTTTGTAGGGAACAGCTCCACGCAGTAGATGTACAGCACATCAAATGCAGTTGAAGCTGCCATGAAACCAACTGCCTCGATCATCAGTTGAGGTAAGCTTCCTCTTTTCTTTGATGATATCTCGCTTCCATTCTTGTCTCCTGTTCTTGAGAAAATCATGCAGAGGATGCAAGAAATTCCGGTGAGAAACGCTGAGGCAGAGAAGAGCAGGCGGCGGTTTGTGAAGGCGAGCATCACACTGCCTATGAAAACAGCTGGGATCTCCATCATCGCGTTTATGGCAACAGTAAAGTAGAGGTTAAAGTTAAGGTTTTCAACGTTGAGCTGAACACCATAGTAAACGAAACCAATCCCAAAACCTGTGAGCATAACCATTGTCATCCTTCTCACAGCCCATCTAGTATTCCACAGTCTCTCAATAGGCGAGGCTTTATTTTCTCCTTTGCCCGAGACCATTTTCTCATTCGTAGACGATGGCTCCAGGAGACTTAGATTCGAGGGCAACTCTCTTCCATTGATTCTAGCATATCTCCTCAACACATCAAGAGCTTCTTCGCTTCCTCCCCTCACGAGTAGCCACCTCGGAGACTCTGCTACAAAGGGCATTAGTATAAAGATTGAGTAAACGAGTGGAAGGATTGAAATAATCCTGTACAAACTTCTCCAACAAGTTCTGGTCGGATAAGCTATCAGGGGGATAGACAGAAACCCCGCTGCAAAGAAGAAAAATCCAACTTGGCCAACTTGACCGCGCCATTTCCGGCCAATGGTTTCTGTTGAGAGAACCAGGCAGCATATACCGATGCCTGCTCTGGAGAACCCGTTTGCCAAACGGAGAAGAGAGTAAATCCATATATTTGGGGAGAAGGAAGTTAGGAAAATGGTAGCAGCGGTTAGGAGACATGAAGCAAGCACTGCTCTTTTCCGCCCTAAGCATCCATCTGCCAAGCGGCCAAACACTGCAGAGCCTGTTAACACATACGGTCAAATTCATTCAGAATAAAAACCTTTTCTTCATGCATGATGCCTTAACATTATTAAATCTCATTTATGCAAAGTTTAATATTCTTTCTGTCTCTTTTTAGTAGTCTTGAGTTGAGACAAATAACAAGTGGGAAAAAGGAGGAAACCTATGAGGGAACCAAGGAAGTAAACCGACGTTGGCAGAGCAGCGAGAAATTTACGGTCACACACGAGTCCCCATTCAGCAATGGTGGAGCTTGTACTCCCACCACTCCACTCCCAAGTCCCCGGCTTCAACCCACAAACAGAAGCAGCCGTTGTGCCACCACATTCGCGGCCAATGCACCGCCATGACTGTGGTTGAGCATCTGTGAAGATGGTGACAAGGGTGCAGTGGGAATCGAATATCCTAGCCAGGGACACCAAGATTACCTGCACAAGCTGCGAGAATCCGAACGACCCCACATATTCCTCCACCACCTCATCCACTGTAAGCTGCAGCTTACTCCCTACTACATTTTTCTCTCCCACAAGTTGGTGTTTTTCCTCATCCATTTCAGACAAGAATGTGAGGGCGTGTCAGTGTTGTCTGATTCTTGAAAATAGCCCTTTTTATACACTGAGAAAACAAACAGTGAAGAAAAGGATGGATACCAGTGACTATGTTTGCATTAAGTTTGGGGTTTGGATCACATTATGGCTAATGTTGGTTGGTTTCTTGACGTGTTATGCCACTAAGAAAAGATAGCATTTTTATTCCTTGAAGGTGGCAATCTGAGTAAGGCAGAACTAGCTTGGATTATATTATACTACTATAATCATTATGCCTTAATAATCAGTGACATAGAACTGCACTATTTAAACATTAAGTTGTGCCTCAAATTCAAGGTTTAATGCATACAATCAAAATTTCTACTGTATTTGATGAGGTAGAAAATGTATTGTGCTGTTGTAGTGGAAACATAATTATTCCCACTAGTACAAGATGCTGATCCTATATTCTGACACAATATATATATATATATATATATATATATATATATATATGGTTTTGATCTATGAAGATCAGATTTAAATACAGAAACGCAGAACGCGGTCATACGTAGGGAATTTTTAGGTCATAGTTAGTTTATTTTTAGGTCATGCTAACAAAGCATGACCTAAAATGATGTTAACATGACATAAACCCAAATCTTATAATATGACCTAAAACTGCTTAATTATGACCTTTCGTATTTTTGATTAATTATTGACCATTAGATCATCTAATCCTAGGGCCAAGATTTGGGCTGCATTTTTGGATTTAAACATATACTTATTTTGATCATCTATATATATATATAGGGAGATGATCAAAATAAGTATATGTTTAAATCCAAAAATACAGATATATATACTCAAGTATTTAATCAGATTTTGCAAAAGATAAAAATTAGACTTACTAGCTTATTTTGAATTGTGATGTGAAATGAGTTATACATTTTTATGGATGCGCATGCGAAGAAAGAAAGTACATATCCCCATATTGTTACACTGTTTTATTTTTTCTTCTCATATTTATGCAATTAGAGTATGATATTATTATTGTGCTTTGCACATAGATGCATGTGACACGATTAACATACATTTAAAGCCATTATGATTGCGAATAATATTAATTTTCAACATAAACAAATTCATTTATAAAGTACTTAATAAATAATTTGCCCACTCTGAGTTTGTTGCCCATACTTTCAACAAACATCAATTTAAAGAACCAAATATTGATACCAGCAATATACCAAAAATTTTCTTGTTACCAGAAAACTTTATTTCAGTGAAACAGAGAAAATATCCAACTAATATTGTTTGTATCTACAAATTTAGTTAAATCTCCGCGATCCGAAAAATAGTACTCCCCGGTTTTTGTTTTCTTTTCTCATATTGGCGATGTCGTTTAGCATTATAAAACAATTATTGTAAAATTAATAATTTCCAAAAAAAAAAAACATATGAATTTTTGTATGATAAGTTCTTGTAATGAAGCACTATAGCAAGTATTTTTTTTATTAAAGTTGATGGATATCTCAATCATGCATGCTTGATTGAAACCCCTGCATGATGGAGACTACCACCTTGCATACATATGTCATAAGTGGTCATCATATTTTTAAGACTTTTAAAAGCTAATCAAAAACAAATTATCACATAATGCTTTTTCTTGTAAACTATGCCATACTTTCAAAACTATTCAATGTACTAGTAGTTAGAGTATACATCCATACAAATTAATTATCTGAGGGCACATAATAAACACAAAAAGGACACTAATTTGTGATGATCATTGTTGCCTAGCTACAATAAATTTAGAAGGAAAAATGGATTGAGAAAAAGTATTGATGGTTTCCTTTCCACTGTTCTCTTCTACTTTCAAACTTGCTCAAAATTAAAGGACCTATTTTTCAAGCCATGATGTGTGTTAGGACAGAATACTTGTGTATTTGATCAAGAAACAAGGTGTATGTATACTTCTAAACTGTAAGAAAAAATAAACCTTGTGGTGATCATTGCAAGTTTACTATGTTCTTATACTCCAAAAAGTCCCCTCTAATGACCAACAGTTGCTGATGAGCTTGGTGTGAGCTCATCCGATCCTTTGGTGATGCAGACGAGCATGTAACTCCAATTTGGAGGAGATGGATCATGCAGTCACGCTGCACGTTTCTCAAAGCTGCACTCCATGTCTCAGCATTTCCTGTTACTTGTTCACACAAAGCTGAGTTGTCTAGAATTTCTGTGACTTTTTGTGGGACAGACATCTTCACAAACTGTTTGGCATTGGTGATGAAGACAATGCAGTGCAACAGCTATATTATTACAATGTTGATCCTTTGAAGAATGTTCAACTTATGTGTGTTTTCTTGTGGATTTAGCCATTCTAAGCTCCCATTTGACATAAACTGATATACGAGTGCTTTGAAATCGTTTCCATGGAAATCATTGATTGAACAAGCAGTTTTCACCTTGGCAAGGTTTGTTGGATATTTTAGTGTAATTGGATTAACTTGATCGATCGGTATTGTCATAACGATACATCATAATAGCGGGGTCCAAGGGGCAGAGCCCCTGGCTTTATTTCCGACGAAGTTGCTGTATAAGAAATTCATCCGAAAATATAATTTCGGAAAAGTAAAAAGGACCAATTTGCAATTTCGAAAACCTTTAAAATTCTGTTATTTTCGGTTAGGAAATGAACAGACGCGTCTGTTCATGTTTATAAACCGATCCGATCGTTATTTATGGTTCTGATCATCTTCAACAATTGTATTCGAAAAAGTTCAAAACAATCTTCTGAATTTTATCCGATCGAATAGTTTGGTAGAACCGCCAAATTGATTTGATCTGAAAGTGTTTATCACGACTTTCAGATATCCGTTTTTGTGTTCTATATGTTGAATCTCCCCAACAAAGATCAAATCAATTTAAAATGTCGAACAAGGAAACGGTGAAGGAAGGAACGAAAGGTTTCGCGAAGTTGGATAAGTTTGCTGGCCAGGATTTCAGACGCTGGCAGAAGAAGATGCATTTCATGCTGACGAATCTCAAGGTCGTGTATGTTCTGAGTACTCCCATGCCCGAGGCTGTTGAAAACGAAACACTGGAACAGACGAGGAGACGGATGAAGTGGGAGAACGATGACTACATATGTCGTGGTCACATCTTAAACGGTATGTCTGATTCTCTGTTTGATGTGTATCAAAATGTTGAGTCTGCTAAGGAATTGTGGGATTCCCTCGAAGCCAAATATAGGCAGAAGATGCCTCTAGCAAGAAATTTCTTGTTGGTAATTTTATTAACTATAAAATGGTTGATTCGAGGCCTGTCATGGAACAATACAACGAATTGTTGAGGATATTGGGACAGTTTTTCCAATATGATATGAAAATGGATGAATCCATTTATGTCTCTAGTATTATTGATAAACTGTCACCTTCTTGGAAGGATTTTAAAAATAATCTGAAACACAAGAAGGAGGAATTGAACTTGGTCGAACTTGGAAGTGATTTCCAGATTGAACAGTCCATACGAGATATGAAAAAGAGTTCTGTTGGTAATACTAAAAACATGGTTGGTTCTTCTGTGAACATGGTGGAAGAGGGTGAATCCTCAAAGGCTGGTAAAGAGAAACGTAAGTTTCAAGGCAAACGGAAGTTTCAAGGGAATAACTGTAAGGATGGGAATAAGAAGCCCAAACTGACTTGCTGGAAGTGTGGCAAATCCGGGCACTTCAAGAAGGATTGTAAGTCTGGAAAGGGTGGAGGAAAAGGGAAAAACGAGGCTGGTCCAAATGGATCCAGGAATCCTGAAAAGCAATCAGGTTCGTTTTTCGTACCCAATGATCATTCGGTTGAAAATTATTATGCATCAATAATCTCTGAAGCATTTTATGTGCAGGATGATGATCTCTCATGGTGGATTGATTCGGATGCAGCATGTCATGTATGCAAGGATCGTCAATGGTTCAAGGACTTTAAACCAATTGAAGATGGATCTTCCTTGAAGATGGACAATGTTGCAACTGAACCAATCAAAGGAATAGGATCTGTTAGCCTAGTATTTAACTCTGGAAATTCCTTATTGTTAGAAAATGTTGTTTATGTACCTGGAATTCGTAAAAACTTAGTTTCTGGTATTGTATTGAATAGTTGTGGCTATAAACAAGTGTTAGAAAGTGATAAATACATTCTGTCAAGGCATGGTAATTTCATTGGTTTTGGTTATCTATGTGGTATGTTTAAGTTGAATTTAAATGTCTCTTTTGTTAATAATTCTGTTTGCATGACTTCTACTAGTTCTAGTAATCATGTTAGTAAATCAGAATTGTGGCATGCTAGACTTGGACATGCACATTACAAGAGATTGAAAGATATGTCGAAAATGAGTTTAATACCAACATTTGAGTTGAATGGTGAAAAGTGTAAAACTTGCATGTTAACTAAGATAACTAGACAACCTTTCAATAAGAATGTCAATAAAGAAACTAAGGTATTAGAACTTATACATAGTGATTTGTGTGATTTTCATTCGACTCCATCACTTGGTAATAAAAAGTATGTAGTTACTTTTATCGATGATGCTACTAGATTTTGTCATGTCTATCTATGTCATTCAAATGATGAAGCTCTTGATAAATTTAAAATCTTTAAAGAAAGTGTAGAGCTTCATCATGGTGTGAAGATTAAAACTCTTCGCACTGATAGGGGAGGTGAGTATTATGATCCAATATATTTTGAATCTACTGGAATAATACATCAAACGACTGCTCCATATACACCACAACAAAATGGTGTAGCGGAAAGAAAGAATAGAACGTTGAAAGAAATGATTAATTCAATGTTGTGTTATTCTGGCCTAAGTGAAGGATTTTGGGGTGAGGCTATGTTAACAGCCCGTTATTTGTTGAATAGAGTTCCTAATAAAAGGAACAAGATAACCCCTTATGAACTTTGGCATAAGAAACCACCAAAACTGAGTTATCTCAGAGTTTGGGGTTGTCGAGCAGTGGTAAGACTGACTGACCCTAAAATGAAAACCATAGGTCAAAGAGGTATAGATTGTGTGTTTCTTGGCTATTCTGAAAATTCTGTTTGTTATAGGCTCTATGTAATAGAACCCAATGACTATGTATCTGTGCACTCTATTATTGAGTCAAGGGATGCTGATTTTGGCCATGAGGATATATTCATGTCTATACCTAAACCTGGAGACATGACTGTAAGGTCTAGTAACTCTGGTGTAACTGGAAAAGTGATTGATACACCTCCTGATGTTAGGAGAAGTAGTAGAGCAAGAAAAACTAAGTCTTTTGGAAATGATTTCCAATCGTACTTACTTGAAGGATCAAGAAATGAGATTAATTTTCAATATCAATATTGCTTTACTATTGGTGATGATCCAAGGACCTACAAAGAAGCTATGGCTTCAAGGGATTCTGCATTTTGGAAAGAGGCAATCCAAGAGGAGATGGATTCTATAATTCAAAATGGTACTTGGATACTGGCTGATTTACCACCTGGTTGTGAAGCTTTAAATAGCAAATGGATCTTCAAAATGAAGATGAAGGTGGATGGAAGCATAGACAAATATAAAGCCAGATTGGTTATCCAAGGCTTTAGACAAAAGGAAGGCATTGACTACTTTGATACCTATGCTCCTGTTGCTAGGATTTCCACAATTAGATTATTGTTAGCACTTGCTGCCATACATAATCTTGTAATTCACCAAATGGATGTTAAGACTACCTTCTTGAATGGTGAATTAAATGAAGAGATTTATATCAAACAACCAGAAGGCTTTGTCATGCCTGGTAATGAACATAAGGTTTGTAAATTGGTAAAATCTCTTTATGGACTAAAGGAAGCCCCTAAACAATGGCATCAGAAGTTTGATGACGTGGTGTTGTCTAATGGTTTTGTATTAAACCAAGCAGACAAGTGTGTATATAGCAAATTTGATGCTACCGGTAAAGGAGTTATCATTTGCTTATATGTGGATGACATGTTGATCTTTGGTACTGACCAAGATCAAGTTGATAAAACAAAGACATTTTTGTCATCCAAGTTTGAGATGAAAGACATGGGGAAGGCTGATGTGATTCTTGGAATTAAGATCACACATGGAGAACAAGGAATTTCCATTTCTCAATCACATTATATTGAGAAGTTGTTGGAAAAATTTAACTTCAAAGATTGTTCTCCAGTTAAGACTCCTTTTGATCCTAGTGCAAAACTCGTGCCTAATAAAGGAGTTGCTGTGAATCAGCTTGAATATTCAAAGGCTATTGGATCACTAATGTATGCTATGATTAGTACTAGACCCGATATAGCCTTTGCAATTGGAAAGTTGAGTCGATATACTCATAATCCAAGTTTAATCCATTGGCAAGCCATGAATCGAGTATATAAGTACTTAAAAGGAACAATGGATTATAGATTGTCTTATTCTGGATTTCCTTCTGTTCTTGAAGGTTTTTCGGATGCAAGTTGGATCACCAATATGGAAGATCATTCTTCCACAAGTGGTTGGGTGTTCTGTCTTGGAGGTGGTGCTATATGTTGGGCATCAAAGAAACAAACTTGTATCACGAATTCAACAATGGAATCAGAATTTGTGGCATTAGCAGCAGCTGGTAAAGAGGCTGAATGACTAAGAAATCTAATATACGAAATTCCATTGTGGCCTAAACCGATATCACCTATATCTATCAGATGTGATAGTGCAGCTACCTTGGCTAAGGCATATAGTCAAGTGTATAATGGAAAGTCAAGACACTTAGGTGTTAGACATAACATGATTCGTGAACTTATTATGGATGGTGTGATATCTGTGGAGTTTGTGAGAACTCACGACAACTTAGCCGATCATTTAACCAAAGGGTTGAGTAGAGATCTTGTGTACAAATCGGCTAAAGGGATGAGATTAAAGTCCACCACAAATCTTTGATATTAAGATACCCAATTCCCATTTAGTATGGCACTAGATGCAGAATTTAATGTAGAAGACTTTATATTTGGAGATTGGAACACATTTGAAAATCGTCCCAAGGTATGTGTTCGGACCTACAATTTAAGGAGGTTGAATGTATATATTCTTAATAGTTCTTTTGAAAATTTGCAAATGTAGGTGCAAGAATAAAGGAGCTACCTATATAAACATGAAGTTTAGCCGCTTCAAAAAGCTGGTACTTGGTTTCGATATGTTTATAAAGGATAAGGACATAGGTTAGTAAAATATAGTGTCAAGATAGAACATATTCGTATGTAAACTTTTGTGTACATTATCTTCGTGTATTCAATGTGAGTTCCCAGGGTTCAATCCTTAGTGACACCCGGGGTATTCGAATGTATGGAATGTGTAATGTACTAAGGTGGAATTCAATCGTTACGATATTTCATTTATGCAAAAGTTTGAATGTTTGAGACGACTTGTTTTAGTTAATCAAGGATTGTACTAAAATAGGGGAGGATTGTTGGATATTTTAGTGTAATTGGATTAACTTGATCGATCGGTATTGTCATAACGATACATCATATAAGTATGGAGGGTACGGAGTGCATACTTATTTGAATTCGTTATGATGTTAGGGGCGAAGACCCTGAACAGATGAACGGGGGTCCAGGGGCAGCGCCCCCGGATAGCGGTGTCTGACGCTCTTCAAGGCATGGCATTCAGCCAGGAAGCTTCTAGCGGCTCCACTCCATCTGAGGTTAAGAACCTTAACTGCAACGACTGTTCCATCTGAACCCAGAGTGCCCTTGTAAACACTCCCAATACTGCCTGACCCAATGTGGTTCTGTGATGAGAAACAGTAGGCAGGGAAGAAGTACACAGGCCCGGATTATGAATCCGGTGACCTCTGCAGTCTCCTTAGTGTCCAGTAAATCAGGAGAAGAAGCAACGATAGAGCAGCAAAGGATGAAGGCAAGACGATTATCAAGATGGGTATTGGAGTTTTTGGTCCTTGTTTTCTTCGGATTCTTTGAGGTTCTCGCTGAGGGCATGCCAGTAACTGGAGCTGAGGTATTCCACTGCAAAGCCTAGAGTTTTTGCGAACATTCACTGTGCTAACATTTTCAAACACACCCGTGGAAGGGACTCACCCTCAAGGTTGTTGACAGATTTTAAGGAGATGAAAGAGAAGAGTTTTGTCAAGAAACTTGGGATTATCCCTCAAAGATTTTTGTTTGAGAGGTCTAAGTAGTTGAGGATACTCAAATTAGCTTAATTTGGAATCCTCCCCTCAAAAAGAATTTCCTTGAAAGCAGATAATGTTCAATTCCAAACAGCTGCCTATGCTGTCTGAAATCTGACCAGAAAATCTGTTGTAAGAGAGATCAGTTCTAACAAGATGGCTCATGTTTCCTACATTTTCAGGCAGGGGACCAGTGAGGGAGTTGTGATACAATAAACGATAGAATGCTTGGCATGCCACTGATTTCTTGAGGAATGATCCCTGTCAGATTGTTCCTTGCAATATCAATAAAGACCAGTTGATTACGATTTGCTAAGTATGATGGTATACCTCATTCTAACATGTTGTCAATCAAAAACAGTCACAGCAGGCTGGTGATATTTCCTATGGATTACGGGATCTTTCCTGTCAGCCGGTTAGACCCAGAACGAGCTTTCCTACGCTCGGAAGCATCCCAAACGAGTCGGGAATGGTACCGTTGAGAACATATAGTGTAGTCTAGCTCACAAGATTTGATATTTCTCTTGGTATACTTCCATGGATAATATTGGAATTTAGATAGAGTGTGTTCAACTTATTGGAAAAATTGGCTATAGAGAGAGGCACGATTCCTCCAAATTGGTCTTCACCTAAATGCAATAGTTCAAAGTTGCTACAATTTGTTAGAGAAGAGACAAAGTCCAGATCTTTTCTTGGCCTAATCCAAGATTGTTGGAGCCTATAAAAATGTTAATAGATTAAGCTGCCCTAAGTTCAGAGGTACTGTCCCGGAGAAGTTATTGCTGCTCAGCTCAACGCTCTCAAATTTTGAAGCATTAGGGAACGAATCAGGAAGAGGGCCGGTGAAGAAATTGTTAGCTAACCACAACTTACTGAGATTGGAGAGAACAAGGCCAATATCATTCCTCGAGTTTCCAGTCAAGTTGTTGAAGGGGAGGGCTAAAAAGTCGAGCGCAGTGACGTAATTTACAGGAAAACCACAAAGTTGTACCTTTTAGATTGTTGCTGCCAAGATACAACCTGAGAAGATCAGGAAGTGATCCTAGTTCCGTTGGAATGGTCCCTATCAAGTAGTTATGGTCCAAAGCCAGGTTTCATAGTTTGGAACAGTTGGAAAGGCTTCTGTGATTCGCCCTCCGAGAAGATTGTTGCTCATATTCAAGATTTCTCAGCCCTGAGGATCACTCCTTGGAATGAGTTTACTGAGAGATCAAGAATGGTAATGAAGGAAAGGTTTCCCAGGTGGGGCGCTATGATCCCAGCTTAGCTGAGTCGTGTGAGATTCAAATCCATGAACCTTTGGAGCTTTGGGCCACATGCAACCCCGGTCAAGTTGCAAAAAGGGAAAGAGTCATCCCAGGAGGCTAAGGACATGAGGGGATCTGCGGTTATGAGGGACTTGAACGTGATCAGTGCTTGTTTATCGGCCTTGTTTGCTGGGGTATCTGCAGCTGATGAACAGTCTGGAGATTTGATTATGACTGGAAGGATTAAGGAAAATCTCATTGTGAGAACATCCATTTTTTGCAAACTGAGAAACTACAAAGGAAAAGTTTCTACTACATGCAGTGTGCGTGTTTTTTGTCTTGTTTGTAGGCGTGATTCTTGATGGCTAAAGTTATTAAAATTTTGCTAGGGAAATACTAGTAATATTTGGAACTAAAACAAGTTTTCTTCTTTCACTAGGCTTTATCACGCATCTTTAAGGGGGGAAATGTACCACAATAGATCAAATAATAAAAATTTTGTAGACTCAACATTAATTGAAGTAACATTGAAATGACTTCACTGATTAAGCATTACAACCAAATCCTTCTGCAAATTTCAAATATGACTATAATTCTTTTGATGCAACAATTGACTTGGGAATTAGGATTGATCTTCAATTTAGAGAAGAAAATTCCTGCAAGCAAAATACGAGCTGGTCTTCCTAATATAACAATGGTAGTTCTATCAAACCAGCACTAAACAAGCATCCAAAACAAGAAAATAAATTTAGAAAACAACTTCTTTCTCTTCCAATTTAACATGATATTTTACAGTGCAGGAAATATTCAACTAACACTTAGGCATCATGATTCCTCTACAGATGATTACTTCTCAAGTGATACAGTTTCCAGTCAAAAAATGCACAGGTCAGCCACATTTTCCTCGTTTAAGAGGAAGAAAACCCCACACTGTTGCCTCTCAAGAGTTTGTCTTGGCAGCAAAACATGTTTCAGAGCTCACACAGTTGAGGCACTAGTTTGCCTGGTGGTCCAAGAAAAGTCTCAATTTGTGTAGGAGGAGCTCTTGAGTTCCATAAAGCGGTTTACTGCTAATGATCCATTCCTTCTCAAGGAGCCCTGCTTTCCCACTGCCCAGCATCTCATTCTGAAAAGCAGATGCAATGCAGTAAATTGAAGTTTTCAGGATATCAGCCATTGAATAAGCTTTCGCATACAGAGGGCTCCCTCTTATTTTCCCCATTGCACCTGCTGTTGACTCCCTTCTGCCAGTGTTGACAGTGGCCCATTTGATTCCAGCAGGACCCATCAAATGCGCGGACTGTACATTGGTTTTCTTTCCCATGAGAGCTTCCACAGCTAACAAACTAGATAGCAGTGTCGAGATTACAGCAGCATTACTCCCTGAGAGTTGAGCAACACCAAATTTGTCCTCCTTGCGCGACCTTGAAGTTAATGAAGCAACAACCCGAGCACACCATGCACACAGCTGCATGATTGGCAGTATAAGTTAGTAAGTGAGTGCAATTGCAATAATCATGCCTTTCTTATAACAAGTTGAAACAAATGCTCTCTTCACAGTTCACTCTAAAGGACAACAATGAGGTCTATAAATAAAACAATATAATTGATTTTCTTATCAGGAAAACAAATCATCAAGCATCACTGCATCAACAGATAAGAAAGTACTTGCTGAATAGTCCTTTCTGGAAACACTTTTGTGATGCCAAAAATTGGGAAGGTACTACGGCAAGAAATTTAAGATATAAAATTAAAAATATAATGTTTCAAATAATTTCTGCTTCAGATTCTTATTTCTCAGTCTATCTATCAGCAACAGTACCTTAAGTCCTTAACCCATTCACACAACTACTAAAACTTTGGCTATGTGTGGAAGAAACTAATCACACTTCCCAAGCATCAAGAAAGATAGCAAATTCAAGAGAATGGCCTCATTCCTTTACCAAAAAACTTCCAGATACAAAATTAAGACTTCCTTAAACCTCCATGGAGTGAATGACCATACAAAATATATATAACTTGCAACAGTATAAGTGATTAAAAAGAATTTCTAGAAGAGAGAACCAAAAGATATATGCAATGTAAATATGGAAAAGATGAAAAAAGTGTTTTGAATAAAACACAAGGATAAAAATCAAGCAAAGAAAAACAGTAGAACCAAAATCGATAAGTTGATGAAATGAGGAAGAATAAGCCAGAGAAAAGTGAGATGATGACATGTCTTCACACAGTTAGCGGCCATAACCAATTAAATAATCACTTTGATGTGATGTGATCCTGATGTCATACCTGAGCATCAAAAAATGAGATATTGAGTTTTAGAACAGCAAGCCATTCCGTTGGTGAAGTTAACTGGTCAGATAGTTGCATCGACTTATCAGCTGAAGAACACTCTAGACCTTCAGCTAGTTTCAGGGTGAAGTGTTCCAGAGGCCGTAGGCAAGCAGCTATAACTCTTCTATAAGTCTCACCGGTCTCCTCAAAGAAGGCAGCTCGGCGCCATGAATCAACACTATTTTCACACACCATGCAGAGATCAAGATAAGCAAGATATTGCAAAAGTGAATTAGGGGTGCTTTCTTCAATTGTGGCCAGGAGCGGCTCACTTGGATTTGTTTCTGCTGCTGCTGATCCTTTTGGGGGCGCAAATACAAATCTCTTGGTATGTAGAACCTACATAATGATCAAAATGGAGTACATAAAATTCTTGAAAACTCAGAACGTGTTAAACTGTGAACAAAGTTTTAGGAGAAACAATAGGTTAAATGAGAAACCTGATGCACATGGTGGCTTAGTTCCCAGCAAAGAACTACTACAAAACTCCCAAGATAAAACACAATCTGCTCAACAACAAACTTTCCAACTGAACCTTGACTCTTGTACTCATTAGGCAGGAAAAAAGATAGTATCCCAGATAGTGCAAAGCCAACAGCAGAAAACCTTAAAGCCCGTCTAATAGACAAGGGAAGCCCCATTTTGTAGCTGAAGAACGGAGGACGCTGTTCGTTCAATTAGCTTTAATCAGTACAGAAAAATAAGAAACAAAAAATTGCAGTTTATCAAGACTTTGTTAAGTCCAACCTAAATATTTCACTAAAAATTGCGATGTTTCATAAATTAGTACAGGACTACAGGCTCATTATCATACCATTCTCTCAATCTACTTTACCCAATAATCTCAATAACTGAAGTAAATTCTAGTCAATCAGTAGTATACAGTTCCACATAAGCACAACAATCTAAAATTTGACTTAGTTCAGAAGGCTTGAAGAACTAATTACCTGAATTATCGGAAACCTGAAAACCCACCGTTGCTTATACACATAATGCAAGCCATAAATCAATCCGATCACGAAACCCCTAAACCCCAAAACACCAACCCTAATCGAACCCGAATCAGCATCATAATAAGCATCACAGCCCCAGCACACAGAAATCGCCGAAACCGCGCCGGCCACAGCACAGAGGCACACAAACAGAACGAAGCTCAACGACACTCTGACCCTCGTCCTCAGCAAGCTCTGCTCCCCTCCGGAAACAAATATTAGGTGAATAAACGAAAGCGAGATTTCGAGAGGGGAGGCGAACTGCAGAGGATGCGGAGAAGAAACGAAGAAGAGGGAGACGGAGAATACGAAGAGAGACAAGTGGAAGCAAAGGAAGTAGAGTAGGGATAGAAAAATGGGGGAAAATGGGTACTTAGTAAAGGGGGAAAGAAGAAGGGTTTTGGAGAGGAAGAGTATGAGGGTTGATTGGAGCGATTGCCAAATTAAGAAGCTGAGGAAGCGGTGCCTGATGATGGCGGAGAGAGCTCCACTGCCGCCACTGCCACCGCCGCCGCCGTCCTTGTCTTTGAAGAGAGTGCGGTGGATGGCGGCGGAGATTGACATTTCAGCTATTGTGACAGGGGGCGGGAGGATTTGGGGTTTGGATTTGGTATTGCTATTATTTATACGGCTCACTCCATCGTATTCTCGGGGAACGTTCTAACAAAATTGAGTTATTTTCTTTTCTAGAAAATAAAATATTTAATTATTCTTATTTTACTTTATTATCTATTTTACCTTCTCCAAAAAAATAGTAATTGAAGAGATAAAGAGAAATAACTAAATACAAGGGAAGAAATAAATAATGAGTTAGAGTATTTATATCTTATTCATGAAATACTATTCTCCAGTGGAAAAAGTATTTGAGAATGTATTATACATTTTTCTTATTTTAAAAAGATATTTTTACTTTTCCATTATTCTCTCTCTATAGTCTTCTTCTTCTCTACATTCATCTTTCTATTGCTTTACCATTTTTCCACTTTAACTATTTATTATCATTTTTATAAACACAAGTGCAAAAAAGTTAACGAGACTCCTAATGGCAGATGGAGGGAGTACCTTCTCTCCTTGGAGATGCTCTAAAATTCCATACTTCAATGACAAAGGTATTTGATGAGTATTATACTTCTTTCATTTTGAGAATGTATTTTACATTTACAAAAGGTAAAAATTTAGTTATTTTTTTTGTGTTTTTTAATTTACTTTTTTTCTTGGAGTCCATAACTTTTTAAAAATGTATAATGAACTTTTTGAAAAGGGAAAGGGAAATGAGAAATATACATTTTCAATCTACCTTTTCCCCTGGGATATGTTCTAACTAATTCAACACAATTTTTTAATCTCCATGTCCAAAAGAAGTGACCCAACTTAGTTGGGACGGACGAAGTACTAGTTTTTATAATTATTTACTACTCCCTCCATCCACTCAAGATGTTGACACGGATTTTAGAAGTTGTTAGGTAAAGTAAGTAGAGAGAAAAAAATACTAGTTGAATAAAAGAGAAAGGAGAGATTTATTTCCAAATATAGACCTGATACAGGTTCCATACTAAAATCAATTGGTGATAGGAGAAGTGACCCATTAGAATTATATAGTGGTTTCAGGTCTATGTGAACACCAATATGGGATAGTTATAATTTTATATCTGATTTCAATTGTCAACACTCTCCCTCAAGCCCTTCAAGGTGAACTTGGAGGGGTTGGACTTTTTTTCTGATCGATTGGACAACTAGCCCAATTTTTTCCTGATCGATTTGACCACTGGCCCAAATTTTTAGCCCAGATATACTGTTGGGTCAGTTATTTTTTCGGTTTCAGCCCAGATACACTACTGGATCAATTGAATTTGGCCCACAGTTGGCAACCCGCTCTGATAACATGATAGAAATCCTTGTGTTTTATCCTAAAACCAATTGGTAATAGGAGAAGTGGCCCATTAGAATTATATAGTGGTTTCAGGTCTATGTGAACACCGATGTGAAATAGTTATAATTTTATATCTAGTTTCAATTGTCAACATAGACAGTGAATATCTTGAGAAAGACAAATTAAAAAGAAAATGTGAACATTTAAGTGGGACGAAAGAAGTATTATTTATTTTGCACTTTCTTTCAGCGAAGAACCATATGAAAATCATGAGATTGGAGTTGGACAACCTACTCGTCACCCCATGAGATGGAGAGCAAAGGATGGGGATGAACGAAATTACAACGTAAAGCGAAAGTGTATCTTCAGTCATTGATAGACCTGTCCAAGGTTTACTGAACCGGCGGTTAAAACTGAAACCGTGAGGATCTACCCGAATCGAAACCGTCATTTTTGAACCGTGGTTCGGTTCAGGTTCAAAAATTTTCGAACCGAAATCGTGAAAAACCGTCAGAAAACCGTGAAACTAAGCCGAAACCGTGAAAAACCGTAAAAAAACTGCCGAAAAAACCGCCGGTTCCGAACCGAAACCGGCGGTTTTGGAACTGGAACCGCAACCGCGAAACACCCTCGCGGTTCGGTTCCGGTTCAACAATTTCTAAAACCGGAACCGGCGGTTCCGAACCGTGGGCACCTCTAGTCATTGATACGTGTCACATATTCAAAAGTGTATCTTCAGTCATTGATACGTATCAAATATTCAAAAGTGTATCTTCAGTCATTGATAAGCAAAAGCGAAATTACAATCTAAAGTAAAAGTGTATCTTTCGATTATTGATAAACGAAAGCGAAATTACGACATGAAAGTGTATCATTTCAACCCCTTTGCTGAGCTCTGAGTGTGGCAAAATAGTGCAAGTGAACGAATGAATACTTTTTCATTACTTCACTAGGTTTCTATTTTTGGATTGATCATCGTCATATAACACACCAAAGTGTAAATGATTGATTAATAAAATAATCAGTATATTATTATTAATTGAACGTACGAAATACAAATAGATTTTGCTTTTATTTGTTAGAGTAGTAGTTTTTTTTTATTATTTGGTACTCCCTCCGTTTCTTCATAGTTGAGGCGGTATTTTTCGGCACAGAGTTTTAGAAATGAATGTTGGATGTGTTAAATAAATAGATAAAAAAGTAAGAGAGAGGAAAAAGATAGAGACAATAAAGTATAAAGTGAATAAAGTAGAGAGAATAAAGAGAAAAAAGTTACCATATATGGAAATAACTCAACTATGAAGAAACTTTTCGAAATAAAAAAATGACTCAACTATGAAGAAACGGAAGGAGTATGTGACTATAGTTCAAACTTGTTTGATCGCAAACCTGTTTAATTAAATAAACCTATTTTTATACAAATAAACTAGTTTTTGGTTGTACAAAATTTGGTCACATAGATTTGTTGTTTAATTAAACCAACAAATCTATGTGACCAAATTTTGTACAACCAAAAACTAGTTTATTTGTATAAAAATAGGTTTATTTATGCATTTTATTAAAATATATGGATGCATATATAGTACATGGAAAGTGTATAATATTATGGTCATATATTTATGATTTATGTATATTTTTTTTAATTTTTTGGAACCATTAATTTTATTTAGTGCATACTTTAATTCAAAATTTAAAAATAATAGAAAGAAAATTCAAATATAAAATTAAAAATGAGGTTAAATGCTAATAAGTCTTTTTAACTTATCCACTTATTATATTTATGATTTTAATATATAATTAATACATCAAATATTAATATTACCTTATTTTGATTGTACAAAATTTGGTTGTTTATCATTACTCTTTACTCTTAATTAAATAGATTCTTAATTAAATAGATTCTGAAATAAAATACCGTTTAGAACGGTTAATCCTTTTCAACGTAATCTTGATGAAAGAAAGAAAAAAAATAGATAACTGTATTTATGATATCTATACATGCAAGATAGCAAATCATATCCACCACGACAAGACAATGAGCAAAATAAATCACATTTATGTCACAATACAATTTGACATGACATTGATAGGATCACAAAAATATCATTCAATCAACTGCTCTAACTGCTTTTACTAACAAAATTAAAATTGAATAAATAATTAGTACTTATAACTTCTACATACGTTTGACTTTAAAACATGATCCTAATTGGCCTACAAGTACTGAATGTTTGGCATGTATCATTTGGATTATGGGCAAAATCTATTTAGTAAAATATTTGGAATTTGCAATTTGCACCACATAAACTGGATAACCATTTGTAGCTCAACTAGATTAGTAACAAAACTCCAAGGAGTATAATGTGGCACCATAAGAAGTAATAATAATTCAAATGGCATTATTTGGATTGTAAATAGGTAAATTTTGTCCAACATGGAAGCATTTTGTCCAAAAAAATAAAAATAAAGAGTAAATGCTAAAATTGGTCCTAAACATATGAATATTTTACGTTTTTGGTCATAAACATTATCTTTTGGCTTTTGTGGTCCTGAACATATGAAAATTTAATCATTTTGGTCCCCCGTCAACATTTCCGTTAAAAACTAACGGTCAACGGGTTTAATCCCGATTTTGACAAAATAAAACTTTTTATTTTGAAGGGGCAAAAGTCTCTTTTTTATTTTATTATCATCAACCATAGTATATTTCTGGTGTGTTTCATACACAGTTGTATGTTGAAATTGAATGACGAGCCTTGGTCTTGGCCGTTCATTTCCTGCTGGCGTTGGCCGGAGATTAGGGCGGCTTCCGCAGAATTCAGCCACCCCTATGAGAATCTCATGTTCGACCTTTCTTCTCCCTAATAAGGTAAGCTGGAAAGATGTATATCTGGAAAACAAAAAATTGAAAAAAATGCCAACTTTTTGTTGTGGATTATTGAAACAGTTTAAAAGGGCGTACACTAGTGTGATGATAGTGCCAACTGGAGTAGGAGCGGCCATTGGCGGCTACGCCGGAGATGCTTTGCCAGTAGCTCGAGCTCTGGCCTCTGTTGTCGACTGCCTCATCTCTCATCCCAATGTATGTTCCTGTAAAAAACGTAGAGGTTAATCTATACTTTGTTCCAAAATCAGCACATAACAATATAGAAAAGTTATCAAGCGAAAGCAATAGATATCCCGCAAAATCAGCACATAACAATAGGGTAATCTATTGCTTTGGGATTCTCCATCATTTGAGCTAAATTTGCTGGACTCATATCTCATTGAAAGAGTAGGATTGAAGAATAAAAATTCTCAGTTATGTAAGTAAACACCTCATGAGGCTTGGAAACTCGTTAGTTTTCGCCTTATAATGTGATCTTCATCTTTGGCTGGTTAGTTCATTGTTATCTAGCTTGTACAAGTTAAACTTGTTGGGTATAAAGCAATTCCGAAAGGGAGCAACCTTTTTTGGATAAGCATAGGTCAATGCTTAGGTTCGTATTGGCCCTCTTGTGTAAGATTTACTTGAAGAATCAATCGCAGATGAATATGGCGAACATCAAGAAACTGATTAGATCAGTCCCATTTGATTGTAAGTAAATGTGGTGGATTGTGCATTGAAGGCATTTCATGGTAAAAGGGTGTAATTCTTCAGGTTCTTAATGCAGCAATGCTTTACTGGCCAATGCCAAATGTGATATATGTTGAGGGCTATGCACTGGATCGATTTGCTCAAGGCCTTTGGGCACTGGAACCAGTTCATCAGAATAAGGCGAGCATGTCCTGAGGTTGTGCATTGGCTATTCATAAGTTTATTTGTTAGAATTTGAAATGGAACATGGGCAATACCAATTAGGTGGGGCTAGTTCTTGATTATGGGATAGAGGAAGATCTTCGCCTTGGTCATTTGCAGGTGGTGGATGCAACAAGGGCTTCTCTTGGTCTGCCTGTTGTAGAATATACTGTCACAGATGCTGCACTACAGGTCTGCAGCTAATAACTAGATTGGTGTGGTGTAACTTTAAATCCTTAATAAAGTTTAGAGTGAAGATCTGAGTTTCGATGTAAGCTGTAGGTGGAAAAGTGGGTTGACCTGAAAACTGGAAAGTCTACTGGTAGGATAAACCGTCCTGATTCCCTATTGAGGGCTGTGGAGACGTTGGTGGAAAGGAGTGGCGTGAATGCCATAGCAGTTGTAGCTCGCTTCCCAGATGATGATGATGACGATGACGATGATCTAGACAAGTATCGGCAAGGAAAGGTACATTTTAATACCTTTATGCACGAATTACTGCTTTGCATACTAACAAAGGGGTTTGGATTTGAGCAGGGAGTTGATGTTTTGGCAGGCGTAGAAGCGGTGATAAGTCAGCGAGCCCACATTTATGCCCCAAATCAGCTGCGGAAGAGGTGCGCACATTCATTCGTGTAATTAAGTACTCTACAAAGAGAATGAGGTTTTGATGAAAATTGTTGTGGTGTGAATGCACGTTCCTACCGTGTGTGCAGCGCCCCGCAGTACTCGTTATCAGGGGATTCGAGGAATGGTATAGTAGGTGGTGACGTGGACAGTGTGATTCTGCCGATTGATGCTTGTGGAGGAGACGCAGCTCTCGCGTTTGGTGATAATGGTGTTGTTTGTTTCAGCCGCTTATACTTGTGGTTGAATAGAATGAGACTGTGCTGAATGATACACCTGAGAAACTTGGGATTTCAGCAGTGAAGGAGTGATTGCAGCTCATAAAGCAGGAATCGACCTCAATTCTCTCCGGAAACATGGAATCACTTTCATACCATTCACGTCTTCTTCATATGGAGTATTTTTTATAACAATAGTTATTAGGGAGGACAACCGATTTGAACGTTACATTACTACTACGACTAATATTCAGACCTCATTCGTTAATTTTTTTGTGTCCCAATTAAATTGAGTCGTTTCCATTTTTGACAAAATACAAACTATCTAATCACTTTTACTTTATTAGTTAGTTATGATTTGTTGTATTTTTAGGATATTTAATTTCTTTTTCGTAAAGCTACTAACAAAATAAATAGGAGATATTGTTATTCTTTTTAATCAATCAATGAAGTAACAATTGTATGCCTTTATCTTCTTTATTTTTCTGCGTACAAATTCTAAATTGATCGATGAGCCTCGGTTTCCTCGCGACTTTCTTCTATCTCTCGACGTGGTAAGCGATATAAACCCTTATCGATTAGTGTTTTCATCGTGATCTCATCCTCCAAATTACCGTCATCATGCTCTACAACTACGCCAACTATCACCATCTCCAATTCTTCCACCATGACATGCCATATGATCAACCAGATTGGCAGCCACACCAGTGCAGCATCAACACGGTGAACAACTCCCGGATTGGCATACCAGCGTAGCATCGGAGCCCACGCGATAATGCCACCGCACCTCCCAGCATACTCCAACCACCACCTGATGGAGACGCACCCAACCCAATCCATATCACTACCTCGCTCTATACCAGCCCCGTTGTACGATCATTTAAAGCCCATCATAAGACAAGGGCTCGCCTCAATCTTACCAAAATTATAACTTTAACTATATTTATGTAACTAACTAATTTATCAAGTTAAGCCATTATTATCTAATTATACAAATCTAGATATTTATTTTTGATCAAACAACAACGAAAAAGACATGATTTATCTACGTATACTTTGACACGAAGTCAACATTTCTTATTTTTTTTTAGTAAGTAAGAGTCTTTTTATATCTCATATTTAACGTCGTTTTGATAATAGTGATTTGTGCCTAAATTATTTCCACTGTATCCTTGCCTATGCTATCCGGGTAAAATAAACTAGTAATTAAAGAAGATGGTTTGTCACAGCTCACCTAATTGAGGAATATATTCTTAATGAATTAGAAACTAGGGAGACATTAACCTGATTTAATTATATTATCTAACATTATAATCCCAAAGTACGATAGTCGCAACTGTTCTTTACTTAAAGCAATGTATATTATATATCATAAAAAAAGAGGCAATGTTTAGTGGCAGCAAGCGTGATTGCGATTATAATATTAATAATTAACATTTTTCTATACTCACTAAGAATGCAGAGAATACTAAACAAGTCAATGTTTACTGGCATCAAACGTTTGAATGAAGTCAAAAAATATTTCGTGTAGAATTAACTGCTAAACCATGTCTTATGTCTCGTACTAATGTGGGTTATATGGGTATGTTTGTAGTTTTTTTAGTGTTTCGTGTTGTATTGTTTTGGGTTGTTTATCGATATTCATATTGATTTATATATATATTATATATATATATATATATTGCTATTTTAATTATCTGAAAACAAAAATATTAAAAAAAGGCGAGCTATAGAGTATTCTATTGCAGGTGAATGATTAGGACTATAAAAATGTCAACATCCACTATAAATTAGTATAGTCGGCCCCATTATGAATAACTGGATGCCTTTAAATTAGAATTGCACCACATTTAGCCCGCAGGGGCTTAGCGCAGTTGGTTCCGGGGGAGCAGATATTGCTACAAGGAGCTGGGTTCGAATCCCACTACTGGCGTGTGGGAGCTTCCATCTTTCAGGCACAAGTGTGAGGCCTTGGGAGATGGGCTCCTGTCAGGATAGTGGGTTGAAGGCCTCCTCTCTAACGGGCCGCTGTGTACCCTGATTTAAACCCCCTCACAAACTGTCGGGCCGGGGTGTGGGGGCGGCCAGGATGACCGCATCACCTTTTTTGCTACAAGAATTGCACCACATTCAGTTTGTCATGGTCTAGTGATGGGAAATGATCTAGCTTTAGATCTAGTTCAAACACGTGTTCTTGAGACAGGAAATGGTCTATTCCTTAAGACCTAGAACTACTATTTGAGAATTGATAAAAATTGGTTTATAATTCATGGATATTTTGTTTATTTCAGTATTAATTTTTTATAATAATATTAACAAAAAAATTGAATATGACAAGTTCCAGATAGATTTGGTTAATCAGTGTTTACAACTTACAAGGGAAAATGGTAAGTTTATAACATGAGATGATCATAAGCTGCATGTTAGGGCTGTATGAAAAAAATACAGGATAGAGATAATTCAAAAAGGTGTCATTCGGTGCTAGTTACAGTTTATAGTGGCTGTATACGAAAAACTGGAATATATTTAATCTCACTCTTAAGCTTGCTGCGATTCTTATCAACAATTCAAGTCTCTGTTTCTCTCTCCATAGTAATTGATGTTGATATATGCGGCACACAAATTCAATTCAATCCGAGTCTAGTTTCAATTGTTTGATGGTCTCAACTCTTTCCACCAAATCCCACAACAGAATCAATGCCAAAAAGTGAAAAAAATAATCAAGTATTGATTTCTTCCCCCTCTTTCTCTCTTGTGTCATGGCATTTCTGAGCTCTGTTTTACTTCAGGTATGAATCAGTTTCTCTATTGATTGATTCTTTGTGGCAAATGCAAAGAGTAAGTTTGCTTGTATTGATTGCTTTCTTCCTGAATTATGGCTTATAGTTATAGTTATGCTTTACTCAAAATATTTACTTGAATCTTAAATAAAAGATTAGATTGACAAATTTGGCACTTCCCAGTTCCCACGAGAGTGTTGCTAATTTTGTTGTTGGTTTCTTGTGGCATTGATGCTATCATTTCCGTTTTCAATTTGTGTAATTATTTTATTTTTTTTCAACTTTTTCAATGCAGGATCGACCAGGTTACATATCTTCTGAATTATCACATTTCCATCCCTTGGTTATATACAGTTTGACATTATGTGGCTGGTGCCCCTGAGTTGTCAACTTCTTTACTTGGTTTTGGATTGGTCGTCTTGACTTATTTGAGAAGCTTGTTGTCTTGGAATTATTCTAACGTTTCTTCTGGTCAACCTGCTGTGTTCGTATAGACCATATAGGTTGCTGATCGATAAAACCTTAGGAAATGGGATGTTTTGTATCGACTCAAAAAGACACTAGTGGAAATCGGAGAAGGCCAGCAAACATTGGGGATGTCGCTGTGTTTGTTCCGGGTTTACGGATCCCTAAGCCTGCTGATTTCTCAGAGATGCTGGGCGATCACCTGTCTAAATGCTTGGTGGAACGCTTTTCTTCTCTCAGAACGAGGATAGTTGTAATGGCGGGGCAAGAAGCTCCAACGATTACAACAAACAGAAGGAAAACTGCTACCCAACATGGTCAGTATCGTGTTTTGCTGTCCTATCATATTGATGTTGCATAAGCTGACTGATTCTTGCAGGAGGTTCGACGCTGGGCGATCTCCTTCAGGCTCTAGAAGAATATCTGCCCGTGCTTCTTGGATTGGTTAAAGAGGGTAAGCCATTGTTTCCACTAGTTTTGCCAATCCTATGGCGAGTGTGACTCATTTGCATTGTGCAGGGAGTCCTCTGCAGCACAAAGTACAGTTCGTCTGGATCAATCAAGAAGATGAAGCGGAGGTCAAACTCAAACACCATTCTTTATTCCTTCCCTTGTGCAGTACGTCTCATTATCCTAATCTGTGTCTCCAGGAAACGGCAATGTGTAGTGCTTGGTACGAAGTATTATCTGTTTTGCATTTAATGGCAACATTATCGTTATCCCAAGCTAATCTATTGCTTCTTCCGAGAACGGCAGTTGATGGTTATCAGCCCAAGCTATCGGAAGGTAGGTGTTATGGTAAAGCTTATATACAGACATATATTATGATCATACTATTGTCTCACAAATAATGTTTCATTGAGCCATTTTTGTCCCTACTTCATGCATACAAACCCGTGTGTAAGTCTGTATTTTATAAGCCCACATGTTTATACTGCATTTGGTTTTCTGGAGATGAAAATGGAATTTCTTGTAATATTTTTGCATGGATAAATTTAGCACTAGAGTACGATGAATATGCTTTCAGAATAGAAGATGAAAACTTTCTGAGTTGCTCTAGTGATCTTTTTGAACTTTATAGTAACTGGTGCTTATATAGGCTTTTCTTCTTCTATGTTGTGTGTCTTTTCAACAGAGAGTCGTCGATCTTCTGTTGATGTTTTCTTGAAAGCAGCTGGGTACCTTGATTGTGCTGTCCGCCATGTTCTCCCGCAGTTTCCCAATGAACTGAGGTATCTTCGTGCACGCTTTTAGTTACTGTTCTGAAGATCGTATTCAAGAAGTGCCCGATTCCATCCTTATTTTCCATTATAATCTCAAGGAGGAATCTTCCAGTGGACCTTTCTGAAGGAGTTCTACGAGCACTTTGTCTCCAAGCACTTGGACAGGTATTGAGCACATGTTTGATCGGCTTAATCATGCCATTCTCCCAGAAATTTCTGCTTGTGTTGCCTCCATATGAACAACTGGAATCGATGAAGCTTTATCAGTTTTTGTTGAGGCTAATTTGTGCGTTGAATAGGGCGTTGATATTCAGCTGGGACTTGCTATTGACAGCACTAAAGCAACGCTGGCTGTAAAACGAAGACTTGCCTGCGAGATGGTGAAATACTGGCAGCAGGTATTGTATTGTTAATATATGTTACTCCCTCCGGCCCATTTTAAGTGGCTCGTAATTTTCAGCCAAGCAGTATAGCCCTACTAGCTTTGAGCCACTTTTTTGTGCTTAAAAAGGAATACAAGCCGTTGTGTTAGATAGTTCAAGTTGATTTGGTTGATTGGAAAAATCAGAATATAAGTGCAACTTATGGGGATTATCTGTGATGGCAGGCACAAGATAATATAATAGACCTTATGATGGCAAACGGGTGGGGAGAAAAGCATCAACTATTCGTGAAATGGAAATACGTAGAAGCAAAGGTATGTTAGCAATGAGAATTTGTTTAGGTAAGTGTATAGTGGTTGATGGTTATTTGGTTGGCAGGCTGAGGCATATTACTACCACGGTCTAATTCTGGACGAGGGGAAGACGGAGAAGTCTCACGGGATGGCTGTAGCTGCTCTGCAAGCAGCAGATGAGTACCTCAAAGAGAGCAACAAAGCCTGTGAAGCTTTCCATGCATCACCCCCGCTATCTAGGTAGATATAATGTTTCTATTTGCTAAAACTATCATTTTATATATATATACACTATATTTATGGAAATGTATGAATCTGTGCAGGAATCCTCCTCTTTGGGGAACCATGAAGTTTCTCTCTGAAAAGATCCCAAAGGATACTTGTAGCAAAATGAGAATCAACAAGGATCTTTACTCTCACGACAAGTAAGTCAGCCGCCACCTCATCAACAAGGATGATTGATAATTGATTAATAAACGTTAGTTTTTATTGTAGGATAATGGAGACAGCGCCAACGCTGCCAGAATTTGCCTTGGCCCTCAAACCGGACGAGTACCAGCTTCCTCCGGTGGATATCTCGTGGAATCAACAACTACAGAACACTAGATGATGATGATGATTGGCATGACCAAAATGGTTGTCACAGATTATGAATAATGTGGTGTTTTGCTGTGTCTCAAAGCTTTCAACTAGAGAAATGGGGTAAATGTTTGGTTGCAGAGGGCCTCTGTGAAATTCACATTGTGGTGTAAATCTCAGTGTGTGAAAGAATGCTACAACAGCATAATAATTCAAACCATTTTCTCAACTCAGTTTGAGTCTCACTACTGGTGGATCATGCAAGTTTTAATTAATCCATTCCCTTTTGTTTCTTTCTCCTTCCGTTACAAATATAACTGCAACTGAGGGACTGAGATATTGCGAAAACGAGAGTCAAGAAGACGGAGGAGAGAGCACGTGCCGGAAGAAGATTCCAAGATTCCCTCACCGATCAAACTTTTGGCATTGTCATAGTAGTAGAGTAGAAGTTTTATAAAATATACTACTGCTATTATTTATGTTCATTTAAAATGATGTGACTGTTCCTCTACTAAGTACAAACATAATCGTTGAAAGTGAGAGCTGAACACATGACATGGGAAGAGGCGCATCAAATTATTCAGAGTTTGAGTCCAAAATGACAAGTACTAGCTTTAATGCTGATTAAACTATTAGTAGCAAGACTATCAACGATCAACATGCAGGTCCCCACTATCCTGACCTTCCTGAGCTTCAAGGATCCAAGTTTGATGCTGACGGGCACATTTATCTTAAGATCGAGAGGGACCCTTCCAGTTTGTTGCTGCTCCTGCAATGCATTAAGCAGAGTTGTCCCATACTGATTCCGCCCTGTTAATGCAACGTTCAACACCGTCTTGTTTTGATGCCCCTGGTAGAATATGGGGATGGTTCCTTGGCAGAGGTTGGTTTCTTTGTACCATACGCTAAGATGGCTTCCCTTCTCGTAGTAGATCCCAATCTTCTTGTTGGGGTTGTCAGCGGTGACCCTAACGTTGAACCTTGCAGAAAGGGTCATGTCGAAATTGAGTGTCAGATCCGATACCCTGAGGTTGTCGACTGAATATTTGGGAAGCTTGGGTTGAAATACAAGGTAAATAACGGCTACAGTGGCTCCAACGATGAATAGCAGGAGTGTCAGGAGGCCAACTGTCCAGCAAAGGCATTTGCAACAACGGTCAGGCTTGCGTGGTGGTACCATTGCAATTGATGATGGATCTCTTTTTTCTAGTATGAGTGGGGCTTGAGGCCGAGTAAGCGTCGCTGCTTCCACATCCGGATATATCTTCTTGTGGTGGTCTGCCATTGGAGATGCTCTGCTCTCAATTCTTGTTTTCTATTGTTGCCAAAACCAGTTATGTTATGTCTAAATTATGTTCTGATATAATGTGTCATTTAGATTTGTGGTGTATATATATGTGCGCGTGAGTTTTCTCTTTGGTCGGAAAAATTGGTCACCTTTTTTCTTACCTAAACAACAAAAGTAATAAGTGCATGAAAGTCAGACAGGGTTAGGCCAGCTATACATCACAATTTTAATTTATTTTTTTATTTTCTTTGGAGGCTAGCTAAGCATGACTAGTTGGATTAAGCTCAAAAAACAGCATGGGAAAGAAGATGTTGCAAGTCAATAAATTCTGTCCAATTGTATGTGCGCGCCTGTTATTTAAAAAGTAACTACGTAAAAGAGCACTAAACTTTTGACACATTTTTGCCAAATCTACGAATATAGTTGATCAATATTTGAAATTGAAACCATACACGATGTCATACCCATATAATTCCACAATCAATTAACAGGCTAGATCATTTCCATGTAATATATTCATAATTTAGAAACCAGACAGCTAAGTAAAACAAGTACTGTAGTACAAAATTTAACATGTATTGCTGTTCCAACATAATCATGCAATGAACTCAAAATGGCTTCAACTAGTAATTTGATTGGTTTCATCAGAAAAAAACTCTACTTTGGCATGTGAATGACACAACGCAAGCATTTCCCTTCTCTCATCAACTGAAACGCCTCGTTTATATCTTCAAACATCAGGTTGTGCGTTATATAGCTATCGATCTCAATTTCCTGAAGCACAGTAATTGTCGTGATGTCAATTACAACAACAGTGTTCCAAAAGCAATTTCTACACATTTAAATTGAATTATTATCTCCATGAACTAGTTTGAAGTAGAGGAACTAGGATTCTTCTGCGCAAAGTTAGCTAACTTTTTTGCATGAGGTGTTCTTTATCTCAAAACTTATTAGAAAATGTGATTGCATAAATCAAGGAAAGTGAAACATCAAAACATTCTACAAGCAGTATAATATCAAATAGAACTTGTCCCAGTATTATAATACATGCAGATGTTCAAGACTATATAATGCCGTTACCTTCTTCAGGTACATGTCAACAAGTGAAGGAAGATCAGATTTTGGTTTCCATCCACCAAAAAGTGATCCCGTTAGCGTTCTTCCAGAGAGAAAGAGTCCATAGTGAGCTGATATATCTGGTTTCTCTTTGGGCACACCAAGGGTCACAGTCAAACCCCACCCCTGTAACCACAAGATATATCTGGAATCTTATTGTCGTCCTCAAACAAGTGAACCAAACAATATGAACAAGTGAAGTTCAGAATTTACAGCACAGCATGACTGTAAAGCAGCAGTAATCATGCCAGTGTCTCCCACACACTCAAATGCATAGTCTGCACCACCATCTGTAATGCCGCTGATAACCTGAAAAGGGATTCAGCATAAAGCCTTGTATATGAACTTATTATAAGTATAATTTTTAAGATGAGCTCTTGGAAGCAAGCTATTGTAATACAGATTTCATGATAGAAAAATAGGGTAGAAAGGTCTCAACACTATTTGAAAGCAAAAGGATGACATCAATAAACTGCAATCTCGACCAGAACACGTTAGTCAATAAGTAAAACATGATTCACAATTACCAAGTGCATTGCACTGTTTCAGCTTCTACTCTAGTTTTCTGGTTGCTATTGGCTAATTTTTCCACATAACACAAAATAGTGTGTATAACAATTTCTAATGAAAATGCAAGTGCAAACCTGTTGGATAGGTTGATCATGGTCATTTGGGTTCAGAAAGTCGGTTACTCCAAAAGCCTTGGCTGTATGTTAAACAAAACATGATCGCAATTCAGTAAATCTTCTATTATGCTTATTTTTTGTAGCTCATGAACATCAAGGTATAAACTTTAAGCACCTCTTTCACTCTTCTCCGGATTTGTGTCAATACCAATTATTCTAGATGCTCCTCTCAGTTTTGCACCTTGTGCAACCTGTTCAGGTGTGGAACAGCGAGATATAGATGTCACTAGGAAAAAAAAAAGGTTTTGGTCATGATGGTGGAATAAGAAATTTGCTACTCACAGAAAGACCAACAGTTCCAAGGCCAAAAACAACGACAGTGGATCCTTCAGAGATATTTGCAACCTTCCAAGCTGCGCCTAAACCTAGTGGTGGGAAATTCAGGCAGCTTTCATATTAGCAAGTTTACAGTAAAAGCAACTGCTCCCACATGCTAGCCAAGAATAACACCGACAAATAAGGGAATGCTTATGATGGTAAGGCTGAGATAATGCTAAATTTACATCACAATCCTTGGAAAAAGAAGTGAGATAAGTACCTGCAGCCACTCCACAGCTTAGAAGGCATATTTTATCCAATGGTGCAACTGGGCTAATCTTCACAGCACATCCAGAGTGCACAACTGTATACTCACTAAAGCTCGAAACAGCACAGTAATGATATACAGGCTTTCCCTTCAACGAGAAGCGGGTTTTCTTGTCACTATGCATTAAGCCTTGACGTTCCAAGCCAAGCGTGTGGCAGATATTGGTTTTGCCTAAGGCACATGGTCTGCATCTCATACATTCTCCCGTGAATAAGGTGAGTACATGGTCCCCCAATTCGAATTCAGTAACTCCTTCACCCACACTCTCGACAATCCTACAAATATGCAACTATGTGTTGATTTTCCATTGTGAGTCGCATAAAAGGTAATTATGTGATTAAGACACATCCAGCAAGAGGAAAGGAGTAATAAGGACAAAGAGAAGTCACCCTGATGCTTCGTGCCCAAATATCCGAGGAAATATTTGAGGTTGAGCCTGCAAAAACAGTACAATAAATGATAGAAATGTGCAATATGCATAGAAACAGAAATAGACATCAAGCTCAAAGAATGAAACAATAAGGTGAAGGATTACTTGTATTATCGAGAATTCTGCTTAAAATATTGAACGAGAAAAAAAGTAAGGCAAATCATAGTATTAGTATCTGATTTCACAGCATATTCCATAGCGAAATTGAGTTGCATAACTGTTGGGGTGGATAATAAAGATGAGGTTATCGTGCCTGAGAGAGCCAAGCGGTGAGGTCGCTGCGGCAAAGGGAAGTGCAGACGACTTTAATGCGGATCTCCAGTGGTTGAGGCGGGCTCAGCTCCACCTCCTCTATCACCAGCGCCTCTCCCGCCGCCCACGCCACCGCCGCTTTGCATCTAATCGACATCAAATGCGAATGCTGCTTTCTTCACTCTTACTTTTACTAGCCAGGTAGGTGAGTCGATAGTTTGGTGGGGAAGAGGTAGTAGGTGAGGCCATATTTATTTACACTTCTTAGCTCGACCTCGAGCTCTTGCTCTTCCTCTTCCGGGTGAAAGCGCTATTGGACATCATTTTAATTTGTTAAATGTAGTTTTTTATATTCTTAACAAAAATATTTTTTCACTTTTCAAAAATAGAGCTGTCTATGACTATCTTTTCCAAAATATTTTTTTTAACTTTTATCTCTAATTTATCCAAATCATCTATAAATACTTTTATTCATTACCCATTTTTACATTAAACTATCTCTACTCATATTTCTTCATATAATTCACCAAATGGATCCAAAACTGATTGATTGCGAAAGTGGAGCATGAAGAATACCATCAATTGCTAAATTCAACTATGAGTAATGAGTTTTAAATAAATTTTATTTTAGGATTTTAATTATGCAATTTAAAATTTACTACTTTTTTAATTTTAGAAATTTATTGTATCAACATTTAAAAGTGAACTCGGGGTTTTACAAACACCAAGTCACCAAAACATTTTCTTGTTTAAAAGTATGGCCAGCCCATTTTTTTCTCTCCTCATACTATATATGAACCTTATATGTGAAACGAGAACGTGGCCACATTCTCGATCACCGGACCGGCCAACTCGAAAGATAACGCATGATCCCCTCTGTGTACGCTACCTTGAGTAGGGACTCACTCCCCACTAGGCGATCAAATAGACACATCCTCACAAAATACGGCATGACACAACATAGTTGGAATTTAAGCACATAACTCATATTTGAAAAATATTGCGTAAATTTAAAAATTGGCCTACACGATAATGTAGGATAGAAAGCCTACCTCGTTCGCTTAAAATTCTTAACTTGAAAAGTTTCACTCCGACTTTAACTCGCATGAGAAAGAAAATCTTTTTAAAATTAAAAAATAAAAATAAAAACTCGTCAAAACTCGAGAAACATCTAATTAAATCAGAATGCATGCATCCTATTAGTGATCATTTTGTCCTTAGGTCTCTTTTTAGGGAATTTTTTTTTCTGAATTCTCGTATATTAAAAGCTCCATCCGACATTCTACTTGAGCCATAATCCCACGGTTTCTATCTTGTTTGCCATTTCTTGTATTACTTGTGAGTCAGATCCTTTAGGATCTGATCTATTAGTGTTACTGACGTTCTACTTGAGTGTGCAGGCCAAGTTCGAAGGATTTAGCTATGGAATCTAAATTGGTCAAGGGTTCTGATTAGTGCTAGGGTTTCCTTTTTATCTTGTAGCATCTGTAGATTGTATAGTTCAGTAACCATCTCTGAGATTAACCATCTTGGCTTGTATCTCTGAGATTAACCATCTCAGATCCTTTGCAATAAAAGAGGTCCCGGTAATTAGTGAATCCCGAGTGATCTGATCCCTACACGAATTAATAATATAAATAAAGATAGACCTAAATTTTGTTTGGCATAAAATTCTATTTTCTTCTCAAGAATTATGTAACATTCCTCGATTTCCTATGCAATACGAATCTCCAATAATTATTGAGCATTCACAAAATTCCACCTCCATTTGCATTCATAATTCTCTTTTCTCCAATCAAGTAAGGCATGAAGAAACACGAGCTCTAAAAAAAATAATTCCATAATCTCTCCAAATAAAATAAAACGATATTTGACTAATAGTTCGACGGTCATCCAAAAATAAACTTAAAGGAATAGGAAAAGTCGGGGCGTAACAATCTGTTCAGTTACATGACAGCACGTTTATACTGATTATGCTAATTCAATGCAAGTAAAGAAACCATTTCTCAGCAGATGCGAACCTGATAATGCATTCATGAGAATTAGTGAAGCATTCATTCCTGAAACAGGAACTCACATCGAGCATGAGACAATATGTTGATACGTGGTAACATTAACAGCAGAAAAAACTCAGTTCATGTCTGCATACTCTACGAACGAATCTACATATACCATCTCTGAAATACTAACAGACGGGAAGCTAATGTCGCGGGGCACTTACAAAAATTTGAAATGGCTTTGGCGCATCATGATCATACATTTGATGTTTTGGAGGGGAGGAACGGCCCCCACCACCCATATTCGTACTTGGCATAAGGAGCTGTCCACTTCTCCGGCTTCTCAAACTCAATATCAATGGGGCTGGAAGCCAGAGCTTCTTCAAGAGTGTCAGTTTCAAAGCTATCTTGCAGAACTCGGTCTAGTCTTAACTTCATGAACCTACATATATACAAACAATTACGCTTAGTAATTAATGTCGATGGAAATCACAAGGGCATAAATGGCTGTACAAAGGTGACAACGAGTCTATGAAATGCAATGTAGCAAAAGGAGAGCAGCAAGATACATGGACAATCTTGACTAAAAGCATCAGAAATCAATGCGTACTGTCAGACAGCCATTCCAATCTTGACACAACAGAACCAGCAAGCACAAGGAATGCATCAATCTTTAAACTTGTAATAACAATGAGTCTATGAAGCACAATGCAAAACAACAAGATGCATTTTTCAGACAGCCACACCAGTCTTTAAACACATTACAATCAGCAAAACAAATGCATAAAATGCAACAGCATACGTGATCCAAGGGCCATTAGTGGAAACAAGAGCAACAGCAGGCCTCTTGAGCCTCTTAGTAATATTAGGGAATTTGTCCAAGAATTTAGGCTCAATCACAAGCCAGAAATCCTGCTCCATGTTCCTCTCCCCATAAAGCCGGAGGCGCTCCAACATCAGCTCTTGGAAATGCTCCTCCTCATCCAACATAAACTTTGCATTCGCCACAACAAAGTGATAACTCTTGCTCCCACCTTCACCCTCTGCCTGCTGCCCTCTCTCTCAAAACCAAAATCAAGATCAGCCCACATACAAATGCATCAATCTTTGATTAAAAAGAAAATATCATATGGGACATCGGAAAATGGTGATAAAAGTTGAAAAGTTTCAACCTTTACAGCGGCATCGGATGAATCAACCGCGGCGACAGCGGTTCTGAAGGAAGTTCTCGATTTCAAGAAGCTGCTGCTGGTGATGGAGTTGGGAGATTTTAATAAAGGCTTATTTAGTGGAAGTAGGAAAGGCTTTGGGGGATTGTGGGAGGGAGAATTGAGCAATTGGCTGCCAAGTGAGCCAAGACTTACTGCAGTGGAAGCTAACATGGCTGCCAGAATCAGCTACTTCTTCTGTCTGGGGAGAGAGTGAGAGAGAGATGGGCGGACTTCTCTAGTAGTGTGGGAATGGTGAAGAAAGGGGATAAGATATAGGGAATCTTATCTGCTTTCTTTTACCCGTTTTCCTTATCTATGTACATTAATTTGAGCTTTAATGAATTATTATAAAAAAATCATTTCGTTTTAATATACTCCATATTTTATTATATGTTAAAAATAAAACTAACATAAAATAGAATGGAGAGAAGGGCGTCGACGCACGAGGAGGAGGCGATTGACCGCGGTGGCGTCGTGAGATCCGGGGAGGGTGGAACCGCGCACAGTGACGGCGAGAGTGGTCGATGGTGAGAGGAGCGACGGCGGCGGCCTTGTCGTGGCTTGCCAGAGAGGAAGAGGGCGAGGCGATATGGAGAGAAATGGTGGGAGAGAGGCCGCGAGAGAGAAAGGGAGACGATGGGAGAGAGGAGAGCGGCAGGCAGCGGAAGGAGGCTGGATTTAATTGAGGTTGGGCTTCGGGGATTAAATGGTTATGTCCAATCTGGATTTAATTGATTGAGGTTGCAGATAATGTAAAAATGAGCCCAATTTCGAAATTCATAAGTAATTGTAATTACTTATGTTGTGCTAATTTATTAAATCCAGATAAATTACTTTTTATTAAACTACATCTTCAGATTTCTTAAAAAAAATGTAATCACCGTATTAACCAAGGAAGATGTTGTAGTATTAACCAATGAAGAACATCAAAGAGAATAATTAATTCGGTGTAGAAATGAACCTTCGAGCCAAGGAAAATTCAAGAATGGGCAAAGTCCCTTGTTTGACTTTGATTCCCAAAATATTTATGGCATGATTAATTAAATATCCAATTTAATTATAGCAAAAAAAATAAAGAAAGAAAAATTAAATCTCCAATTTAATTATAGCACAAAGTTGTATAAAGATAACATAGAAATAGAATGCATATCATCGAGTTAGTATCCAACTCGAAACTAAATTCTACCCCCTCTGTCTCCGTCCCGCCATAAGTGATGGATTTCTTTAGGACACGAGATTTAAGAAAATGTTATGTATTGAGTTAAAGTAAAGAGAATAAAGTATGAGAGAAGAAAAAGTAAAAGAGATAAAAAAGAATAAAGTAAAAGAGAGAATAAATTAAAAGAGAGTTAAAGTTAGGGGTGGCGAAACGGGTTACCCGCGGGTATCCGTACCCGACAAGTCGGGTACCCGTACCCGATTCTAGCCAAATTGTTGTCCCGATACCCGCCCCACGACATACCGGGATTACCCGATACCCGTGTCGGGTATCCCGTACCCGACATTGCGGGTACCCGTACCCGACTCGAAATCCTAATAAAAAATTTGAAAACCATAACAACCGTCAATATTCCCTAATTTACTTTATTAATATCGATGGTAAACATTGACTAGATTGGGAATAAAAGTTAGGGAACACTCTATAGCTAGTTCGGTGAGTTTTCAATTGTATGTTCTTTGGAATATATAAATGTTTCAAAAGAACTCTTAGATAAAGTACTTCCATTGTTCCACATTAATAGATGCATTTCATTTTCTCACTCATTTTGGAAAAATAATAATAGAAATACTATTCTCTACATTATTATCTCTCTTACTTTATTTTTCCTCCATTCTAACTATATATTTTTAATTTTTTAAAATGAGTGCGTATAAGGCTATTATTATTTAATTATTTACTTTTTTTTTCTCCACTTTAACTATTTGAAACACGTCTATTAATATGGAACGGAGGGAGTATTAAAAGATGGAATATGACTAATACTAATAATAACGGGTATTATCAGGACTAACGGGTATACCCGCGCGGGTAGTGGGTATACCCGCTACCCGTAAAACTCTAAAACGCATTACCTGATCCCGCCCCGTTTCCCGTTATCGTCGGGTAGTGGGTACCCAATACCCGGCGGGTAGCGGGTCGAGATGGGAATTACCCATTACCCGCTACCCATTTTGCCACCCCTAGTTAAAGTTGATCACTTGTGGTGGGACGGAGGGAATAACTTTTATTCTAAAAAGGAAATTTCTGAGGAAAATAACATTGAGAAGTGAAGGACTAGTCCTAATACCAATGATTGATTTCCCTTTTTGGTTGCCCTATTACAAGTGATTGATTTCTCTTTTGAACAATAAATAAAACATTCACTTTACTCCCTCTTACTTTTTTCTTTCTATCTTACTGTATTATCTCCACTTAACTCAATGAATATCATTTTCTTATATCTCGATTCAAAAGAAATCAATCGCTTATATTTTAGGAAAATTTGAACTTGTGTTCGTTGTCTATTTAAATGGTGTTGTCTTGCCGTAAATGTTTTATGTATGACGCTGATGTGTTCGGTTGGAACTTATTAATCGAATTTGGACTCGAGTAAGGGTGGTATCCATATTCAGATTAGTGTAAACATGGGACCAACAGCCAAATCAACGTTTTTGGTGACCGTAAAAGGGGGACACCTTCCCGACACGAGAATGTTATGGTGATCACGAGCTCCTGAAGATTCCAAAAAATCTATAGGCAGCTAATCCAATTACAAGAATACTCCATTGATACCCACAAGAAATGAGATATAATCCAAATATGAAAATGTCTTACTGTTACCCATAACATATACTCCCTCCGTCCGCGAATAGGAGTCCCGTTTTTCCATTTTAGTCCGTCCGCGAATAAGAGTCCCAGTTCACTTTTACTATAAATGGTACTAGGGTCCCACCTCCACCTAACTCCTTTCACTCACATATCATTTAAAACTAATATATACAAGTGGGGCCCCTATTCCACTAACTTTCTTCCACCCACTTTTCTTAACATTTCTTAAAACCCGTGCCGGAAACAAATGGGACTCCTATTCGCGGACGGAGGGAGTAGTTTTTAACACCACATCAATTGGTCAATAAGCTTGAGTAACAAAATGGTTATGGGATGCAAAGATTCCAAAAGAATCCCTAGGCATGCATAGGGCCACGTCCAAAAATGGGTGCAAAATTAAGAACATAACGGATCGACTAGGCCTTAGACAGTTCCTAGACAGCCAAGTGTTGGAAAGAGGAAGATGGCCCCCAAATTAATCATGGGAGAGTTCCTAGAGCATTGAATAAGTGTAGAGTCCCTAGTGTTGTATGTTTCCAATTATCATTTATTGGTGTAATTCACAATACACTAATTTTCCTATAAATACTAGGGAAATTGGCAAGATCAATAGCAAGAAACATTCACAACAGAAATACAATTTTCTCTACATTCTACAACAATATGCCTATCCAATCTTTCTATATCTCTCTCGATTACCATCTTTAAGATGGTATCAGAGCAGGAAATCAACAAAACTCCAATGGAGGTAAGCCAAACACACACTCTCAAACAATTGATCAAGACAATCTCAAATCTAATTGATTTGTACAAATTCAACACAAACCAAAGCCAAAATTCTTACCAGCCGAAGAACCTCGTCATAAACTCCAAGTGCACTGCTGCAGCAAGGACACAAGCAAACAACCAAAGAAGTAACGTATCTGACGGATCTGGCAAATCACCATATCTATGCAGCAGAGAATAGCCACGCACCGCTGCCGGAGAACAAGGAGAGACATCCTCAACCGAAGAAGACATATGCCAATGGCCTCGTCGATGACGGAGAAGGGGTATGCCGTGGTTTAACGCCACTGGGGGCAGTAGCACCTGTCACCGACGCCGAAGAGAACAAGGAGGGACGAATGACTGCTGTAATTAGCGATCATTCTGCAGACAGCAGCGTCGGCGTTACAGACAGCATCGTCGGCGTCGGCATCGGCGTCAACAGCGGTAGCAGCAACACCAGTCAGCAGCAACACACGTCACGGGCTGATGAAATATCGGCAGCGGCGGCTGAAGCAACGCATACCCCAGCGGAGGCTTAAGCAGCGTGTCGGCGGAGGCTGAAGCAGCGTCGTAGCGGAGGCTGAATCAGCGTTGGTGGCGGAGGGTGAAGGAGCGTCAGCTGCTTTACGGTGGGGAAGGAGGAAGAAGCAGAGGAGGCGCAGGGCCAACGCACCGACGGATAGCGCCCATCCATCGGATGTCTTCGAAAATAGTGGCAGCGGCAGCGGCTTTGCGATGGGGAAGGGGGAAGAAGTGAAGGAGAATGAAGGGGAGGCGGCTAGGATCAGCGAGGGTCCGATTTGGGGGTTTTTTAAAAACCTCACCTCTATTTTGCAAATCAGCCCCCCAATTTCGGGATAATCCCAAAATAAACCCCACCCCAAAAATCCCTCCCAAATTTCCCCCCAGTCAATTCCGATATTACCAAACCCACCCCAGTTGACCGAAAAATTGCAAAAAAACCCCTTTTGTCCGAATTTCCAAAAATACACCCCGAACTTTTGAAAAAACTAAAATTACACCCCGATTTTTTGAATTTCAGCCTTCTGTTACTTGTGTAAACACATTTCAAGCCCTCGCTTACTCATCTTTCTTAGCCATATGACCTAAAGACCACCACTGGATTTTTGATTGTGGGGCAACCGATACCATGTCATTTGATGCATCGGATTTCTTCGGTATTTCCCGCTCCACAAAACAATTCGTCCAGACCGCCAGTGGGGATTTAGCACAAGTACGGGGGGAGGGGGGGGCACTATTACTATCTCACCAACCCTTCACCTCTCCAACTGTCTTGTCTTTATGTTCCATCATTGTCCCACAAACTTTTGTCTGTAAGCCATATCACAAAGGATCTCAACTGCAAATTGCTAATGCAACCTCGTTTTTGCATATTACAGGATATCAAGACGGGAACGATAGTTGGGCATGACACCGAACGATATGGATTGTACTACATGGATGAGATAGCCCAACAGAGTACTGCGATGCTAACTCATGGCCTGACTGACAGACAGATTTAGCTCTTACATCGCCGGTTAGGACACCCTTCTATAGGATATCTTCGCTTACTCTTTCTTGAGTTAGTTCCTTCCAAGTATGTTTTGAATTGCGAAACTTGTGTTTTGTCAAAGAGCCATAGACATTCTTCAAAATAAACAACACTAGAGAAAAATCTCCTTTTGCTTTGGTTCACTCTGATGTGTGGGGTCCTGCCCCGGTAACTGGAGGACAAGGGTTTCGATATTTTTTTATTGTTATTGATGACTTTTCTCGTATGACTTGAATTTATTTTTTTAAAACAAAATCAGAAGTTTTTGAGAAATTCACCGAGTTCTATTGTCTTGTTCAAACCCAATATAACTCCAAAATTCAAGTCCTTAGATCTGATAACGGGAGGGAATACATGAATTCTAGGATGACATCATTCTTCACTGAAAATGGCCTTGTCCACCAAACTTCGTGTGCATATACACCAGAACTTCGTTGAGCGGAAAGATTGATATATCTTAGAAATTACCCGTGCCCTCCTCATTGAATCAAACATCCCTAAATCTTTTTGGCCAGAAGCTATCGCAACTGCTGTATATCTCTTACACCGTCTACCCACAGGGATCCTTAACTTCAAAACCCCTCTTGATATCTTCTCTTCCCATAACTCGGTGCCATCCTTCCTTCATCTCGACCCCAAAATTTTCGGATGTACCGTGTTTGTCCACATTCCCAAACATGACCGTGATAAATTCTCGCCTTGTGCAGTTAAATGTGTCTTCTTGGGTTATGGAAAAAATCAAAAATTTTATCGGTGCTATGATCCTTCGACAGATCGTATGTACACAACTACGAACTGCGACTTTGTTGAAAGTGAATACTTCTTTCGCCAATCTAGCGGTCAGGGGGAGAGTGGTGAGTTGGTGAACTCAAGTAGTGACACACTAAATTGGCTACCTCTTTGGGGAGAAACCATTCAGGGGGAGGAAGAGAACAACCAAACCCAACAACCCGACCAAAATCCTGTCACTAATGTCGGTCCAACAGAGGAAGTTAGCAATACCACAGGGCAGTCAAATCTCCAAGTACTGAACATGCCTCTTCAGGACACTGCTGAGCTATCCGACCAGTCTTTAAATCCTGAGGTAAATACTCTGGATCCCAATATTGTTCATCTGCCTGAAAATACTAACAGTGACAGGGAAACCAGAAGTGATACCGATGAATCAGTGCCAGAACAAGTGACCAGGCACGACATACAACCTCATAGAAGCACACGGGGCGTTCCTCCCCGAAGATACTCACCAGATTGGAAGGGTCCGAAATCTAAATACTCTGTGGTGAATCTTACTCAGGGTCACCTTACCGAAATGGCTAGGGCATTCGAAGCTGCACTTTACGAAGATGAAGAAATTTCGTAATCCTTCGAGGAGGCAATAAAGCACAAACACTAGAGGCAAGCCATGAAGAGAGAAATTGATGCCTTGATAAAAAATGAAACACGGGAGAAGTGTTCTCTACCTCTGGGCAAGAAGCCAGTTGGATGTCGTTGGATCTTCACCATAAAACGATGAGCAGATGGTTCAATCGAGAGATACAAGGCAAGATTGGTTGCTAAGGGATATAATCAGGTGTATGAAGTAGACTATGAAGAGACTTTCTCACCTGTGGCCAAACTAAATACAGTAAGAACTCTTATGTCTATAGCTGCGTGTAAAGAATGGCCATTATATCAGTTTGATGTTACAAATGCTTTCCTTCATGGAGAACTGGAGAAAAATAAAGAAGTCTACATGGAAGTTCCCCCGGGATTCTATGCCGAATTTGGAAAAGGGCAGGTGTGCAGATTGAAAAAAACCCTTTATGGGTTAAAGTAGTCTCCCAGAGTGTGGGTTGGAAGATTCTGTCAAGGCAATGTTCAAACATGGCTTCAAACAAAGCCACTCAGATCACACACTATTTCTAAAGAATAGGAACGGCAAAATGACATGTCTGATCATATATGTTGATGATGATCATAACAGGAGACGATGCCGAAGAGATAAAAAATCTGAAGGAAATCTTGTTCAAAGAGTTTGAAATGAAGGACTTGGGAGCATTGAAATATTTTCTAGGAATTGAAGTGTTAAGATCCAAGCACGGGATATTCCTAAGACAGAGAAAATATTTTCTTGACATGTTAGCCGAAACGAGCTTACTGGAATGCAAACCTGCTGACACTCCAATGGTACCCAATCATGGGTTGAAAATTGTGGATGGGGCCAAGCCTACAGATCGTGAAAGATACCAACGGTTAGTAGGGAAGCTTATCTACCTTTCTCATACTCGACCAGACATCACATATGCAGTTGGAGTTGTCAGGGGTTAATTCTATTTGTCTTCTAGGATACATTGCCCATTCCATCTTAATACTGCGTTTTTTTTAGCTTCCCAGTTGGGAGAAACGCATGAGGATCATGCATCTTTCGTTAATAAACGCATCAGAGTTACACGTTTTAAAGAAAGACGCATCACTGTTATGCGTTTCTAATTTTTTTTAAAATTTTTTTAAAGACGCATGACGCTAATGAGTCGATACTTAAAACGCATAACACACATGCGTGTTTGATTTGAATTAAACCCCAAGCGCAGAAGGCAGAATACCTAGCGTAAAAAAGAAGGCAGCGGCGATTTCCGGCAACTTCTTCCAATTTTCCGTTATATTTCAGTAAGTTTTCTTTAATCCTTCAACATTCATCACTTATTCGTTGGTTATTGGCTTTTTTGTTTTGGTTTTAGGTGATTTTGTAGATGAAATTGTTCAATTAGTCTGATGATTTGTTGTTTTGTTAATTGTAACGGGTTTTTGTTGATGATATGCAAGCAATTGATTCTATATATTTGTGAAATATATCCAATTATTGAAGTTGTGAAATTTATCCAATTAGTGAAGAAAAATTGTTGAATCTTGAAATTTATGGTGATATTGGGAATGTTAGCTACAGAACATTGAATATCGAATATAATTGTTGGAAAAAATAAATAGCTATATATTGGGGGCACCGGGCACAATTGGTAAAAATACCAAATATTTGAGAACAAAATACTGTTTCCGGCACAATTGTTAAAATGACCAAATATTTGGGAACAAAATACTGTTTTCCTCAATCATATGTGAGTATGATTTGGATGTAAGTCATTCTTGTACACATATAAATCTATAAACATACAAAAGACACATATTTCACCAAGTAGTAATGTGTGTCGAGGACCTAGATTTTAATGTATCAAGCTACATTATTTTGTTTAAACCATAAAATTAAGAGTGATCTGTAAAAACCGATCTCTATATGATTTGTATAGAGCCTAAATTAGCATATGATGTTAATAAAATTAGTATAGAGCCTAAAATGCATTATTAGCCATCTTGATGTTAATTGATCATTTGGAGGCATTATCAGCCTGCTGCAATTAGGGTTAATTAGCATATGACTTGTTTGTAATTATTGTTTTGTGAATATCTTGTAGGATTAGATGGCAACTTCAAGTTCTAGAGGGTAATTGTTATATGGACCTGAAGATCCGTCAGTTCTATATCTTCAGAAACAACACATATCAAATAAACTACTGACGGAAGGGACATCACATATTTTCAAAGTTCGCCGGACGGAAAGTAAGACATGGGATGTGGATATTCATGCTAATGTGAGGCATTGGCTTAACATGTTTGGTTTTGGAGGCGTGACCGAATGTGGGAAGTTGATGAAGGTCGACAACAAGCTTATAACTGCTTTGGTTGAGCGTTGGAGGCCGGAGACACATACTTTCCATCTACCGGTGGAGAGGAGACAATCACCCTAGAAGATGTGCAAGTCCTGTGGGGCTTGAGAGCGGACGGTCGTGTTTTCACAGGCCGTGATCATCATGTCGGATATCCCAATTGGCCCAGGAAGTGCCAATATTTGTTGGGATGGATACCCGATACAACATACGAGACAAAGCAAGGAGGTATGCTAATGACCGCTCTGATCAATCAAACGAGGATACCTTTGGGTGATGAGCTACCTGATTATGTCTACATCCAAAGGGCACATATCCATGCTTTAATCTTGTTAGGAGGACTAATTCTACCAGACACCACGGGGTGTAAGATTCCTTTTATGTGGCTGAATGCATTTGAGGATCCGGACGAGGTGATCAATATTAGTTGGGGAAGTGCTTTATCATACTTGTATCATTATTTGTGCGAGGCTTCCGTTGACAAGAGGAAAAAGTTGGGCGGGCCTATGATTCTTCTGCAGCTTTGGGTATGGGAAAGAATGCCTACATTGAGGCCGTCGTTCGTAGTAGCGCCTGTGCATGAGCCATATACACCATGTGGCGCTAGGTGATATATTTAAACATTTATTTGTTTATGCATCTTGGTTTTTTTTTTTGACATTAAATTTATTTATAGGTGGAAGGAACTACTCAAATAGGAAATGCTCCTAGATTTTCGGTGGAGCATTACCGTGATCAAATATCCTTGATTACACCTAGCCATGTGAATATTATTTTTATGTTGACTTAATTTATGAATTTATTATTTTGTTAATTTGGCGTTTGCATTGTTGGTTTGTAGTTTCTGTGGACACCATATGTGGATCGCATACTGCCTGACTACTTTAATGATGCGAACCAATGCTCCATGTGTGACACTTATTTAGTGTGTTGGGCCTATGTCGAGGCGCATGAGGCTGGACGAGTGCGCAGACAATTTAATCGGTACCAGGAGATTCCTCAATCGGTTGATAGGTTGCTCAAAAATGCTGATCATTTGGGTAAAATTGATCGGCATGGTAAGAAGGGTAATGATTAGGAAAAGATGCATCAGTTCTTCATTGGGGAGTGAGACATGAGGTATGAAAGGTTCCAGGAAACCGCAGATTCCGCGAAAATGTCCATAAACACTCCATTGAGTCCGGGATATATGGCGTGGTATAACAGGATTACAGTGACGTACCTAACTCAACCGGGGGAGGGGGGGTGCGGTCAACTGCTGGGATGAACGAGTCGGCTTCTTCGATGAGATTATTTGTAAGTTCGTGATATTAAACTATATGCTTTCATGTGTTATATACGTATTGATATTTGTATGATTTTTTTATTTAGGTTGAGGGTTTTCAGGAGATTTGGCATATGACTACTGAACAAGAAATAGACCCAAGAATACGATGATTTCGTGAAATCGCTAGACATGTCCTTCAGTCTACGAACCACGCCGATGTCATGGAGTACCCGGCTTCCCAACACCGTGATATGGTCATACCTTTTGAACCACAAGACACTGCACCACGTTGAAGTCATAGAGTGGGGGGAGCTCGAACAGGTGGACACGGTTACACAAAACAGATAAGGATGTCGCAGCAGCATCCCGATTATGTTCAACCAGAGCCTATGAATCCAGAGTATGACCCATGATAAGGCTAATTTCATGCATTGGTTATAGGGTTAAACTCTGTGATTTCCCAGGTCTAACAAACCTTTTTGAGCCAGGTATGTAGAGAAAATGCCAGCCCCAGGAAGAAGACAGAGATCGCCTGGTGAAGGAAGCTGGCAAGGAAAATTGAGCAGAAGGATGAAGAGCTACTAGACTGAGGAGCATCGATTGGAGGGCAAAATAGAAATCACAAGAAAGTCTAGAAGCTCTATCCACTAGAAAAAGGAGCACGCAATCAACATGAAAAAGAGTCTTGATCATCACTTTTCAGCTTCTAGTTTAGTTTTCCAAGCTTATGCAGAGAATGACAATATGGTTGGGAGAGATGTTTCCCCAGATCAAGGAGAAGCGGCAGCCCGGTCCAGGAAGTTCCTCCCAGCAGCAGCTTCCACCCACTCCAGGCCTTCGGTAGACCCCATGCATCTCCAGCCTTGGCGTCTGTTCCTGTGAAGAAACCCCTGTCGAGAAACCCCGTGATTACTGAAGAGGAAGCGCCGGCGTCGCCGGCAAAGAAGAAGGTGAAAGTGAACCGCCCCAACGTTCCACGCAAGTCTGGCTCCCAAGGGAGCCGGACCCAGAATTGAATTTCCCCCCATTGACCAAATAAACTTTACATTTCAGTCATTTCATTTTAGTTTCTGATTTTGCATATCCATGTTGCTTATGCTGAGCATGTTAATTGTTTTCTTGTGTATTCTCCCACTTAACCCAATCTTTGGTCTAAGTGTGAGAAGTTTTTGTTTCTTCAGCATGTTTTCCTTGTGATTAGGTGTTTATCTCCCACTTAGCCCAATTCTTGGTCTAAGTGTGAGAAGTTTTTGTGCTGTGACTTTTTTATGTCTTTGTTTTCTCCCACTTAGCCTGTTGTTCGGTTTATGTTTGAGAAGTTTTATGTGTTTTTATTTTGATTGTGTGCACCAACTCCCTCATTTCTCCCCTTCACCAGGACAGCTTGGGAATAAGCTGGAGTGAAGTGGGAGGGGGTGGGAGAGTTAGTGCAGTATGTGCTCAGCATGTTTAGAACTTCTTAGGTCTAGGAGTTTTAGTTTTTAGGATCTATGTGTTATAGCATGAACTAGTGATAATAATAAGGCAAGATTCCCTTAGTAAAAGTAATTGAGAATAGGATGCATGCAACTTTGAGATCTCTTTCTTTGAGAAACTGAAATCGGTTTGGAGGAGGCAAGAACGATAGAAGGTGCCTTAGCTGACCTAGTTGTGAAGCCCCACTACATAAGTGAGTTAAAAGCCTTAACATTGAGTGCTAACATGATAAAAGGGGCTGCCACCTGATGCTTAGGGAGAAGAATTTAGTAAGGAGAAAAATAGGGAAGAAAAAGATAGAAGAAAAATTTTCAAATCCGGAGGTATAAGCTGAACAAAGTCCAGAGGAGGAAAAAAAAAAAATATAATAATCGGAAGGTATAAGCTGGACGAAGTCCAGGAAAAGAGGAGGTATAAGCTGAACGAAGTCCAGGAAAAAAAAGAAGAAAAGAATTAGGAAAGGAGGATAGAAGGAGAAATTCTCGTAACCCGAAGCATCAGTGGCAGGAATTAACTAAGAGTGATCGATCCTAACATCCCTGGTGAGGAATGAGTGATCGAACGACTCCAACAATATTAGTAAGCTATAGGCCATCTGGATAAGCTGACAAACCGACTAGGTGGACAAAGGGAAGGGGAGGATTTGGAGTGTGTAGACTATTTGATTGACCTTAAGCTTGTGGGGACGACTGCTTAAAAATTTGAACTAGTTCATGCCTATGTGTTTTATTTTCTAAGTGTTTTTTTTTTTCGTTCATATGTTAGTGTCTAGGTCTAGGAGTTTACTTAGGTAAGAGAATAACCATGCATCGAAATTCGCCTTATTTCTCTTTTTCTTGTCTTTATACTTGAGGAAAAGTATGGTTTAAGTGTGAGCAGTTTTATAAGGCTAATTTCATGCATTAGTTATAGGGTTAAATTCTGCGATTTTCCAGGTTTAACAAACCTTTTTGAGCCAGGTGTGTAGAGAAAATGCCAGCCCCAGGAAGAAGACAGAGATCGCCTGGTGAAGGAAGCTGGCAAGGAAAATTGAGCAGAAGGATGAAGAGCTACTAGACTGAGGAGCATCGATTGGAGGGCAAAATAGGAATCACAAGAAAGTCTAGAAGCTCTATCCACTAGAAAAAGGAGCACGCAATCAACATGAAAAAGAGTCTTGATCATCACTTTTCAGCTTCTAGTTTAGTTTTCTAATTTTCTCTCTACACACTCACGCATTTGGGGGAAATTTGGGGGGGGGGGTTCTCATTTTCATCTTAAGTTTGTGGTGCAACACCGTCTCTAAGGAGGCGAAGAAACAATTGTTTTAAATTTTTTGCTTACTTTTGGTACTCGCCGAGTCCTTGCCATTCGAGGCTCGACCTTTTTATTGTTGCTATCGTTGGATACTTCGTATTTCGTAATGGATATCACTGTTTGTGTTTCGGTTTTCTTAGTGTGTTGTTTTGGGTTTGGTTTGCTGATTATTGTTGGATGATATGAGTTTGAAGTTGTTTTGTAAGAAATTGTTTGTGATCGGTTGAATCTACGTAGACTTGTGAGGATCGAAGATGGAAATGGTGTTTGGTTGTTGTGGATGGTTTGGATCCGGAGTAGATTAAGCGTCCCGTGGTTGGATCTGCTTGTTTGTGTTTCATTTAGTTGTTTAAATTCTGCATTCTCATTTTGCCTCGTCTAGTAGTTGTAGATCTGCTTTAGTTTTATCTGTTCTTAATTTCTGTTGGTTTAATTTGGTTTACGTTGTTTCGATTCTCGCTTTGCTCTGTTTTAGCCGGTTGTTTCGTGCAATATAATGGAGAAGATGATGTCGCTGTTAGCTAATCCTTTAGTTAGTTATTTTGCAGCTTTTTAGTCGTACTCTACCTTTTCAGAAAATGGACCCCACGTTTAGCTTCTTTCCCGAGTCTAGGTTAATTTAGGAAATTGTTCATTAGATCTGGTAATTGTCTTGCTCTATTTCGATTTAATATGCATGTTTTTAAGTCTATGTCTAGATCTAGCTGTTAGAGTAGAATATCTCAATTACCAAGTCTAGGAATTAGAGCTCAACCCCAAAATTGCGTGGCAGCGGCCAACAAATAATAGTTCCCGTGTCTTCGAACATGTTTACTTGCGCATTCATCTCTGTGGATTCGATCCCTACTTCCATGTACTAGTTTTTCTTAACTAAAGCGGGTTGAGGGTTTTTGAAGAGGGAGTTAAGGTAGCGATTGTGTGCCCAACGACAGGTAGCTTAAGGTTCTCTGAACTCCTATACCCAGTGTCTAGCGGATCCCCTGGACCGAGGGTTTTCTTTATAAATTTCAGAACACTCTTTCGCTAACCATTATTAGCTCTAAACAAACCATAAGTAACACTACAAAGAAAACATGGCTCTTCACCCACCTCAATGGTCTTTTTATCCAAGCTAGGAGTCGCAATCACAGTTGGGGCGTCCCCTATATTCCCCAAGCCAACCTGAGCCTAATTGGTGTCGTCGCCCCTACTCACAAAGCCAAAATGAGCCGCAATGGAGTGGAGCCCGAGCATCAGTCGATTCATACTTCCAAAATTATCAGTTTGTGGCTCCTCAACGAGTTGAAGAAGAGGATGATGATGAAGGAGAAGGAGAAGGAGAAGAAGAAATGATGAAAGAGAAGAGGAAAATGAGGAAGAAGAGGTTTAGAACATTCATGTACAACCTCGACCAGTTGCGGAGGGTTCATCACGCACCGGGGTTGGGAAGTACATGACCAAAATAATGAAGAGATTATCAACCAGGAAGAATAAGGGGATTCAACCTTCAAAATACACCCCATCATCATATAAGTAGCTCATTATGGAAGGATGTAATATTATGTTAATTTTGTTTACTTGCGTCTTTTTTTCCCCTTGAGTACTTGAGTTTTTTCTTGAACAGGTTGTTCTTCGTATATTGATGTTCTGTTACTTGATTAACAGGTTTATGGTGTCATATTTTTAGATGAATTCTTGCCAAAGTTTTCATGACAAATAAGTGTGGAAATGGCTAATAATAGATGCCACTTTGAATAATAAAATATTGTTCTTTGTCAGCATCTACATAAATACACACACTTTGACACACATAGCAGCAGGAGCTTCATTTCTTCAAGACACTGCAAGAAAGTAGTTTTTTGTCAGCATTATTATGTACTTAAGGCAAGAAATAATATCACCAAAATGAGCTTGGATGAGTTCTCCAATGAATGATTATAAGAAATTACTTGTATAGATAAGCTGCTAGAAACTACATAAGACGACCGACTGAGCAATTTCTTTGGTCGTGTCCCTCTTGTCCGCAATTCCTGCAACGGCGGGGAGCTTTCGGTTCACCTTCCTCACAGACATCCATTTGATTAGGAATCCTCTTTTTTCTACCACGGCCACGCCTTTGAGGAAGCAATTGCTCAGGGGTGATACACAATTTCCATTCAGGTTTACCCCAATAATCGTAGTGTCTTGGTGCATCCCATGGATGACCACCAGAATACTGTGCTTCCCATCTAGATTTGTGGTACTGTGTAGATATGAGCTCAAACATAACGATACCTCTATCTCTAGCAACTGCACAAGCATGTGAACAAGGAACTCTCCACATTTGCCACTTCCCACAAGTACACTTAGAATCTTCAAACATTACCTTTTGTACATTGTTGCCCTTTGGTTTCCCATCTTCTAACCGTATCTGACTTTGAATTTGATAATGTCCTAATCCTCGGTCAAGTACAGAAATGTGATGTTTTTGCCCATTGGAATCATTCTCAGCAAGTTTGTCCCTCGCCCACGGTGTTAACCGACCTTCGGTGTGCTATATTTTTGTCTTCTTTTGTGCCCACCATTCCATCGTTCTCCAAAATGTGAGATCAGTCAAAGCTCTAATTGGCAACTCTCTTACCCCCCCTCAACACATTGTTGTAGCATGAAGATGCTTGATTTCGTGTTTAGAAGCTAATGATGGTTAGCGAAAGCGTGTTCTTAAAAATAATGAAGAAAACCCTCGGTCCAGGAAATCCGCTAGACACTGGGTCTAGGAACTTAGAGAACCTTGAGCTACCTGTCGTCGGGCACACAATCACTTCTTTAACTCCCTCTTCAAAAAACCCTCAACCCACTTTAGCTAGGAAAACTAGTACGTGGAAGTAGGGATCGAATACACAGAGATGAATGCGCAAGTCAACATGTTCAGAGACTCGGGGACTATATTTTTTTTGTTGGCTGCTGCCACGCAATTTTAGGGTTGAGCTTTAATTCCTAGACTTGGTAATTGAAATATGCTACTCTAACAGCTAGATCTAGGCAGAAACTTAAAAACATGCATATTAAGGGAAATAGAGCGAGACAATTGCTAAACCGAACGAACAGTTTCCTGAATTAACCTAGACCTGGGAAAGCAACCGAATGTGGGGACCATTTTCTGAAAAGGTAGAGTACGATTGAAAAGCTGCAAAATAACTAACTAAAGGACTAACTAACAGCGACATCATCTTCTCCAACATTTATCATGAAACAACCAGTTAAAACAGAGCAAGAACGAAGATAAAATCGACAGAATTAAAAGCGACAAAATCGAAGAACAGATAAAACTAAGGCAGATCTACGGCTTCTAGACGAGGTAAAAAGGAGAATGCAGAATTTAAACAACTAAATGAAACACAAACAAGCAGATCCAACCATGGGACGCTTAATCCACTCCGGATCCAAGCCATCCACAACAACTAAACACCATTACCATCTCCGATCCTCACTGATCTACGTAGATTTAACCGATCAACAACAGATTTCTTATAAAATAGCTTCAAACTCAGATCAACCAACAAATATCAGCAAATCAAACCCAAAACAACACAATAAGATGAACAAAACATAGACAGACATATCCATTGCAAAATACGAGAAATCCAACGATAGAAACAATACCAAAGCCGAGCCTCGAACAACAAGGACTCGGCGAGTACCAAAAGTAGACAGAAAATTAAAGAAAATTGTTTCTTCGCCTCCGTAGAGACGGTGTTGCACCCAAACTTCCGATGAAACGAGAACCCCCCTGAACTTTCCCTCAAGTGAGTGTGTAGAAAAGGTAGAAAAACTAAGCTAGGAGCTAGAAAAAGTGATGATCAAGTGTATCATTCATGTTAAGTGCGTGCTCCCTTTTATAGCGGATAGAGCTTCTAGACTGTTCTTGTTTGTGATTCCTATTTTGCCCTTCAATCGATGCTCCTCATTCTAGTGGCTCTTCATCCTTCTGCTCAATTTTCCTTGCCAGCTTCCTTCTCCAGGCGATCACTGTAATCCTCCTGGGGCTGGCATTTTCTCTACACACCTGGCTCAAAAAGGTTTGTTAGACCTGGGAAATCGCAGAATTTAACCCTATAACCAATGCATGAAATTAGCCTTATCAAACTGCTCACACTTAAACCATACTTGTCCTCAAGTATAAAGACAAGAAAAAGAGAAATAAGGCGAATTTCGATGCATGGTTATTCACTGACCAAAGTAAACTCCTAGACCTAGACACTAACATATGAATGAAAATAACACTTAGAATATAAAACACTTAGGCATGAACTAGTTCAAATTTTTAAGCAGTCGTCCCCACAAGCTTAAGGTAAATCAAATGGTCTGCACACTCCAGATCCTCCCCTTCCCTTTGTCTACCTAGTCAGTTTGTCAGCTTGTCCAGATGGCCTATAGCCTACTAATTGTTGGAGTCGCTCGATCACTCATTCTTCACCAGGGATGTTAGGATCGATCGCTCTTAGTAAATTCCTGCCACTGATGCTTCGGGTTATGAGAATCTCTCCTTCTATCCTCCTTTCCTGATTCTTTTCTTCTTTTTTTCCCTGGACTTCGTCCAGCTTCTACCTCCTCTTTTCCTGGACTTCGTCCAGCTTATACCTTCAGATCATTATATATTTTTTATTTTTCCTCCTCTGGACTTTGTCCAGCTTATACCTCCAGATTTGAAAATTTTTCTTCTATCTTTTTCTTCCCTATTTTTCTCCTTACTAAATTCTTCTCCCTAAGCATCAGGTGGCAGCCCTTTTATCATGTTAGCACTCAATGTTAAGGCTTTTAACTCACTTATGTAGTGGGGCTTCACAACTAGGTCAGCTAAGACACCTTTTATCGTTCTTGCCTTCTCCAAACCGATTTCAGTTTCTCAAAGAAAGGGGTCTCAAAGTTGCATGCATCCTATTCTCAATTACTTTTACTAAGGGAATCTTGCCTTATTATTATCACCAGTTCATGCTATAACTCATAGCTCCTAAAAACTAAAACTCCTATACCTAAGAACTCCTAAACATGCTAAGCACATACTGCACTAACTTTCCCACCCCCTCCCACTTCACTCCAGCTTGTTCCCAAGCTGTCCTGGTGAAGGGGGGAAATGAGGGAGTTGGTGCACACAATCAAAATAAAACACATAAAACTTCTCACACTTAGACCGAACAACGGGCTAAGTAGGAGAGAAAAACAAAGACATAAAATAGAAAACAAACATGCTGAATATATACTCAAACTTCTCACACTTAGACCAAGAATTAGGCTAAGTGGGAGATAAACACCTAATCACAAGAAAGCATGCTTACGAAACATATAAACTTCTCACACTTAGACCAAAGATTGGGCTAAGTGGGAGAACACACTAGAAACAGCTAAACATGATCAACACAAATAACATAGATAAACAAAAACAGAAACTAAAATGAAATGACTGAAATGTACAGTTTACTTGGTCAATGGGGGGGAAATTCAATTCTGAGTCCGGCTCCCTTGGGAGCCAGACTTTGGTGGAACGTTAGGGCGGTTCACTTTCACTTTCTTCTTTGCCGGAGATGCTGGCGCTTCCTCTTCAGTAATCACGGGGGGTCTAGACAAGGGTTTCTTCACAGGGACAGACGTCAAGGCCGGAGACACATGTGGGGCTACCGAAGGCTTGGGGCGGGGTGGAAGCTGCTGCTGGGAGGAACTGCCGGGGCCGGGTTGCCGCTTCTCTTTGATTTGGGGAAACATCTCTCCCAACCATACTGCCATTCTCTGCATTAGCTTGACCGCCTCGGTCATTCTCTCATTCTGGGCAGATGAGCGTCCAGCCAGGGTGTTCAAACTCCCCTTGATCTCTTGCAGCACCTCCTTGACTTCACCAATATCTCCTCTCACCACAGCCATCTCTTTCCGCAGCTCTGCCACGTCCGCATTCACCACATCTTCCACCAGCTCAGGTTCACGCTTCACCTTGTCCACGTTGGCACCTATGTTGTAGAAGCACAGCTCCGTCCCCTCCAGAATTCTTAGGGATTTCTCCCTCAGCACACGTAACTGGGGTTACCCCGTAGATTTAATCGGAGTCTCCTACTCAGGTTTGTTAGGGATTTCTCCCTCAGACACAATTGGGGTTTCCCCCTCAACGAGCAAAGTCAGGGTTACCCCCTCAAGATCAAACGGGGTTCCCCCCTCCACATACACATTCGGGGTTTCCCCCTCCACATTCTTAGATATAGGGGTTCCCCCCTCACAGATTCAACCACAGGGGTTTCCCCCTCCACTAATTGTACAACAGATGCATTACCTTCCCTCGCGATTCCATCCAACGAAAAATCCACCGCCATTCTGTCGATTTCGTCTGCAAATCCGCTGACGCTTTCTTCCTCGAGTACGCTACCACCCTTCTCTTGTTCTGCGCTGTTTGGGTTTGGCCCAGTTGCATGCGTCTGATCTAGGGTTTTGGAAGACCCTAGGTTTTAACTCGGTGGTTGCGCCCTTGAGTCCTCAAGAATTGCTGGTGGTTGCTGACGAAACATCGAGAAACGGGAGAACAGTTTCTCGGCCTCTTCTTTACTTCCGAACTTCTCTTCTAGTTCCTTCAAAAATGCTTCCTCATCAGGACTTTTGACGGTAGAGGAACCTTGCACAGAAGTCGGGTTCCATTCTAAGCGAATATCGAGTGCCGAGAAGGTCGGTTGAAACGGCGGTTGTCCGGACGACTCGCCGGACGGTGGTCTGGTGGCTGGGTCTCCCTTCTTCACGGTGGTTCCTTGTTCTTTCTTCATGGTTACCTGCAACTGCACAATTTATGGGGTAGATTTGGTTAGGGTTTGAAAACGATTTTGGGGAAAATTATTTAGAGAGAGGTTTATAAGAGTAGAGAGAGAATGGATGATAGATTCTGATTGAGAATCAAATATCTCCAGCCTTTTTCAGAGTGGCAGGCGAACGGTTGCCATATGATGCAAGCAACCGTACGTTCCTCGAAAAGCAGAATTCAAATTTCAAAAGGCAACCGCCTTTTCTCCTATTTGTAAGGCTCTTCCTCCCCCTAGCAATTCAAAAATAAAGGAAATGAAACACCAAATTCCTGCGTCGGAGATCTCGAGTGAAAAAACAATTTCCCCAAGGATTTTGGTGCTTCGAAAATATTTTTGGAAATTAAAATTTTTTAATTTGTTTGGATTTTTTTGTTTTTTAGAAAGCAACTAAACTATTTACATAGCAAATCAGTATCCTCAAGATTTCCTAGGTTAGTGCAAAAATAAATTCTGTTTCCCACTCTACTTGACCTAGGAATTCATTAAGGATATCCACTTGCATGACCATCCTAAGAAACAATAGCAGATGCATGTGGTGGCGTTTCTTCCACCACATGCATATCTGTATTGTCTCTGTATACCTTCACTCTGTGCCCATTTACTAGGAAAGGAACTGAGTTTGGGGCGCTTCCTTGAATCTCTACAGCTCCATTTGCTCGAAGGCCAATGATCGTGTATGGACCTATCCACTTGGATTTCAACTTACCAAGAATTAGCTTCAGCCGGGATTGAAAAAGGAGTACTTTTGGCCCTACACGAAGCTCCTTGACTCGGAGATTCTTATCATGCCAGAGCTTTGTTCTTTCTTTATACCACATGGCCGAGTCAAATGCTTCCAACCTTAGCTCCTCCAGTTCTTGTAGTTGCAGCTTCCGTTCTTCTTCACAGGCTGACGCCTTCATATTCATCTCTTTCACAGCCCAGTAAGCCCTATGCTCCACTTCCACGGGTAAATGACACATCTTTCTGAACACCAATCTGTACGGTGACATCCCGATTGGCGTTTTGTAAGCAGTCCTATATGCCCTGAGAGCATCGTCGAGGTGCTTAATCCAATCTTCCCTTGTGGTGTTCACCGTTTTTTCCAAGATGTTTTTGATTTCTCTGTTCGAAATCGCTGCTTGACCATTCGACTGGGGATGATAGGGTGTGGATAACCGATGATGTACACCATACTTTCTCATCAACGCTTCTATTGTATGGTTACAAAATGCGTACCTTGATCCGAGATGATGGCTCTGGGCACCCCATACCTGTTGAAAATATTGGCCCGCAGAAATTTAGCTACCTCCTTTGACTCGCAGGTGGGTGTAGCCTTTGCTTCTATCCATTTGGAGACGTAATCCACCGCAACCAAAATGTATGTGGTCCCATATGAAGATGGGAAAGAGCCCATGAAGTCCATGCCCCAAACATCAAAAATCTCACAAACTATTATCGGATTCTGCGGCATCTCATCTCTTCTAGAAATTCCCCCGGTGAGTTGACATCTTTCACAGACTTGACAAAACTCGAAAGAGTCTTTGTTCAGAGTTGGCCAATAAAATCCACTGTCCAAAACCTTTCTGGCAGTTTTCCTAGGCCCAAAATGCCCTCCACAGGCTAAGGCATGGCAGTGGTTCAAGACATCCTTCTGTTCCCACTCCGGGATGGATCGTCGGATAACCTGATCTAAGACATCTTCCAGACGTAAGGATCATCCCAGAAGTAGTATTTGGCTTCACTCTTCAGCTTCATTCTCTGGGCCCGGGAAATTTCGTGGGACCCTGGTAGTTCTCCAGTGACTAAGTAATTGGCCAGGTCAGCGAACCATGGCTCTGTATTCATCGGACGCTTCCCCCTGTCTGATGTTCCTAGACCTGTTGCTATGAACACTGCTTCCCAGTCAATAGACCTAGCAGACTTCCATACATATTAAAGATGTTCCTCAGGGAAGGCATCCGGTATAGCTTCATCCGTATCCCCTTGGAAAATTCAGCTCAGATGATCTGCAACTTTGTTCTCCGTCCCTTTCTTGTCTTTTACCTCCCAATCAAATTCTTGCAGCAACAACCCCATCTAATCAACCTTGGCTTAGATTCCCTCTCGGCCAGGAGATACTTAATCGCAGCGTGATTAGTGTAGACTATCACCTTCGACCCTAGCAAATACGGTCAAAATTTCTCGAATGAGTACACCACTGCCAGCATCTCTTTCACCACATAGCCTTGAAGATTCCTTTATGCCTATCCGATATGATACACACCTCCCTCTGGTATTTCACCACATGAATTCTTACAAGTTTCAAGAACCATGTCCAACTGTCGCCAGTTTCCTCATCAATAACAGCATATGCAATAGGCAAGCATTTTTTGTTAGCATCAAAACCACAAGCAACAAGCAATTTACCTTTAAATCTTCCTCGGAGGTGGGTCCCGTTAATTGTTAAAACCGGTTGGGCCAGCTGAAAAGAATGTATAGCAGCACCAAATGCCCAGAAAACATAACTAAACACCTTTTTATGTCCGTGACTCAACAGCTCACTGTGCTTCCACTCAACAATTGTATCTGGATTCTGTGACTGCAGTTCAAGCATGTAGCTTGGTAACTGTCTGAATGATTCCTCCCATCCACCAAAGACAATCTCTAAAGCCTTTCTCCGTGTATTCCATGCCTTCTTGTAACTGATTACCACATTGAATCTTTCATGAATATAGGTTTTTATGCTCGAGGCCTTGAAAGCAACATCTTCTCGTACTTGATGTCGTATACACAGAGCAATCATCGCTGATGAAAAGTTAGCATGTCCTCTATTCACACGATGACCTTCACAAGTATGCCATCTCACCCACTTCCTAATTTCCCAAAGATCATCATGGGCCCTTTGTGTAACTGAAACTTCCCACGAACATTTATTCGCTTTTTCAGGGTCGGTGTCGCTGATAATAGCTATCCCATCTTCTGTTGTTCCTGCTGGAAATTTGCATACAACATGCCACCTTCTTAACTTGCTTTCAATGGCCTTAAACTGTCTTTGATGCCACAAACTCCACATAGTCGTAGACGCCTTCACATGCAGCTTAGAGTGAAATTTTGTTCCCATAGAAATCCGATATAGATGTCTCTCATCCCAGTACATGTTGCTGTGTTCATTACCAACTTCATCAGGTACTTCAGAAGGACCACTTGGTAATTTGCGAAAGAATTTCATCCCCTTGGAAACGTATTTTGGAAGTGGTTGTTCACCTTGCACAACGGGTTTACAAACTACTATCTCATCATCAGAAGCATCACCAGGAGAATCGTCACTTAGACTGGCATCTGCCTCAGATGTTACTGGCGACAATGGTTCATCATTATCTCGTACAATGCGAGTATTATCATCATGGGTATTTGCAACAACAACGCCATAATCAATAGCTGGTGTGATTTCTAAACTTCTCACAGGTGAATACTCAACAAACAATTCAATACAACAAGTAGAATTTTGAGCATCGTTGAACATGAACTCCACACTTTGATCAGTGTAAATTTCAGTACATATATAACTCATAGTGGATACAAAGACTAGACAATGTCTCCATGATATTTGAATAACGTGTTGATTCATATATATTCTCATTGCACCACATATCATTGCAACTAATTCAGAATACGAAACGCACGAATTCAATATAATGGTGCCTCTTGCCCGAGGTGGATCATAACAAATACCCAAGTGTGGAAGTTGAACTATTTTACCATCCCAATACAAACTCACAAATATTTGCATGATTTCTGCATAAGAAAATATAACAAATACAAAAATTAGGGACAATTTTTTTTTCCTATAAACCCTAATTTAATAAATCAGGGAAAACCAACCTAATCTAGCAATATTATTCAATAATTAAGAGTAAGAGATAAACTTACCTAAATATAACGACAAAATGGAAGAATTCGCCGGCAAAATTAACGAAATCGCCGGAAATTGGCTCAAAATCGCGCTGCCTCCTTTTATTCTCTCATCTTTCGTGCAAAATGGTATTCTGCCTCTGCCTATCGTGTTTTATGTTCAAAGTAGAGACGCATGTTCCTTATGCGTCTTAGGGAAAGACGTATCAGGGTCATGCGTCTTTCAATAAAAATATTTAAAAATTTAAAAATGCATAAATTATGCGTTTTTCCATAAAACGCATGATCCTCATGCGTTTCATTATAGGGTGACGCATGACAATCATGCGTCTCTCCCAAACTGGGATGCTAAATAAAGTCTAGTATTAAGATGAAATGTATCATATGTCCTAGAAGAGAAATAGAATTGTGAGGTATTTGAAAGGAACAACTAGTTATGGAGTTTTCTTAGAAAAAAAGGATGATCTGGAAATCGATGGATACACCGATGCCGATTGGGCTAGTAACCCAATTGATAGAAAATCCACTGGAGGGTATTTTACCTTTGTTGGAGGTAACTTAGTCACTTGGAGGAGCAAGAAGCAGAAAGTCGTGGCACTATCAAGCGCGGAAGCTGAATTTCGGGGGATTAAGAGTGGCCTTATGGAGATACATTGGCTTAGAAGATTGTTAACAGAAATTGGCTTTCTACCTACACAGAAAAGCCAACTTTATTGTGACAACAAAGTGGCTGTCAACATTTCAGAGAATCCCGTACAACATGACAGAACGAAATATGTTGAAGTTGATCGTCACTTCATCAAAGAAAAACTCGAAAGTGGCATCATTGAATTTTCATTCGTTCGATCTGAGGAACAACTCGCATACATATTAATGAAGGCATTATGTCCGAAATTCTTCAAAGAATTTCTAGACAAGTTGAGTATCGGCGATACCGTTTCTCAACTTGAGGGGGAGTGTTAAAAAAGAGGAAGATGGCCGCCCAAATTAATCATGGGTGAGTTCCCAGAGCATTGAATAAGTATAGAGTCCCTAGTGTTGTATGTTTCCAATTATCATTTATTGGTGTAATTCACAAGACACTAATTTCCCTTTAAATACTAGGGAAATTAGCAAGATCAATAGCAAGAAACATTCACAACAAGAAATGCAATTTTCTCTACATTCTACAGCAATATGCCTATCCAATCTTTCTATATCTCTCTCAATTACCATCTTTAATTCCGGCATCGGCTCTCTCGATTTCTCTGATTGTGGTATTGATTTGTGGGTTCTCTAAGTTTGGCGGGTGTCTGCGGAGGGTATGGAGGGTACGCTGGTGGGGGATCCGCCAGTGGGGGGAGGGGTGAGGGAGTTTCGATCGGTGGGGTTTTGGGGGTTCCTGGGACAGGGGAGGGTCTGAATAGGAATTTGCCTCTCTGCAATTTGAGGTCGAGAGTGCGATTATCTGTGAAGGGAAATCCTAAATCGCCTTTGCTCCTTATGGCGGAAATGAGAAGAGGGGGTCTGAGAGGTCCGAATTTGGTGAACCCAGAGGCTAAGGGGCTGGGTGGGGGTTTGAAGAAAATCGTTGGAAGGGGTTTGAAGGCGAGGCGGGGGAAGTCGGGCTCTGGGAAAGGGTTTTCTGATAAAGGGGAGGAGGTTGATGTGGGGCTGTCTGATATGGAGTTTGTGAAGCCTTCTCTCGGCTTTGAATTTTCTGGAGATGGGCAGGGGGAGGAAGCTCATGCGATTCCAGGGGATGGGCTGGAGGATAGCTGTGGGTCGAAGGAGATGGAGAAGTGACTCAACTTATTTTAACACAAGTGATACCCGCAAGTGTATGGGGCTAGTGTAGCAATTAGCAAGCAAGAGTATCGTATCCCATAGAGACAAATTCTTATCAACTTAACTACCACGAACAAACGTTGAATACTATATAGAGAATCGGGAAAGGTTTGGTTTGTTCTAACACTACGAAAAGCATGTAATGAGCAAATAGATAAATAAAAGCAAATAAACACGGAGTGAAAACATAATATGGAGAAAATTGTAGAACTCAAGGATCCGATGCACAATTCCAAGCTCTTATCCAATCAAATTGTCTTACCATTTTGGTGTCTCTAGAGTTACTAAGTCGACCACAATTATAGATTAAACCCCCTCCCGAGGTGAGAAACCTGTAGATTAAGTGCTAGGATTGAAGTCCCCTTCTAATCCTAAAACACCTAACTCCCAAAAGCTCGATTAGGTCAAAGACCTCACTCAAAACCTCAACTCCCCGAGTTTTATTGCATTAAGGTGTGAATTATTCTTATTTCCAGATTAATTATTTCATCTCCCGATTAATCTAATTAATCCTACACAATCAAGTGGTGATCAAGCAATTGAAAGGAATAAACCCAAGAATAATCAAATAACTACAAGAGCAAGGTAAGAACAAAATCAATTGAATAAAAACTATGAAATTAATGCATCTTCACCAAGAATTCTACAAAAAGTGTTTAGCTACTCATGTTCATGGAGAAAACTAAGTTTAACACAAAGAATCCGAACAAAAACATGAAAGATAGATACTAAGATCTCATGTGGGACGAATCTATGGAGTGAAGTCTTCAATCTTCCGATTTTGAGTCTTCAATCTTCAATTCTCTCTCTAGAAGTGTTCTTGGGGGTGTGAGTGAGTGTTGGAGGCGGTGGGTCTTGAATGAATCTCCTCCCATCTAACCCTAGCCTTTTTCTCCTGATTTTTTTTCTGACAAAAATCGCGTTTTCAGAAGTCAAACCCGTCAAACTGACTGACCCGATCGGGTAGGATTTTAGTGCTGTAAATCCACCCGGCCGGGTGACCTTTTCAGACCCCTTTCTGGACTCGTAACGTTGTCTTTAGGATACCCGGCCGGGTGGAATATTTGTGCGGTAAATGCACCCGGCCGGGTGTCGATTTCTGGCTCCTTCTGTTCTTCAAGTCCTACCCGGCCGGGTAGAATTAATAAGGGTAAAACTCACCTGGCCGGGTGTAGCCTTTAGAGGCCCTGCTGCCTCCTATCCACAATTGGCCGGATTTTTTCCTCTTTTTTTATCTACTTATCCTAGAACACTCAACAAACACATGAAATTCCAAAAGATAGGTTAATTGGCTGGAAATAGACAATTCAAGCATCGAAACTCAACATTAAGCACCTCAACATACCAATTAAACCGACTAAAACATGAGTTTATCAAGAAGATGCAGGTGATTGCTCCTGGTGTAATGGGGTATAAGCAAGCTTTGCAAAAGGATCTATACTTTTCGGCGATGGATGGAGACTTTGCTTTGGATCTGGTGGATGCTCAGCCCCTCCAAGAGATGAGTTTTGTTGCTGCTCAAGATATTATCATTAGAGAAGGGGGGGAGGGCAATGAGGAGTTTTGTACGGTGACTGCTGGAGAAGGGGAGGATGGAGCTAAGCTTGCTGGATTTCTGCAGCAGGGAGATGAGTTGATTGATGGGGAGTTTCCTCCATTGAGCAAGGAATCTCTCAGGCTAGCTAAGGATAAAACAAAGGGCAGAGAGGGGCCGGGTGGAAGTCTGAGGCCTCAGGCAGTAGGAGAGGGGGTTCCTCCTACGGTAGATACCTCTTCGGTGAACCTTCAAGAAGGTCTGAAAGGGAAGAGCAAGGAAGAGTTGAGGGCGGGACAGGGGCCCAAGCCGGATAATAAGTGGAGTGGTGGCAGATTTAATAAGTCTTCCTGGGCAAATAATTTCAGAACAAACCGCAAGGATCCGGTCTGCTTTGATCCTGGAAAAATTTGAAAGATCGGAATTATTGGTGAAACCTTAGGGCTCCCTTCAATCCATTTTTCAGGTGCGGATACGTCCTTTCTGGCAGAAAAGCTAGGGTTCGCGATTGTTGGTAAATTTTCACATTCGATTCCATCCTCTCTCCATATACAAAAGGCTTTGCAAGGTATGAGGTTTGTTGGGGAGTTCTCTTGGAGGTATATAAACGCAAAACATGTTCTCATTCAATTTAACCTTCTTGCGGATTATGCCAAGCTTTTGAGCGGTCCTAACGGTGTGCTAGTGTGGTTTATTGATCGCCATCCCATGAGAGTTTTTAAGTGGACACCGGAGTTTGATCCCTTCTTTGAGTCTCCCATAGCGGCTATGTGGTGCAATCTGGTGGGGCTACCGATTCATCTTTTTGAGAAGTCGGCCTTATTTGTTATTGGAAGCTTGTTGGGGGATCCTATTCAAGTGGATCATGCTACCATCTCTCAAACCAGGCTTTCTTTTGCTAGATTATGCATTCAGATAGACATCTCTAAGACTCCGATGGAGGAAATAATTTTAGTTCTTCAAGGAAGAGAAGTTAGGCAAGCTGTGAAATGGGACCGTATACCGTTGTATTGTCATGATTGCAAGCATGTAGGACATACCAGTGATGTCTGCTATGCGAATGGTCAGAGACCGAGGCCAATGAAGAGAGAGTTCCAACACTTTGCTGAGAAGAACAGGGAGAAGGAGGATGGAATTTTAGGGAAGGAAATGGGTGTTGAGGAAGGGAGTGTTGCTGGAAGAGAGCGAGCTTTTGTTCCAGATGCGTCTCAGGTTGTTTTACCTGGCGTCCTAAGTGGCAAGGAGGGAGCTGTTGAGGTGCAGATCGGTTCAGATGGGTAGCTTGATATGGTAGTAGTGGGGGAGAGTGATAAGGATGATGGAGGGGAGTTCATCTCGCAAAGGGGAAGGCAGGGGAGGAAGAGTATGGGGGATGGAGGTAGAAGGGCTGTTTCCTTAGAGAGAAAGCATAAAGGGCGAGCTGCGAACCCTAGGGGAGGGGGAAGCAGGGATCCGTCTCTGAGATCGTCTGAAAATAGGTTCTCTTCTCTAGGGTCAGAGGAGGAATCTCTTGCGGCACTAGGTCAGTTTGCCTCCTCGCGTCCTCCTCAGTATTACCGGGTTCTGCCCAATGGTGATTTCGATACTGAGGAGTATGAGGATGAAAAGGACTGGGACATGGATGATGATCCAGATGGAGACCCTAGACTTCTCGGAGGGGTTTTCTTGACAAGAGGGGTTCGGTCTCTGAGGGTAGAATAGGGCTGGAGGAGGCCAGTAAAGCTAAGAAGGTAAAGACTCTCCTCTCGGCTTCCTCTCTTATAGCTTGATATGTCGTTCAATATTATGATTTGGAATGCTAGGGTTGTAGCTAATTCTAACACCCACAATATCATCAAACGGTTGATAAAGGATCACAAAATCTCTGTGTTGGCTATAATTGAGCCTCTGATTAGCCCGAGGGCAGATTTTTTTAGCAGGAAATTTGGCCTACACTTTAAAGGCCTTAATAGCAATGAACAGATTTGGTTGTTTGCGGAACAGGGTATTGAGGTGGATGAATGGGATGATTTGGAACAAATCCTTCATGCTCGATGTGTCTCTTCGCTGTTACCAACTCCTTTCTTTATTTCTGTGGCGTATGGAAAATGCTCCAGAGTGGGAAGAATTCCGATGTGGAACAAGCTTAGGAGTTTGGCTATGAAAATGGACGGGCTCCCTTGGCTCGTTGGAGGAGATTTCAATATTTTTGTGTCGGAGGATGAGAGACAAAGAAGTAGTCATAACAGAACCAGGGAAATGTTTGAGTTTGCTGAAGCAATAAGCGATTGTCAGTTACTGGATGTGGGTGCAGATGGACCGAGGTTCACTTGGTCGAGAGGAGAGATCTTCGAGAGGCTGGATAGAGTCCTCCTTGGTGAGGGATGGGCGAATTTGTTTGAAGCTTCTAGAGCCAATCATCCAAGATTCCTCTCGGATCATTGTCCTCTTCTAAGTTCTTGCAGGTTGCCGGGTTTAGGAGCTAGGCCTCCGTTCCATTTTCAAAAATATGTGGGTAAGGCATCACACTTTCCTGGATGAAGTTAGTAGAAGCTGGAAGGAAAGCACGGGGACATATGGGATGGTTAATATTTAGATAAAACTTAGCAGGTTGAAGAAATGCTTGAAGCTATGGAATAAAGAGGTGTTTGGAAATCTTTTTGAGAAACTTAAGAAAGTAGAGGTGGAAGCTCAGGATGCTATTTTGAAATTTGAGCAAGAGCCTTCTCCACAATCAAGAATGTAAATGCACAGAATAACGGCTGAATTCCTTCTTCGGCTAAAAATGGAGGAAGACTATTAGCGGCAAAAGTCAGCGGTGAAATGGGTGGCTGAAGGCGAAAGAAACAGTAAATTCTTTCAGGGATGGGTTAAACAAAAAAGAACGAAGGCAAGAATCCACATGATAGAAGATGACCACAAAACTCTTACGGAGGAGGCTGATATTCGTGCCTCGGCAGTCAAATATTTTGAGGAGCTGTTGTCATTTGAAGATGGAGTTCTGGATGAGCCTGATCTAGATATCCTTGATCTGTTACCAGTAGATGTGGAGATGGGGACCTTAGAGAGGACTCCTTCTGAGGAAGAGATCAGGAAGATTGTGTTTGGAATTAAGGCTGAAAGTGCCTCGGGCCCGGATGGATATTCAGCCCTCTTCTTTCAGGCTTGTTAGGAGATTGTGAGGGCGGATGTTGTGGAAGCGGTGGCTGACTTCTTTGCTGGTGCAAGCATTCCAAGAGGAATTGCGGCTACAATGATTGTGCTAATTCCTAAAAAGAACCCATCGAAATGGTCGGAATTTAGACCAATAAGTTTGTGCAATGTGATGAACAAGATTATTTCCAAACTGCTTGCCTCAAGAATGGCTCCCTTGGTGCCATTGGTCACAGTTCCTAATCAAAGTGGCTTCATTAAAGGGAGATTGATTAGTGATAATGTCCTTTTGGCTAAAGAACTTTTTCATGAAATTTGGATGGGGACCACAGCTCCTAACATGGTATTGAAACTAGATATGGAGAAAGCTTATGACAGAGTTCAGTGGCTTTTCTTATTGAAGATCATGCAGAAGCTGGGTTTCTCGGACAAGTGGGTGTCCTTCATTGAGCGGTGTATTTCTCCGTGCTGGTTTTCTATCCTAATTAATGGCTGCTCGGCAGGTTTCTTTAAATCTTCCCGTGGTTTGAGACAAGGAGATCCCATCTCGCCCACATTGTTTGTTTTGGCGGCGGATTATCTGTTGAGAATTCTAAACCGGCTTATTCTGGGGAAGGAGGATATGATGTATCGAACGGCCAGGTATTCCTTTGGAGTTTCACATTTAGCATACGCGGATGATATCATTATTTTTTCACAGGCTCAGAGGCCGACCATCTTGAAAATCTCAGAGTGTCTTAATCATTATATGGCGGTGTCGGGGCAGAAAGTAAACGTTGAAAGAGTTGTTTCTTTGTTGATGAGAAATTTGATTCTTGGGCTGCAGATATTACAAAAGTCAGTGGTTTTCAGCAAGGGAGCTTACCTTTTACTTATCTAGGAGTCCCCATTTACAAAGGCCGAAAACGTACTAACCTGTTTATGTTCCTTAGAGACAGGATATCTGAAAGAATTCACAGCTGGAGTCATAGGCAATTGTCATTTGGGGGACGTCTGACTTTCATAAAGAGTGTCCTTGGAGCTATTCCGATTCATATCTTCCAAGCCTTGGAGCCGACAAAGGGGGCTATGAAAAAGGTGGAACAGGTCCTTGTGAGATTTCTTTGGGGCTCGTGCCACACGACAAATAAAACTCACTAGATTCAAATGGGAGAGAGTGTGTTTGCCATTTGAGGAGGGTGGTCTCGGTCTCAGACGCATGGCAGAGGTGGTGGAAGCATTTAGTATCAAAATGTGGTGGAGATTTCAAGAACAAGATTCTCTCTAGGCAAACTATATGCGGTGTAAGTACTGTTCTATTTTTATTCCCCCGGTGTTGACTAAATCCAAAAGGTTTAGCCCGATGTGGAGAAGAATGTTCAAGTCTGGTCAAAAAACCCGTGGTTTTTTCAGATGGATCCTAGGAGAAGGGAGGATTTGTTTCTGGTACGATACTTGGTTGTCTGATGTTCCGTTAGTCAGCTTTGTGGGGGATGGAGTGGCTGCTCAACCGCAAAAAGTGAGTGATTTCTGGATAGGTGAACATTGGGATGAAGAAGAGTTGTGGCGCTTGAATGAGGAGTGGGGAGTGCCGGCTAAAATTATAGAACAGATTATTCAGGTTCCTTTTGATAGAGGGGTGTTGGATAGAGGGAGATGGGCTCCCACGGCAAATGGGAACTTCTCGGTGGCTTCGGCTTGGGATTTGGTTAGGAATAGAGCGGAGAAAAAGGAAGTGCACAAGCTCATTTAGAATAAGTGCATTTTGCCTTCTATTTCGATCTTCCATTGAAGGCTCCTGGCTAACAGAATCCCAGTTGATGAGAAACTTCAATGGAGGGGTGTGTCTCTGGCTTCGAAATGTAGATGTTGTTCCAAGCCGAGTACTGAGTTGAGATTACACCTGTTTATTGATGGTGAGGCAGCTAGGAGGGTGTGGAGGCATTTTGCAAACTGGTTCTCGCAGGTTCTGGAGTTTGTAGAGGATGGGGTTAACATTGATGCCCGTCTTTGTTGGTGGCAGAAGCATCTTCAACCCAGTCAGAAATGTCATGTTTCAGTGGTTGTCCCTTGTCTTATCTTTTGGTTTATTTGGACTGAACGAAATGACTGTGTGCATAGAGAAAAGAAATTTCTGGTGGATAATGTGATTAGGAAGATGGAGAGCTATTTGAGAAATCTGATTCTGTCAAAAAGTCTAGGACCGGATCAGTGGGAAGCTTGCTGCCCTGGGGAGGAGTTTAGATCAGTTGCATCTGGCAGGGTTCGGTCGAAGAGAGTTGAGAGAGTTCAGTGGAGACCTCCTGTCCCAGGCTGGTTAAACGTGAACACGGATGGTGCTTTCCATCCCTCCTCTCGGGTTGCCGGAGGAGGAGGATTGGTGCGGAATCATCAGGGGGATATTGTAGTAGCCTTTGCTTCACATTTAACGAGGAATTCGGGGCTGGAGGCAGAAATGGCAGCTCTCCTCTTGGGATTGTCTTTGACCAAGCAGCATGGAGAGCGTATATGGTTGGAAACAAATGCAACATTGATTGCGGAGTGGATCAATTCATCACAGCTCGGGGCTGATAGTGTGCGGCATGCAATGGTAAGAATTCAAGCAGAATTGAGAGGCATAGAGTGGAAGGCGTCTTTTATACAGAGAGAAGGAAATATGGCTGCTGATTTTTTGCCAAATTATGGGAGAGGATTATCGGACATTCTTATTTTCTCAAAAGAGTCAGTTCCTGCTAGGGTGAAGGTCTTTTGTAGGTTGGATAGTTTAGGGATGCTTAGCTTTAGATTTTGATGGTTTTTGTTTTTGTTTCGCGTGGTTTTTGTCTGGTGGTTCTATTTTATTTTTCCAAGATGATCCACTTTTGGGAGAGTCTCGTGTAAATTCTTCATTTGATGATATATATGGGATGAGGGTCCTACTTAACCCTCCACCGTAAAGGTGTTTATATATATAAAAAAAAAAACTTCATTTCTTCAATTGTGGCAATGCATATTCAATAACAAATCTGATGTGCTTAGCTCTTTGATATGCTAGATGTGACGTCTTGTATCATCACTTCATAACTGATTACGGACTATGAAAATATCAAAGCTTGGAACAAAGATTAGAGAGACATGAATAACTTAAAAACTCTGGTAAAACAAAATACCACCTACTCCCTCTGATACGACCACGCCCGTAAGGCCCATGACGAGGCGCCTACATGAGGGGATCTCCACTTTCATCCAAAAAGCCATGCAGGAGGAGTCTACGAAGACCGATGAGCACGCGACAAGACTCGTGTTGAAATTTGAGGGCTGGGAGCTCCGACCCGGCCGGGTGGATTCTGAGGTGCTACCTCACCCGGGCCGGGTGTCTCCACTGGAATCGCCAAGGCCAAGTTCTACCACCCGACCGGGTGACCTTTCTGCCACCCACCCGGGTGGCCCGTCCAAGGCGTGAGGAGGTGATATAACACCCTTAATTCCACCCGGCCGGGTAGAGTGACGCGGGCCAGATTTTGTGGGCCTTTTCATTGGAAATTGGACCCTAGTATAAATACCTTTTGATGTCATCTTTTTCCTTAGATTTTGCTGAATTAAAGTTTCTACCCTAGAGAGTTTCCTCTTTGAGGATTGTATCCAATTCCTTCCTTGAAGGTTGCTTGTCTCCATCATTGATTGATTCAAGTAGAGGTATGCATCAATGGGGTGTATCCATTGAGTAGTGGAGCCAAGGGGTGATAGAACTATTGAAAGTTGCCTAGGGTTGTTTCCATTCTTTTGGTCAAGGTCCTATGGTCATAACTCTTTTATCTCATTTATACACATGCTTTCCATTCCTAATCTTCTATCCATTATTGTTTAGATTCAATTTTTGAGGTTAGATCTCTTTTTATCATCTTTTGCTTTATGTTGAGAAATTGAAAATAGTCTCACAAAAAATATTGTTAGATCAAACATCATAAATGGGTAAATTCTTGGGAAATGGATCACAAAATACATGGATCCTTATCATTTGGTATCTAGAGCCTAACCCACTAGGTGTTTGATCTATTGCTTCCTTGAGTTTTCTTTTTTTTCCTTGTTTTGCTATGTTTTTGTTGGGATGATCGGATTGATCAAATGTGCTTAGATTAAGCTGAAATTTGGTGTATATGATCTATGTTATGTTTCCTAGCTACCTGCAAAATTGCATAAAAAATGTCCTTTGTTTGCCTAGTTAACTGTGGAGATTAACATCATTGCCCTGTTTTGGCATAGTTGGGGAAAACCATACAAAACCTATCTTTAATTATCAAATCTGACTATATATGAATATTTTTCCCTTGATTTATACCTGATTGTTAATCTATCCACTAAAATTCATCCAAATTGGGCGTGGGAAACAATACCAAAAAAATCCAAAAAGATCAGCCAAATTTAAGCAAAAAGCTTCATCCCATGTTTTTGTTGTCTTTGGGGTGTGTGTCTTCCTTAGTCCTTTTCTTCATTGCTTTCATATGCTTAGTCATTATTACTTTGGTATTTACTACTTGGTGTCCATATGTTCTTGAGGTGTATACCTTGATTGAGTTGTCCGGGTGCCAACAAGTGGGAATTGGATCGAGAGTGTGTGATACTAGCCCCACTGTATTCTAAACCTACCGAGTGACATTTGTGAGTGACTTGGGGGGGGGGGGGGGGATACTACATTGGGGTGAGTTAGCTTCTTAAATCTCTTTTTCTTATTTTTACTAATCTCTAAGACTAGTCCCTAGTCTTCTTCTTTGTCTTGTAGGTAATATTGATGCCTCCTATTACTCGATCCAACAAGATGGGGGACTTCCACGAGGAGGAGGAAGGGAATGGAGCGGGCTCAAGTAGTCCCAAACCTGAAGGTGATCTAGTGAGCATGATGTCTCGAATGATGAAGGAATTCAAGCAAGTGGTGTTGACCCAAATGGATGTTCGAGCAAGAGAGTCCGATGCTCGAGCAAGAAAATCCATTGCTCGGGCAAGAGAATCCGAAGCTCGTACACTAGCCACCCAAAACACTCTATTTGAAGAGCTCGACACTTGGAAGGAAGAGTGGGGGACGAGACCACCCACTCCTATGGTAAATGTCATTCCCAATGAGGTTCCGGAGGAAAATGTTGAAAAGGAGGAGTATGAGGGGTGGTAACGAGGGAATGTTCTGCTGGGGTTTGGTGCCCTTTGCAGAGCGGAAGACTTGTACAAAACAAATAAATCAGACACGGATCTATTTGACCGATTATGCGATTAATCAATTCACATGTTAAACAGATAATTGCATGCTAGAACGCAAATAATTCATGCTCAAAGAAAGTAAATCCAAAAACATGAATTCTACGGTTTAGAGTTACCGATTTTGATTCTCCAAAGAATCGTCGATTGCTCGCGCCTTCTCCACGTGATGATCTTCAATACTAGACCACAGATCTTCTCTCTGGTTCCCGAACTATATCTCGATATTAGGGTGGGCTGATCTTATCAAAATACTAGGACTCGAATAAAGAAGACAGAAGAAATCCTTTTGGGAAAAGGAGTAGAAATCGAAATCTCCTTCAGCTGGGGGGCCCGAAAATTTTGAAAATTTCAAGTATGAAAATTGTGATCTTTTCTTTCTCCTTTATTCTCCTATTTATATTAAGTTCATTTTGGGCCCAGACAGGAATCTATGGAAGGTTTTGGATATGAGCTCCCCCAATTAGCTTTTTACTAATTAAATTGAACCCACAATTTAATATTATAAAACTCCAACTGGCCAGTTTTCCGAATAATAAAACCTTGTTCGAGCTCCTCTTGAGGACATTATCAAACGAGACTCACCTCGTGCACGTTTCAACATAATAGCAATCCTAGCACCGCTAGATATTAATCACCAATACCCAATATATCAGGAATATTGGGTTGCGAAAAACCTGCACCATTTGATAAGTCAATGTAGTGCATAATCAATACCGTATGCTCAATGCTAACATATGTAGATTAAGAAATAACATTTTATCAAGACCTAGTCTTTCAGTAAATAGCATAAAGACACGTCTTGCTGTTAGATCCGTTCAGTGCTATACCTCACCAATGTCAAATTATTTCAGTAAGGCTTAGAAATATGCGGACTGACATTGCAACCTTTCGCGATAGGTAGCCAAAGCCTATCTAGGTTGTGAAATTCTTCTTTTTCTTTTGCAAAGCATTGCATAGATCTGACCGTGTTACCTTAAAGTGGACGACGCCCACAACCGGTCTACTAAGCAAAAGACTTAGACTTTGTTTACTTCTTATGCATTTAAATGTTTGTAAAACATCTTATAAATGCACAAGCAAACCCAATGTAATAATAATAGTGATTCTATTCGTGCGAGACTGCTCGAATAATACTGAATCGGGTTAAAAGTGGATTGTAGAGTTTTACGTATACAAGCAAGATTCTATTCACGCGAAACTTGCTCGAAACATGCTTTTCAGTATACAAACCTAACAATCTCCCACTTATACTCAAAACATGCTTTCGAGTATACCCACTGCCAAAAACTCTCCCACTCATACTCAAATTAGGTCTTTGTACTAGATATATCGAACTACCATTCATTTCACTAAGTGAAAGGAAAATCTGCTTGGTTGTTCTCTGATAATATCTTTTTCACCATAATGTCTTTGCTACGTACTTGATCTTTAATTAATTTCATCCCCATATGTGATTGCTTAGCTTAATAAACTCGTGTGTCCCTTGAGTTAGCCTTTACTAGAGTAATCCAAAAATAATACTCGTAGGCGTACTCAAACTTACAATTAAAACTATTAGGAAGATATTCCTAAGGTAAACACATATACAGAGGATGACTTAATTGATCACTGATTAGTCATAAAACTAAGACAGTGTAACCCTAAGGACATTACATGAATGACTGGTAAGCTAGAATATAGTTACTTGTCTTTTTCAAGCACTAGGGTATATTCATTACCTCAATCAAAATCCTTTGCCATGGTTAATATGATATATACTTGCAATGCATAAGCACAACTAATATCAAACTTAGTACACATTATAGCATACATGAGACATCTATCTCCAACACTAGTCTCATTATTCTTAATCTCACTAAGCGTCAAACGACACTTGACTAGAGACAAGACAATTCCATCTTGAGAGGTATAAACCTTTTCATGGAATTTCTAATGCTTAAATGTTCCAAGCAATGTGTAGACATAGGATTCCTAAGAGAATCTCAACATTCTTTCTAGCATCTTAAAAGGACTTAGATGCTAAGAATGTAATTAGTTTCTCTTAAATAATTTATCTTAAACTGGGTAGACAACCAGTTTCCTACGCTAGATGCCAATCTTAGTTGTTTGCAACTTTTGTAGATTTCATCATCGTAGAGTACCAATAATACCACATTTAATGCACTTTCAACTTCCTAGTGCTTACAGCACTGCAATGGGCAAAAGTCAAATTCCAGACATTTGACAATTTTGATAAAACACATATACTCTGATTTAGATGCTTGCCTAAGACCACGAAGGTCTTTATAAGCTTCCAATCATGCGTTTCTTGCCCTTAATTACATATCCATTAGAATGTTCTAGTAGATGATTTCCTCAAGACTTCTATTTATAGAAGGTTGTCTTGACAATCATAATACATACATTCTAATTTATGTAAGTTCTAATAGACAATAGGATCAAATAAATCCTGGCACAACGATAGCGAGAAGATAATTCTCTTTGGGAATAACCCATTTTCATTGTCTAGCCTTTTGAGATCCATATTTATACTTGCAAATATACTAGCTCCCACTGACTGACACAACCTATAGGTAGTTTTGCAAGTCTTGTAAAACATGTTATCTATCTTAGATTGTAGTTTGAAATCTATCACCTTTTCAAGGATAAATATCCAAATGAACCAATACTACATTGTAGTTAAAGGAATTATGTTCAAGTTGATCTAAGACTGAGTCTTATGACACTCTTTGACCCATGAACTTGTTGTGTTCCAGTGGAACGCTCCCACTACGATATGATTCTTACAATCTTAGGTACTGAAGTTGATTTTATTAGTGCAAAAGTTTCTAATGGTAGACTTCTTGGTAATGTGGAAAATCCGATATCTCTCTCTTTATTTTGAGAGTTATCACGCTGTTAGGCTTGTAGTTCATCTCTAGATCTTCATACAAGAATTATATCTTTGAAGATTACAGAACTTATAACCTTACATCATTTGGGAAAAACCTTAAAACATGCCTCAGTACACAACTCCAATTTCTTGGACACTTTTCCAACACGTGTTGGAACAGCATTACACCTTGAGATGTGCTAGACTAGAGACGCTCTAGTCCACAACTCGTGTTTTGTAGAAGGTACTGATGTTGGTAGTTTCTTTAATGTTTATCCCATCAATGATAAGATTTTAATGAGTACAACTCATCACATAATCAAACTTGTCTTAGAAATATTTCGGTTCCTTCTTACATAACTATCCCATTCATTAGATGAATGCTTGGATTCGTTAATGGAGATTAGACTCCCACTACTGATCATAACCCTTTGCTCGTCTTCTTATGGTGTAAACCATTAAGACTCGCTAGTCTTTCTATATTGCACTTCTATAAGTATTCTGAATCTCTTGAAAAATCAAATGATTGTAACTCATAGTGCATCAAATAGACTTTCTCAACTCTCAAGCTATTTAACGAAATGTTAAAATCTTGATAGTCTAGATCAGTTCGAACAATTTCTAAGTATTTTCTTGGCCTTAAGGCTAAGAGCCATAAATACTTTATCATTCAATGATTAAGAAGTTGATGTGTTGTTGAATACTCAACCTTGTCGCACTTATATTATTTTAATACTATGATGCCTTAAGCATCAACCATAAAACAATAGTTGAGCATTAATAGCTCCCACTGCAACAAAAATCTAACTGGATCAAGATCTCTTACTTAGAAGTTGCATTGTCATGTAAGCCATTGTCCTTCTATAATATAGGTCAATCCAACTCACAAAGCATCTTTTCTCGCTTTAAACAAACTTTGATGACAATTAAGGCTCTCCCATTTCCATATCTAGTCTTTTGTTCAAATGAACTGGGACTTAAGAAAAATGCAGCCTTTATGAATTTGTCATCTATCATGTTACTTTTCTCTAACAGTAATATAACGACTATTATTCTGAAGATTTTCAATTTTTCAGTTAAACCTTCTTGTAGTCATTTCTTATTACTTTAGGCGATGACTTGTGTCAGAAACTATTTGAGTGATCAAAAAATCCTCAAAACATTCTGTCACTCTAGGATATTCCAATCGAATCATCTTGACAGATTCTATTGATATCCATCTTTCATCGTCATTAACCAAGACTTGTCGAACTACTTAAAGGAAAATAGCTTGACCTTATTCCTCAAAGAACTTGTCAAGTACATGCATAATGCATTCTCGAACATTCTTCGTGGAATTATGTCGAGGAAATGGAGGACATGAATCATTGAGTATAAACTCCAAGCTTTCAGCGATGAGAATCTTATCCATTTTGGTTTCCGGTCTACATAATTTAGGCATTCGAGTTGTCTTTCTTCTTTAAGGATCGCAGACAAATATTAAATGACATAATGAAGATTTGGCAAATAAACTTATTATCACATACTCATGCTCAATACATAATCACAAATAACCACAAAACAATTATGTATCTTACAACAACAAAATTAATAAATTGTATCCTCCTCTGGAGGTTAATACGCATTAAAATTTTGACAATTTTAATGGTCACAACACCAACGCATCAATTGCTTCCTCCTCTGGAGGTTGATACGCCTAATGTTGCCTAAGCACAACCAACAGATTTAGCATTACAAAATTTTATTTCTACAACACACTCCCATAACAATGTTCATGTGCTGATAACAAAACCAAGCTATCTCATAAATTCTGATTGAACCCTGAAACTCGCAGTTCCTTAGGATTATTGTCCCCACTCTGCAGGTGGCAATAATATTGGGAACCACTTTCTAGTTCATTCTATTTATTATGTGAGAAGTTCTGTTGGTTTTGCAGCGGAAATCTATTTAGTTTGATTGAAAGATTTACATCTAAACATGCTTTTATCTGATTGTAAACTAGAAACATGTTCATAAGCATATAATCAAGATCATACTGAATATATATGCAATTAAATAGAACGATTTACCGTATGAATTCAAGCAATTGAATTCGAACTCCTTCTTCAATCGATCTCTACCACGGATCTTCTGATTTGTTCCCTTTAACTTGAATTTGACCTTTGTGTGGGCAAAGCTCGTCAAATCCTCAAAAGCTGGAGAATAATTGAATAACCCTAAATACCGAAAATTCACTCTCTCTCCCAGACTGCAGAGAACGAAAAATATCGGTAGTATTAATTCTGTCTTCTCTTCTTCTCCCTTTTATATTAAGTTAATTATTTTGGGCCAGACCAGAGATCTATGGAGGATTGGATTGGGCCACAGTTCAGGCTTTCACTAATTAAATTAAAACTAATTTAATTCAAGCCCAAACTTAAATATTATTATCATCCACTATAGATATAATATTGACTGCCCGTCCAAACCGAAATTACGAGTATTCCAGGACTTCCTCTTTAATTAAATCATTTCCCGTGTTAAAGATATAAATATCCATTAATTAATATCAAGTCTGCTATCTGACTTTTATTAATTAATTTCTTTTTCCAAGAGTGGTCTAGTTTAGAAACATTATTTATTATTCATGGAATAAATTCCAACTGGCCAGTTTTCTGAATAATAAAACCTTTTTCTAAACACCTCTTGAGGATATTATCAGACTGGCCTCTCCCAGCACACGATTCATTGCAATAACAATACTAGCACCACTTAGACATTAATGATCACTACCCAATCTATCAGGATTCTTGGGCAACGAAATACCCTCACCATTTGATAAGTCAAAGTCGTTTTCAATTAATATCGTATGCTCAATGTTATGTCAACAATGATTAAGAAATGACAATCACCGAGACCTCGTCTTTCAGTAAATAGCCAAGAAAGACTTATCTCACTGTTTGATCCTTTCAGTGCTATACCACACCGACGTCGTTCATTTCCTTAGGTAAGGAAATTTTCGGACTGACGTCGCAACCTTTCACGATAGGTAGTCAAAGTCTATCTAGGTTGTGAAACATTTTTCTTACTGCATGAACCGACAAGTTACCTACTGTGAACGCCGCTCACAACTCGTCTACTGTGCAGAAGACTTAGACTCATTTTGCTTAAACTATGTATTTAAATGGAAAACATATTTCAACATCTCATAAATACATAAGTAACCCATAAGCAAAACACATTGTAACAAAATATTCTTTCTCATTAAATGGTAAAAATGGATAGAAGAGTTATTACATATACAAGCATACGAAAGATGCTTTTCCAGTATACTAAACTCTAACAATCTCCCACTTATACTCAAAAACAGCTTTCGAGTATACCAAAACTGCAAAATCCTCCCACTTATACTGAAAGCGGGTCTAGGTCAATCGAACACCTAATCCTTTCACGTGACGTTCAAACGTCCTGGCTGGAAGTGCCTTTGTGAATGGATCTGCCATGTTGTTTTCTGATGCGATCTTGACCACTTCAATGTCTCCTCTCCGCACTATATCACGAATGATGTGATATTTCCTCTCTATGTGTTTGCTTGCCTTGTGGGCACGTGGTTCCCTTGAGTTTGCCACAGCACCAGAGTTGTCACAATAAACAGTGATGCTCTTGGGCATACTCGGAATCACATTCAAATCAATAAGAAAGTTTCTGAACCATATTGCTTCCTTTGCGGCTTCTGATGCTGCCACATATTCAGCTTCCATGGTAGAGTCCGCGATGCATTTCTGCTTCACACTCTTCCAAATTACGGCTCCACCTCCTAAAGTAAACACATATCCAGAGGTTGATTTCCTCGAATCCCGATCAGACTGAAAGTCCGAATCAGTGTAACCTAAAGGATACATCTCGGATGCCTGGTAAACTAGAGAATACTCCTTAGTTCTTCTCAGATACTTGAGTATTTTCTTTACCGCAATCCAGTGTCCTTGACCAGGGTTAGACTGATACCTTGCTACCATGCCAACGGCAAAGCAAATATCGGGCCTTGTGCATAACATAACATACATGAGACTCCCAACTGCTGATGCATAAGGGATCCTTCTCATAGCTTCTATCTCAATAGGTGTTTTGGGACACATATCCTGAGACAGAGTGATTCCATGGCTAAAAGGTAGAAAACCTTTCTTGGAATCTTGCATGCTAAAACGCTTAACTATCGTATCAATGTAAGATTCTTGAGATAGGCACAACATCCTTCTCTGGCGGTTCCTTAGAACTTTTATGCCTAGGATGTGTCCAACTTCTCCCATATCTTTCATCTCAAATTGACTTGATAGCTAATCTTTCACGTCTGACAAGATTTTCTTACTGTTTCCAATCAATAGTATGTCATCTACGTAGAGTACCATAAACACTACATTCTTACCTTCAACTTTCTTGTACACGCAGTTCTCATCTGGGCACTGCTCAAAGCCAAAAGACTTCACAGTTTGGTCGAAACACATGTTCCATGATCGAGATGCTTGCTTGAGGCCATAAATGGCCTTCTTAAGCTTCCACACCATGTGTTCTTTGCCCTTGACTACATATCCCTCGGGTTGTTCCATGTAGATGGTCTCCTCAAGACTTCCATTTAGGAAAGCTGTCTTGACGTCCATCTGCCATACTTCCCAATCCATGTAGGCTGCGATAGACAAAAGAATTCGGATTGACTTGAGCATAGCTATTGGCGAAAAGGTCTCATCGTAATCGATACCTTCTCTCTGGGTATAACCCTTAGCTACTAGTCTTGCTTTGAAGACTTTAACTCGTCCGTCAGGTCCTCGTTTACGTTTGTAAATCCATTTGCTCCCAATGGCAGTACAACCTTCAGGTAGGACTAACAAATCATAAACGTCTTTGTCTATCATTGATTGTAGTTCATAATCCATTCATTCTTTCCAGGAATGACTATCTGAATCTGCCATCGCCTCTTTGAAGTTCCATGGGTCTGATACATTGCCGTCCGGGTCTAAGTCAGATGACTCACCCAAACCAATGTACCTTTCTGGTTCATGAGGAACTCTCCCACTACAACGACGCTCTACAATTTGTGGTACAGAAGTTGATATCTCAGGTATAGATTGTACTTGTGTTATTGGATCTTTGCTTGTGGAAACTGAAGTATCTCTTAGTTCCTCAAGAGCTACTTCACTGCTGGGCTTATGATTCATCACATAGTCTTCTTCTAAAACTTGGCATTTGTGCTAACAAATACCTTCTAATTTCGTAGACTATAGAATTCATAGCCTTTCGTTCCACTGGGATACCCTACAAACAAACATACCTCAGTACGAGACTCCAACTTCGTTGGATCTTTCTCCAACACGTGTGCTGGACAACCCCACACTCTGAGATGTCTTAGACTAGATTTTCGTCCAGTCCACAACTCATGTGGTGTTGTAGGTACTGATTTGGATGGTAAGTTGTTCAAGGTATAGCTTGCTGTGAGCAACGCGTGTCCCCAGAACGAAATAGGTAACTTAGCATTACTCATCATCGATCGAACCATTTCTAAGAGGGTTCTATTCCTTCGTTCAGCTACGCCGTTCTGCTGGGGTGTTCCAGGCGCAGTCAATTGGGATTCAATTCCCGCCTCTGATAAGTAGTCAAAGAACTCACTACTGAGGTACTCGCCTCCACGGTCAGACCGTAGAGACTTGATTGTCTTACCATGTCGCGTCTCCACAAGTGCCCTGAATTCTTTGAACTTTTCAAAAGATTCTGACTTGTGACGCATCAAATAGACATATCCAACTTTCGAGTAGTAATCAATGAAGGTGATGAAATACTGAAATCCGCCTCTAGCTTGAGTATTCATTGGTCCACACACATCAGAATGAACGAGCTCAAGTACTTCCTTGGCCCTATTACCCTTGACCTTAAATGGTCTCTTAGTCATCTTGCCTTCCAAACATGATTCACAAGTTGTATAAGGTTCTATTTCTAGATCCTTAAGTAGACCTTGGTCTATCAACGCTTGAATCCTAGTAGGGTTAGCATGACCAAGTCTAAGGTGTCATAAGTACGTTTCGTTCATTGAAACAGAAGGAGATTTTCTTTTTCGAGAAATTTTCGAAGTTGAGTTAGATTCAGTTTTATGTTGCATATACTGTGTAGACATTATAGTGTAAAGGTTGTTTTCCATGATACCACGACAGATATAAGAACCACATTTCTTGATAATGCATGAATCATCAAATGAAATCGAATATCCATCAGAAACAAGTTTAGAAACTGAAATTAAATTTCTTCTAAACGAAGGTATCAACAAAACATTGTTCAACACTAAAATTCTATCACTAGAAAAACGTAAATAAACGTCTCCCACTGCAACAGCTGCCACTCTCGTAGCATTGCCCAGCTGGATTTCGATCTCTGCTTCATTCAACTGCCTTGTTACCTGCATAATATCCATAATATCAGGATCAAAGCAAACATGATCAGTAGCTCCAGTATCAACCACCCATTGCTGAGTAGATACAACTGCTAAACATGATTCTACAACGAAAGCTTGGTGCATACCTGAGCCATTGCCCTTTTTAGGACAATCCGGCTTCCAATGCCCCTTTTCGCCACATTTGAAGCACTTGCCGCTTTGCTTCTTGTTCGTGTTCACCCGTTTCTTTTTGCCCTTAGCTATCTTAGGTGCTACAACATTCTGGGCTTTCTTCTTCTCCTTACCTGGCTTAGAGCCTGAGGAAGACGGCCTAGAACTCATCATAGCAGCTTTTGTCTGGACCATAAGATCCTCCGCTGACTGCCAACTCAGTCAACAGTTCAGCTAGGGTGTAAGCCCTCTTGTTCATCTCGAAATTGAGCTTGAACTGCTGATAGCTAGCTGGAAAACTCTGAAGGATTATAGTTACATGGGACTCGGGATCAATGGTCCCTCCCAAAACCTCAATTTGATTGAGGTGGCTCATCATCTCGAGGACATGGTCCCTCACAGGTGTGCCCTCCTTCATAACCTTAGTCATGATGCTCCGAAAGGCTAAAGACTTAGCCGCTCGATTCTGAGTACCAAAAAGGTTATTAAGATTGTTCATAATCTCAGTAGCAGTGTTCATGCCTTGATGCTGATGTTGAAGTACTGTTGACATAGAAGCCAACATGTAGCACTTCGCCATCTCATTGGCTTTACACCACTTCCTGTATGTTTCTTTCACTGCTGCAGAAGCATTTGCAGCAGGTACGGGTGGACATTCAGTAGTGAGCACATATTTGTACTCTTCGGCAGTGAGAACGATATCCAAGTTTTGTTTCCATGCAATATAGTTATGACCTTCGAGTTTGTGTTCTTTAAGAATAGCGGAAAGAGGATTGAACGACATCTTGTTTGGATTTAGCTGAGAAAAAGAATAGCTTATTGTTACAAACTATGTAAGATTCTAAAGAGTAAAAACCATTAAAACCGTTTAGATTCTCACAACAGTCAAATAGAATTAAGTACGCCTCTAGGGAGGTCAAGTAAAAAAATTCATATTTAACAAAATTCTGGTCACAACATCTACGAATAGTCCAGAGACCACTAAGGTGGCATGGCCGCCAAACGTTGCCTAAGCTTGTACCATTGAATATTCACACCAAGAATTTCATTTCTGTATTGATACTCCTTCTAAGGAAGGTCGCACGCCACAAACAAAATTCTACAGTTATCTCACAATTCAATTTAATCTTCTGAACTTTGCAATTTCTTAGGATTAAAGCTCCCACTAAGGTGGGTCGCGATAATATTGGAAATCACGTCTAGATAAAATTGAACTTAATTTTGAGAAGTCTAACCAATGAACTTACTGTTTCTTAGGATTAAGGCTCCCACTAAGGTGAGTCACGTTAATATTGGAAACTGCTTCATACATAGACTAATTCTTTGGAGACCATATACGATAGAGATCGTAATTATCGCTTAGTTATTTTAAGATATGATTTTTCTTTTAATTATCACTTAAGTGAATTAGGCAGAAAGTTCACTTATATTAATTTCAAATTAATAGATAGTTCTATTAAATCCATGAAATTAAACTAAGATAATTAAATAATTTGATTAATTAATAATTAATAATAATTATAAATAATTAATCAAATATTTTCTTTAATTAATATTAATCAATTATTATTAACTAATAATTGTAATAATAATATTAATTATAACACTTATCCTTTTCCATTAGGTTTAGGAAATCTAGATATAATAGGATTTAGTTGGAAAATACTTATCCAAATCATCTTAAGATATATTCTAGATAAATAAAATTTATCAATAACTTATAGATAAGGATTATAATTCAAACCTAACCATATCATGATAAGTATATATTATGGAAATACTCTACATTAAATTCCAATTTATTTATTCCATAAAAATGGAATCCTAGATTTATAGGATTTATTTGAACGACCAAATCTAATCTATCTAGGATATATCTAGATAGATGTCATCTATCAAAATCCCTAAGATTTAGATTAAAGTTCAAACCTATATTAAATCATAATAAATTAATTTAATGATATTCCATATAAAAATTAATTTTGATTTTAGTTACATAGCATTTGATCGATTACAATATATAATCAATGCTAACTAAAAATACCAAACCTAATTTCCTACTGCTACAAGACATGAGTTCTCAAGTATATTATGCAACAGACATATCTCATAGATCACGTAGTTGGTTCCTAAAAAATAGGATCAGTCCCAAAACATAGTGCACGCATACTAAATTAACAAAGCATGCATTAGTTCACATGAGACACGGTTTCGTAACAATATGCATGAAAACATATTAATCAAATAATGATATAATAAGGAGTCACATATTCAAAACCATCACAAGCCACGTAATCAGATTCAAAATTTGTAGAAGACTCTTTCCACAATTCACGCAGCACGAAACTAAATCAGTTTCAACGATTTCAAAGAAAATCGGCGCTGCTCTCGGTCACGACGTCGTGGCCAGCAGCACATTTCTTTGCACGACATAACGTCGAGGAAGAGCAGCTCGTTACTCCCACTGACCGGGACAGCCAGCAGTAACCCTTGCTTTCTACTCCGGCGATTCAGCAGAGAAAACTTGACGTCCCCAATCCACCACGAAGTAGCAGATTTTCTGGGAGTCATTCTCGCCGATGTAGCACCGCTCTCGGTCGTGTAAAACACGTCCAGCAGTTGCCTCGAAACTGACCGCCGGTCAGTTTCAGATTACCGAAATTTCCGACGTTGCTCTCGGCCTGAAGTTCAGCCAGAAACGCTCTACGGCAACCATCGATCTCGCCTTCTCGTCGACTAATCGCGAGTGATCCGGAGCTGTCCTCGGCTTCCAACTGACAGCTCCCACTTAATCGAGTCGTGACATGGGGCTGCTCTCAGCCTTGAACGGTCAGCAACCCCTTTAACTTGATAGGCACGTTTTGATGCATATATAAAAAATTGTTGCGATTAAAATTGAATGCAACAAATAAACACGCATATATCAAGAACTGTTTTCGAAAGTTCTAGATTCAACAAATAAAAAAAAATTGAACACTAAAACAAGCATCGAAAACTATAAACATGCTATTCATACAATAAAAGCATGTAGTAAATCAAACAATCAGAGCCTAAAAACAGGCTCTGATACCAATTGTTGGTTTTGCAGCGGAAATCTATTTAGTTTGATTGAAAGATTTACATCTAAACATGCTTTTATCTGATTGTAAACTAGAAACATGTTCATAAGCATATAATCAAGATCATACTGAATATATATGCATTTAAATAGAACGATTTACCGTATGAATTCAAGCAATTGAATTCGAACTCCTTCTTCAATCGATCTCTACCACGGATCTTCTGATCTGTTCCCTTTAACTTGAATTTGACCTTTGTGTGGACAAAGCTCGTCAAATCCTCAAAAGCTGGAGAAGAATTGAAGAACCCTAAATACCGAAAATTCACTCTCTCTCCCAGACTGCAGAGAACGAAAAATATCGGTAGTATTAATTCTGTCTTCTCTTCTTCTCCCTTTTATATTAAGTTAATTATTTTGGGCCAGACCATAGATCTATGGAGGATTGGATTGGGCCACAGTTCAGGCTTTCACTAATTAAATTAAAACTAATTTAATTCAAGCCCAAACTTAAATATTATTATCATCCACTATAGATATAATATTGACTGCCCGTCCAAACCGAAATTACGAGTATTCCGGGACTTCCTCTTTAATTAAATCATTTCCCGTGTTAAAGATATAAATATCCATTAATTAATATCAAGTCTGCTATCTGACTTTTATTAATTAATTTCTTTTTCCAAGAGTGGTCTAGTTTAGAAACATTATTTATTATTCATGGAATAAATTCCAACTGACCAGTTTTCTGAATAATAAAACCTTTTTCTAAACACCTCTTGAGGATAATATCATACTGGCCTCTCCCAGCACACGATTCATTGCAATAACAATACTAGCACCACTTAGACATTAATGATCACTACCCAATCTATCAAGATTCTTGGGCAACGAAATACCCTCACCATTTGATAAGTCAAAGTCGTTTTCAATTAATATCGTATGCTCAATGTTATGTCAACAATGATTAAGAAATGACAATCACCGAGACCTCGTATTTCAGTAAATAGCCAAGAAAGACTTATCTCACTGTTTGATCCTTTCAGTGCTATACCACACTGACGTCGCAACCTTTCACGATAGGTAGTCAAAGTCTATCTAGGTTGTGAAACATTGTTCTTACTGCAAGAACCGACAAGTTACCTACTGTGAACGCCGCTCACAACTCGTCTACTGTGCAGAAGACTTAGACTCATTTTGCTTAAACTATGTATTTAAATGGAAAACATATTTCAACATCTCATAAATACATAAGTAACCCATAAGCAAAACACATTGTAACAAAATATTCTTTCTCATTAAATGGTAAAAATGGATAGAAGAGTTATTACATATACAAGCATACGAAAGATGCTTTTCCAGTATACTAAACTCTAACAAGTCTGCCCTTATGAACTTACTATTTTCGTAGGATTATGCCCCTACTCTGTAGGTGGCGATAATATTAGAAAATCAGCTTCACAAAATTTGGCAGTCCAACCGATGGAGACCGTATACAACGCACTTGTTGTAATCATCACTTAGATATTTTGTATAGTTTTTGCATAATTATCACATAAGCAGATAAGACAGATAATCCACTTAAAATAGATAAACACCAAATAAACAGATAAATCCATTTAATGCATGACATTTAAACACATAGGATAATTATTGACAATTATTTAATCTAGTCAAGGGAGAATCAATTAAATAATTAAGTTTTATATTGGATAATCTTTATCCAAATTCATTTAGGATTTATCAAGATAGTATAAACTATCCAAATCCATTTAGGATTATTCTAGATTTTATCTCGATAATATCAAATCCTACAATTCAAGATAACGCTGATCTAGGATTATTATTATTTAAATCGCACTAGGATATTACTAGATAGAAATAATCCCATCATAATCCATAAGATAAAAATAAAATCCTATCAACCAAGATTTATACAAATCTTAATTCTATTTAGAATAGATATCCAGAATATATCAAACATTACTTAGGATTTCTTAGATAAATAATTTATCTAAATCCAATTAAATAGGATTTTCTTATATATCATCTTTATCCTAATCTATCTAGGACATAAATCCAAAAGATAAGGATAACTTGGATTAATACTTATTTTAATCCATCTAGGATTTGTCTTAATAGAATTAAATCTATTCAAATCCATAGGATAAAATAAATCAATATTAATATTAATCCTAATCCATCTAGGATTTAACTTGGAGTAAATCCATATAAATCCATAGAATTAAATAATATTATATTCGAATTATTCAAATCTATCCAAGATTTATCTAGGAATAAATCCATATAAATCTATAAGATAAGAATAAAATATTACATTATCACTATCCAAATCCATCTAGATTTATCTATGAATAAATTCATATAAACTCATAGGATAAGAATAAAATAATATTATCATTATCTAAATCCAACTAGGATTTGTCTATGGATAAATCCACATTAATCCATAGGATATAGATAAAAATTAGATTGTCATTATCTAAATTTAACTAGGATTTATCTAGGAATTAAATCCCTACAAATCCATAAAAAAATAAAGATAAAATCTATAATTAATCCATGATTTAATACAAAATCAAATCTTATATAATATATCAAATCCACAAAAGATATATTCAAATCTTATTTCCAAATTAATTTAGAATTATTTCCAAAATTGAATCCAAGGATTTGAAATCCTAATCAAATTTGGAAGGCGAACTCTGACCGAACCTTGCATGGCTTGGCTGGACTCTCACTGAATCCATGGCCGCTGCCACGTTTCTGGCCAGATCGCATTCGCCTCACGAGTCCGGGAATTTCCCACAAAGGGCTCCCACTCGATTCGCGACCCGCTGCTTTTCTGCGTCGCGCTGCTGCGTCATCATCGGTGCTGTGACGTCTCCGGCGCTGCTGCTGCGTCGTCACTTGTGCGACGTCGTCTACGCAGCTGCTGCTGCCTCAACACGAAACTGCTGCTGCATCATCACCGTTGCTGCCAGCGACCCGTCGAGACAGCCCAGCCTGACAGCTTGGGCAGCCTGGACTCCGGTCGCCGCCGCTGTCACAAACGAACTGTCGCTGCTGTTCGTGCTGCTTCTCCACATCAGACCCATCATCGCTGAACAACCCATCTGATCGGACTTCCCAAGCTGTAGAGTCCAGCATGCCGGAGATCACCTCGCGATGGGAAGCTTCGATTTACTGGACGTTGATTAGTCCAAATTCACGCCGGAATGATTCAAATTGAATCAAAACGTGATTCTCTCAAATTTTGGTCAACGGAGGGTGATTGAATTGAAATTGTGGTCAACGGAGGGTGAATTGAATTGAACTTCATACGATATGTTAAATTATTTGAAAAATAACAACCACGCAACGAAGAAAATCATGCATTCAACCAATTCACATAACATTAAATTAATCCACATAATCAGAGCCAAAACTTGGCTCTGATTACCAATTGCTGGGGTTTGGTGCCCCTTGCACAGCGGAAGACTTAAACAAAGCAAATAAATCAGACACGGATCTATTTGACCGATTATGCGATTAATCAATTCACATGTTAAACAGATAATTGCATGCTAGAACGCAAATAATTCATGCTCAAAGAAAGTAAATCCTAAAACATGAATTCTACGGTTTAGAGTTACCGATTTTGATTCTCCAAAGAATCGTCGATTGCTCGCGCCTTCTCCACGTAATGATCTTCAATACTAGACCACGGATCTTCTCTCTGGTTCCCGAACTGTATCTCGATATCAGGGTGGGCTGATCTTATCAAAATACTAGGACTCGAATAAAGAAGACAGAAGAAATCCTTTTGGGAAAAGGAGTAGAAATCGAAATCTCCTTCAGCTGGGGGGGCCGAAAATTTCAAAAATTTCAAGTATGAAAATTGTGATCTTTTCTGTCTCCTTTATTCTCCTATTTATATTAAGTTCCTTTTGGGCTCAGACAGGGATCTATGGAAGGTTTTGGATATGGGCTCCCCCAATTAGCTTTTTACTAATTAAATTGAACCCACAATTTAATACAAGCTTATATTGGAATATTACGAGCAGCCACTACAGAAGTAAGATTGAACTCTCCCCATCCAAATCCGAAATTACAAGTAATCCGGGTTTCCGATATTTATATTATTTATTTCCCGCGCTTAAGATATAAATGTCCATTAATTAATAAATGTCTGCTATGGACTTAATTAATTAATATCTTATTAATTCCAAGAGTGGACTTAGCAAGAAACACTTATTTATTATTCATAGAGTAATAAAACTCCAACTGGCCAGTTTTCCGAATAATAAAACCTTGTTCGAGCTCCTCTTGAGGACATTATCAAACGAGACTCACCTCGTGCACATTTCAACATAATAGCAATCCTAGTACCGCTAGATATTAATCACCATTACCCAATATATCAGGATTATTGGGTTGCGAAAAATCCGCACCATTTTTGATAAGTCAAAGTAGTGCATAATCAATACCGTATGCTCAATGCTAACATATGTAGATTAAGAAATAACATTTTATCAAGACCTAGTCTTTCAGTAGATAGCATAAAGACACGTCTTGCTGTTAGATCCGTTCAGTGCTATACCACACCAATGTCAAATTATTTCAGTAAGGCTTAGAAATATGCGGACTGACATTGCAACCTTTCACGATAGGTAGCCAAAGCCTATCTAGGTTGTGAAATTCTTCTTTTTCTTTTGCAAAGCATTGCATAGATCTGACCGTGTTACCTTAAAGTGGACGACGCCCACAACCGGTCTACTAAGCAAAAGACTTAGACTTGTTTACTTCTTATGCATTTAAATGTTTGTAAAACATCTTATAAATGCACAAGCAAACACAATGTAATAATAATAGTGATTCTATTCGTGCGAGACTGCTCGAATAATACTGAATCGGGTTAAAAGTGGATTGTAGAGTTTTACGTATACAAGCAAGATTCTATTCGCGCGAAACTTGCTCGAAACATGCTTTTCAGTATACCAAACCTAACATGTTCGGGATAGAGTTAACAATTTGGAGAATGGAAGGTTTGTGCGGGGTAATGTAGCCAATAGGCGGTTTGGAGGAGGAAATGGGGGGTATGGTCGTTTTGGAGTAGAAAACCAACATGGAGGGATGGAGCCTTATGGGGATAGATTTAGGAGGGACAGGTGCTATAAGGAGGAGCCCCGGGCGAGATTTGATGATCCGTCCAAGACCTTGAAACACAACGTACCCGAATTCCATGGCAAGTTTGACCCCGAGGCCTACTTGGAGTGGGAATCTCAAGTGGAGAAAATCTTCTCCCTCCACAACTATTCGGAGGGTGACAAGGTAAAGATTGCATTGGCCGAATTTAGGGCTAATGCTAATACTTGGTGGAATGATATGTTGAGGAAAAGGAGGATAGCTAGGATGGGGGATGTGCGTTCATGGGATGAGTTGTGCCGAATCATGAAGGAGTCCTTTGTGCCTAGGTCCTATTATCACAAGCTTCGTGGGGAACTTCAAGACTTAAGGCAAGGATCCATGAGTGTGATGGATTACTATTATGAACTTCTTGCCTTGATGAACAAGATTAGAGTGAATGAATCGGAGGAATCCACTCAAGACCGATTCATCCATGGTCTGAATACTTCGTTGAAGCATAAAGTCCAAATTGAGGCTTTAAGGGGAATCACATTGGGGGAAGTACTAAGTTTTGCCAAAACCTTTGAGAGGTAAGGGAAAGAAGTGGCTCTTAGCATGGCGAGGGTGGCCTCTAACCAAACCGGGATGGGAGGAAACAAGTGGAGTACCCCTTCCAAGAAGGTGGAGAGTCCGCCTATTACTCAAGGCAAGGCACCATACAAGGCATCGCCAAACCCAAGCCCACAAGCTACCAAAAATCCTTCCTCAACGGAAAGTAACAAGGTGCAATGTTTCAAGTGTAAGGGCTATGGTCACTATGCACGTGAGTGCCCTAACCAAAGAGTGATGGTCATTGGGCAAGATGGTAGCGTGCATAGTGAGGATGAGGAGGATGGAGTGGTTGAAGGCAGTGAGGCGAGTGTGGAGCCGCGTATGTCATATTCTAGTGGAGAAGAAGAGGATGAGGGGTCGAAGACACTAGTGATGCTAAGGATGCTCAATGTACAACCCGACCTTGAAGAGCATAAAGAGAAAAGGTGCAACATCTTCCATATGAATTGCAAGGTATGATCTAAAACTTGTTTGGTGATTATTTATGGAGGTAGTTGTGCTAATGTGGTAAGTCAACAATTGGTGGCCAAATTGGGGTTGAAAGTTGACAAACATCCCAATCCTTACAAGCTCCAATGGCTAGGGGAGTCCGGAGAGCTAAAGGTGAAAGCTCAATGCTTAGTTCCCTTGAAGAATGGTGTCTTTGAGGATGAGGTGATGTGTGATATCATTCCAATGACGGCTTGTCACGTGTTGTTGGGAAGGCCTTGGGAGTTTGATAGGAGGGTGTATAAGAATGGTTTCACCAATGAATATTTCTACATAGTGAATGGTTTGAAGGTTAGGTTGAAGCCCCTCTTACCTAAGGATGTGTTTGAGGCACACCAACATCTGCAAAGGGAAAGGGAAAGGGATAGAGAGAAAAGGCTTGTGAGTGAGGGTGAGCTAAAAAAGCCAAGTGAGAGTTGGGGTGGTCAGAGCAAAAACAAAGTACCAAAACAAGAAAAACCACAAGCAAGGGAGGGAAAAGGTTGCTTGTTAGCTAGGACTCCCGACCTTGGGTGGGAACTAAAAAGCTGTTCAACCATTCTCCTCATGGTCCGGAACAATTTATGTTTAAATGCTAACACTAACCCATGTCCTTTGGTGATTGAGAGTGTGTTGCAAGGCTTTAAGGATGTCTTTCCGGATGAGCTACCCAATGAGCTTCTACCATTAAGGGGCATTGAGCACCAAATTGACGTTGTGCCGGGTTCGTCTCTCCCCAATCGGGCGGCGTACAAGGCCAACCCAAAGGAGACTCAAGAGCTTCAAAGGCAAGTCGAGGGACTCCTTGCCAAAGGTTTGATTTAAGAATCTCTTTCACCTTGTGCCGTACCCGTTATTTTGGTGCCTAAGAAGGATGGAACTTGGAGAATGTGTGTGGATTGTAGGGCCATCAATAAGATCACCATTAAGTATAAGCATCCTATACCTAGGCTTGATGATATGCTAGAGGATATATGTGGCTCTAATTGTTTCTCTAAAATTGATTAAGCTAGTGGATATCACCAAATTCGCATGAAAGAAGGAGATGAATGGAAAACCGCCTTTAAAACCAAATTTGGCTTGAATGAATGGCTTGTTATGCCTTTTGGGTTGACTAATGCTCCTTCCACCTTCATGCGTTTGATGAATCATGTACTTCGCCCTTTCATTGGAAAATTTGTGGTGGTGTATTTTGATGATATCTTGATTTATAGTAAAAGTGTGGAAGAACATGCATGTCATCTTAAAAATGTCTTGAAGTGGTGAGTGTTAGAGTTTCTATACTAGAAATCACCTTTCGAGTGATTGAAGACTGTTAAAACTCTTATTTTATTTTCCAAAGTAATAAACAGATTATTTTTGCCATAATGTTGTTATGTTTTACATTTAATGGATGTTTATTACATGTTTAAATGTATAAGTAACTTAACAAAGTCTAAGTCTTTGTTTCAGTAGACCGGTTTACTGGGGATTGGTGTCCCTTGCACAGCGGAAGTCATGCACAAACAATTAAATCATGCATCCAGATCTATTTGACTGATTAAGGGATCAATTAACCACATGTTAAACAATCAAAATTGCATACAAGAACGCACATAAATCATGCTTTAAGGAATTAAACCCTAATTCATGATATTCTACGGATTAGAGTTACCGATTTGATTCTCCAAAGAATCGATGATTGCTTGCTCCTTCTCCACATGAAGATCTTCGTACTCGACCACAAATCTTCTAATCTGTATCCCGAACTCAGATAATGACCTTTGAGTGGACAAAGCTTGTCAGAATAAAAAAGGGCTTGATTAGAAAGAAGATAGAATTTCAGATCTGGAGAGAACTGAAAAAAAATCGTTCACTGCATAGAGCAGAACGAAAATTATGAATTAAATCTTAATTAATCTTCTTTCTAATCTTCTTTTATATAGAGATCCATGGAATTTTACTAATTAAATTGAGCCCCAATTTAATACAAGTCCAACAGAATATTATAATCAGCCACTACAGTAAAATAATATTGACTGCCCGTCCAATCCCAAATTACGAGTAATCCGAGCTTTACCTCTTTAATTTATTTTTTTCTGTGTTTAAGATATAAATATCCTTTAATTAATTTAAGTTTGCTATTTGACTTTAATTAATTAAAATCTTTTCCCAAGAGTTGTCTAGTTCAAAATCATTATTTATTATTCTGGAATAAATTCCAACCGGCCGGGTTTCTGAATAATAAAACCTTTTTCGAACCCCTCTTGAGGATATTATCAAACTAGACTCACCCAGCACACGATTCATTGCAATAACAATACTAGCACCTCTAGACATTGATCACCACTACCCAAGATATCAGGATTCTTGGATTGCGAAAAATCCGCACCATTTGATAAATTAAAGTAGTGCATAATCAATATCGTATGCTCAATGTTATGTCAACAATGATTAAGAAATAACAATCACCGAGACCTCGTCTTTCGGTAAATAGCAAGAAAGACTTATCTCAACTGTTAGATCCTTCAGTGCTATACCACACCAGTGTCGTTTATTTCCTAAGGTAAGGAAACATGCGGACTGACACTGCAACCTTTCACGATAGGTAGCCAAAGCTTATCTAGGTTGTGAAATTCTATTTCTCTTCTACAAAGGACCGACTGCGTCACCTTCTGTGAACATCGTTCACGACCAGTCTACTGTGTAGAAAAATTAGACTTGTTTGCTTCTTATACATTTAAATGTTTGAGAAACATCTAATAAACGCACAAGCAAACATCAATGCGATAAAATTACTTCTTCTCGTTTTGGGTTAAAAGTGGATTGTAAATTTATTGTATACAAGCAATTCTATCCGTGCAACATGCTCGAAATATGCTTTTCAGTATACCAATCTTAACACGGTTGTGGGCGTCGTTCACTTTAAGGTAACACAGTCAGTTCTAAACAAAGAAAAAGAAGAATTTCACAACCTAGATAGGCTTAGACTAACTATCGTGAAAGGTTGCAATGTCAGTCCGATTATTTCAAAGCCTTACTGAAATAAGATGATGTTGGTGTGGTATAGCACTGAATGGATCTAATAGCGAGACAGTCTTTATGCTATCTACTGAAAGACGAGGTCTTGTAAATTATCATTTCCTAATCAATGTACGTTAGCATAGAGCATACGGTATTGATTATGCACTACTTTGACTTACCAAATGGTGCAGGTTTTCGCAACCCAATAAGCCTGGTATATTGGGTAGTGGTGATTAATATCTAGCGGTGCTAGGATTGCTATTATGTTGAATCGTGCGCGAGGTGAGTCTCGTTTGATAACATCCTCAAGAGAAGCTTGAAATAAGGTTTTATTATTCGGAACCTAGCTAGTTGGAGTTTGATTACTCTATGAATAATAAATAAGATTTTCTTGTTGAGTCCTCTCTTGGAATAAATAAGATATTAATTAATTATGTCCATAGCAGACAATAATTAATTAATGGATGTTTCTATCTTAAGCGCGGGAAATAAATATCAAGTAATGGAAACCCAAAGTACTTATAATTTCGGATTTGGTTGGGGAGTGCAGTATTACTTCTGTAGTGGCTGCTCGTAATATTTCAATTTTAAGCTTATATTAAATTGGGTTTAATTTAATTAGTAAAAAGCTAATTGGAGGAGCCCATATCCAAAGCCTTCCATAGATCCCTATCTGGGCCCAATATGTGACTTATTATAAATAGGAGAATAAAGGAGACATAAAATACACTTGTATTTTACTCAAAATTTTCGGCCCCCTCTACTCCTAGTAGTGGTCGAATTTTTCTCCTCCGTGGGAAAGGATTTCTGTCTTCTCTATTTAAGTCCTAGTGCACTGGTGAGATCAGCCCACCTTGATATCAGTCCACAGTCCGGGAACCAGAAGATCCGTGGTTTTGTACTAAAGATCTTCACGTGGAGAAGGCGCTAGATATCTTCGATTCTTTGGTGAATCTTCAAGGTATAATGGCTAAACCATAGAAAAGCATGTTTTAGGTTTCAATTAATTTAAAGCATGATATTATTTGAGTTATGAGCATGATACATGTGATAATTATGCGAATAGAATTTGTCATAAATAATCCGCTAAATAGATCAGAATTATTATGTAATTGATTTATGTGAGCGCTTCCGCTGCTAACCCCTTCAATTTGTATCAGAACCAGTCTTTGGCTCTGATTATTTGGATTTAAATTTCGCAAAATTCATGTATGCATGCGTTTTTGTTTTCGAAGCATGTTCTTGTTTTTAGTTGTTATATTCTTATGCATGATGATCTCAAGAACTATCGAAACAAAGAACTCAAATATTTGGAACGCATGAGACGTGCGATTCGTCGGCGCTTGCGCCGAGACGAATCGTGCGACATGCGATCCATAGAGGGTTGTCGAGCGAGTGGGAGTACGGAGGGTCATCGACCGGCGACGCACGGAAGAGAGTGGCCTCGTGTGCGCCGCCGGCGTGACCACCACATCCGGCGAACTCCAGCGAATCATGCCGATCGAGTGGGAGCAAGTCTGCGATCATGAGGCGACGTGAATACGAGCGTGGGCTCGTCCACGCCGCCGGCAAGACCGCGGCGGCTTCTCCAAAGAACATACGGCGGTCGACAGCGATGGAAGAAGAACGGGATCGCTGCTCGTCCGAGAGCAGCGATGGTTCGTCCATGGCCAAACCCTAACCCTTAAACCTAACCCTAACCCTAGTCGACCCAAGTCATGCGACGGCGATCCGGAGCGGCGCTGCTATATGCCGTGGCCGCTGGATACCGCCAGCTTGTCGTGTGCGACGGAGGGAGTCCGCCGGAGCAGCGCGGCGTTAGCCGCGCAATGGCGAACGTCGACGGAGGGAGACGAGGCGCTCAGGCACCGGAGTGGGAGAAAGGAAGAAGCCGCGCGTCGCGCGGGCTACCGGCAAGAGTTGGTCGGCGAAATCACCGTTCCGACGAGATGTTCACCGGTAGAATCTTCGTCGTCGTTGATCGTGCGTACCTCGATCACGAGATAACGATGAAATATTATTTTAATGATTATTTGATTCCTATATTAAAAGATATCATTAAAATATTATTATTTAATGGAAATAAAACATTTTGGGAAGATTTCCCTATATTTTAGGAATATTTAGATTATTGACCATATCTAGGGATATCTATTAATCCTAGATGATGTGGACAAGAATAATTTAATAGTTTCCTAATTATATTATATATCTAGAATCCTAATAAGGATAGATATGTTGGATTTCATTAAATAATAAAATATATTATTCTCTTCCTAATCTTAATAAGGAATTAATTTAAGTTTATTTATTCATGTTCGTCAAAGATATAAATAATTATTTATTTTAGATAAATCTTATAGAAGACATGAATATGGATTAAACTTTGGTAATTAATTTTTTTATCCTTTAATAAGATGTTTAAAAGATTATATAAGATATAATTATCCAGTCAATTAAATACCAACATAATTTAATTAAGACTTTAATCTGCACTAAGGCTAAGGATAATATCTAAGCGATAATTACGAACTAAGTTTGTATATGGTCTCCATCGATTGGTCCACAACTTATGAAGCCAATTTCTGAATCTTATCGCCACCCATGCTGTGGGGACAATAATCATACGAAATAGCGAGTTCATATAGGTGGACTTCTGAATTGTAAATAGTATGGACTAGAAAGTAGTTTCCAATATTATCGCCACCCATGCTGTGGGGACAATAATCCTAAGAAATTACAAGTTTCAGAAGTTCAAACAGAATTTACGAGATAGCTTGGTCTTGTTATCAACACATAAGCATTGTTATGAGAGTGTGTTGTAGAAACGAGATACTGTAATGCTAAATCTGATGGTCATGCTTAGGCAACATTTGGCGGCCATGCCGTGTTGCGGTCTCTGGACTATTCGTCGGTGTTGTGACCAGGAAAAATGTTAAAATTTTAATGCGTATTGACCTCTGCTTGAGGGTACAAAATTTTAATTTTACAGTTGTGAGAATTTGAAAAGTTTTATGGTTAATCTACTCAATTTCATCACATAAGTTTATGACAAATAGTAAATATTCTGTTTTGCAGTGCAAACTAAATCGTCAACATGTCACTCAATCCTCTTTCTGCAATTCTTAAAGAAAACAAACTCGAGGGACAAAATTACATAGAATGGAAACAAAATTTGGACATCGTTCTCACGGCTGATGAGTACAAGTTTGTGCTCACTACTACACGACCCCCAGTGCCTGCGGCTAACGCCGCGCAGGCAGCGAGATGCCCATAGACGGTGGCATAAGGCGAATGAGATGGCTAAGTGTTATATGTTGGCCTCCATGTCAACAGTGCTTAGACATCAGCATGCCGCCACGACAACTGCCACCGAGATTATGGAAAATCTCACAAATCTCTTTGGTACTCAGAATCGAACGGCTAAGTCTCAAGCCTTTCGGAGTATCATGTGCAAGTCTATGAAGGAAGGATCGTCTGTGAGGGACCATGTCCTCGAGATGATGAGCCACCTCAATCAAATTGAGGTTTTGGGAGGCGTCATTGATGCCGAGTCCCAAGTTACTATTATCATTCAGAGTCTGCCTCCTAGCTTCCAGCAGTTCAAGCTCAACTTTGAGATGAACAAAAGGAATTACACCTTGGCTGAGTTATTGACTAAACTTCAGTCGGCAGAGGATCTCATGAACCAAGCTAAGGCTGCGATGGTTAGTTCGTCACATCGTTCCTCTGGCCCTAGGCCTGGCGCAGGAAAGAAGAAATTGACGAACCAGGTCGCACCTTAGGAAGCTAAGGGAAAGAAAAAGAGGAGGTCGGGAAAGAAGCAAACCCGAAAGTGTTTCAAGTGTGGAGAGAAGGGGCATTGGAAGCCAGACAGCCCTAAAAAGGGCAAGGCTACAGGTATGCACCAAGCTTTTGTTGTCGAATCTTGTTTAGCTTTGACTTTATCTCATACTTGGGTTATAGACACTGGAGCTACTGATCATATTTGTTTTGATCCTGACTTAATGCAGGTGACAAGACGGCTATATGATGGAGAGATCGAAGTCCAGCTGGGCGACGCTACTAAAGTGGCGGCCGTTGCAGTGGGAGACGTTTATTTGCGTTTTAGTAGTGATAGATTTTTGGTTATGAAGAATGTTTTGTTGATACATTCTTTTAGAAGAAATTTAATTTCAGTTTCTAAATTGGTTTTTGATGGATATTGGATTTCTTTTAATGACAGTTGTGTTATTAAGAAAGATGGTTCTTATATCTGTCGTGGTATCATGGAAAACAATCTGTACACAATCATATCTACACAATTTAATAATTGCAAATTAGAACTCAATAATGCATCAAAAATTTCAAAGAAAAGAAAAGAACCTTCAAGTTCAATGAACGAAACGTACTTATGGCACCTTAGACTTGGTCATGCCAACCAAAAGAGGATTCAAACTCTTGTGGATCAAGACCTTCTTAAAGGGCTAGATACTGAATCGTTTTCCACGTGTGAATCCTGCTTGGAAAGCAAGATGACTAAGAGACCTTTTAGGGTGAAAGGTAATAGGGCCAAGGAAGCACTAGAACTCGTTCATACTGATGTATGTGGACCAATGTCAACCAAAGCAAGAGGCGGCTTTCGCTATTTCATCACTTTTATTGATGATTACTCGAAAGTCGGATATGTTTATTTGATGCTCTTTAAGTCTGAAGCTTTTGACAAGTTCAAGGAGTTTAAGGCTTATGCGGAGACGCATCATGGAAAACGTATCAAGAGCCTGCGATCTGATCGCGGAGGCGAATACCTCAGTGCCGAGTTTTTGGACTACTTATTAGTAGAGGGAATTGAATCCCAAACGACTGCGCCGGGCACACCCCAGCAGAATGACGTAGCTGAAAGAAGGAATAGGACCTTGTTAAACATGGTCCGATCGATGATGAGTTATGCACGACTGCCTATTTCGTTTTGGGGACATGCCTTGCTTTCCGCGAGTCATATTTTAGACAATTTATCGTCAAAATCTGTTCCTGCTACTCCATATGAGTTGTGGACTGGGCGCAAGCCCAATCTAGAACATCTCAAGATATGGGGGTCTCCAACTCATGTTTTGAAAAAGGATCCAACTAAGCTCAGCTTAAGGACAGAGGTATGTTTGTTTATAGGGTACCCCAAAGGTTCGAAAGCTTATGAATTCTATAGTTTCCGAGACAAGAAAGTCATTGTGAGTACTCACGCGACATTCTTAGAGGAAGACTTTGTTATGAATCATAAACCCAGCAGTGAGATATCTCTAGAAGAGCTCACTTCAGTCACAAGTTCCATTAACCAAGAACAAGTACCAATCGTACAACCTATTCCCGAACCTTCAAGTTTTACACCTAATGTTGTAGTGCCGCGCCGCAGTGGGAGGGTCTCTCATGAGTCCGATAGGTACATTGGTTTGGGAGATTCCATGGATCACTCCTCGGAAAACAATGTACTAGATCCCTGGAATTTTGCAGAGGCGCAGGCGGATGTCGATCATTGCGAATGGGTAAAAGCAATGGATTCGGAACTACAATCTATGATAGACAAAGACGTCTACGATTTGTCCGTCCTACCCGAAGGCTGTACTGCTGTTGGGAGCAAGTGGATATACAAGCGTAAACGTGGACCTGATGGATCTAGCGATTCTGTCACACACCTAGCTTCCTTTTCCTTCACTTTTGCTCACTTTTCCTTCATTCCTTCGCTAGTCCATTTCCTCCAGCTTCTCCTGGATCTAGCGATTCTGTCACACACCTAGCTTAAAAACTGTGTTAGACCCAGTAAAATATAGTGCTTTTTTTCACCATATAACCGATGCATGAAATTAGCCTTATCAAACTGCTCACACTTAAACCATACTTGTCCTCAAGTATAAAGACATGAAAAAGAATAAGGCGAATTTCAAAGCAAGGTTATCCCCTAACCGACTCTGTAGACTCTAGACAGACTCCTAGACCTAGACACAACTTGAAACTAAAACACTTAAAGAAAAACACATAAACACATAAACACATATGCATGAGCTAGCTTCAACTTTTAGGCAACCGTCCCCACAAGATTAAGGTCAATCCAATAGGCTGCACTCCTCCAAATAGGCCCTTTCCCTTCCTCTACCTAGCCAATCTGTCAGTTCGTCAAGATAGCCTCTAACTTACCCAATTGTTGGATTCACTCGATCACTCATTCCTCACAAGGGATGTTAGGATTGATTCTCTCTTAAGTTATTGCCACACCACTGAAGCGTCGGGTTATGAGAGTTTCCTCCTCTTTTCCTGGGTCAGGTTATTATTGTTCCTGCCCTTTAAACAACTTCCCCCTGGACTTCGTCCAGCTTATACCTCCTTCTTTTATTATTATTTTTTTCTTTTTTTTTTTCATTTCCTCCTTTTTTCCCCTTTTTCCCTCTGGACTTCGTCCAGCTTATTCCTCCATTTTCCTCTTCTCTCCTCTGGACTTCGTCCAACTTATAACACCTTACCCTGAACTTCGTCCAGCTTATACCTTCATAACCCAATTCCCCTATTTTTCTCCTTCATGACTCTTCTCCCTAAGCATTCAGTGGTGGCCCCTTTACATGTGTTAGCTCGAAGTTATTTAAGGCTTATAACTCGCTTTTATAGTAGGGCTTCACAACTAAGTAAGTAAAGGCATCCTCTATCGTTCTTGCTTCATTTAGATTGACTTAGCTTATTAAAAGAAAAGGCTTCTAAGTTGAAATACCTCCTATTTTCAATTACTTTCACTAAGGAGATCATGCCGTATTATATTCATTGGCTCATGCGACACAAACAAAAACTAGACCTAAAGACTCTTATCATGCTGACAAATACATGCATTGACTCCTCTCCCCCTCCCACTTCACTCAAGCTTGTCCTCAAGCCATTGTCGTGAAGGGGGGAAACAGGGAGATTAATGCAACACATAACAACAGTTTATGAAAAGAAAAACTTCCCACACTTAGACCGAACAACGGGCTAAGTGGGAGAAGGCACAATCAAAACAGAAAATAAAAACTTCTCACACTTAGACCAAGCATTGGGCTAAGTGGGAGAAGACACAATCAAAACAGAAAATAAAAACTTCTCACACTTAGACCAAGCATTGGGCTAAGTGGGAGAAGACACAACAAAACAGATAGCATATAACAAATAGACAACAAAAAATAAAAACAGATAACTGAAAGCAAAAATTAAAAGTTACTTGGTCATGGGGGTGATTAATTTCTGGGGCTGGCTCCCTCGAGAGCCAGACTGGGGTGGGATTCCGGGTCGGGTCATCTTCACTTTCTTTTTTGCCGGCTGCTCCGGCTCTTCTTCTTCCTGTTCTGGCTAGTCGGATACTGGCTTCTTCATCAGAGACTTTGATTTCGTAGGGATTGACACTTGCTTGGGGACGGGTGGGGAGACCATCTGCTTGAGCGGTTGCGGTGGTCGCTGGACGGAGGGGCTGCTCTGGACGGGTTGCTTGACCTCGCTGCTGGACCCAGGAGTTACCTTCGACTGGGTCAAGGGGGGCGTCTTCTGCAACCATTTCATCATCTTCATTACAAGGTCCACCGCCTCCGTCATGCGCTCGTTCTGTTTGGCGGACTTCACCGCCAAATCTGCAATATTGCCCCTCAGGGTCTTCACCTCCTCCCGGCTCCCGTTCAATTCTTTCCTAATCCCCCCAAGTTCCTTCACCATTTCCTTTCTCATCATCTGCATCTCCTTTCTCACGTCTTGAACATCCTTCCGCAGCTCTACAACTTCTTCACTCGGCATGGCCTCCGCAACCTCCTCTGTCTCCGCCTTCACCTTTTCTCCTACCGTGTAGAAGAAGGTTTGTTTTCCGTGCGCTTGAAGCAACCCCTTATTGAAAAAGTATTCAACACTGAAAACCTCAGGGAGTTCGCATCCTTACGACTAAAGGTGCGGCTTTGGCTATCTTCATTTCAACGTTCCGCTGGAGGTAGGCGCCTAGGAGGTGGCAGGTATACTTATGTCGAGCAGGGTTGCTGGTCATTTGATGACATGCTTGAGCCAGTCAATAACCCAGATGTACCTTAACGCCCTTTGCCATGCACCAAGTGAAGTAAAGGTCGGTAGTTGTAAGAGCTGAATTAGCAGTTCCCATTAAGTTGTAGCTGATAAACGTCTGAGCAAAACGGAGGATTCTATCCTCGATGTGAGAAGCCTTGGAGTAGCTTGACTTGAATGTCCCTGCCTTGGAGTGAGTGATCAGTTCCAATGCTGCTTGCACTTTAAAACCCTGCGTATTCTTTGGCACACCGATCATTCTCTCGTTCCATATTCCTTCGTCATCCTCAGCCTTGGTGAATAGCCCCATCCTCAAGGACCATTCCCGGATGCTCATCTCGTGTTCCTCATTAAAAAGCCTGAAAGTTATGGAGTCCGCATCAAGGTTAGAGGTGTTCTTCAGTCGGAATGTGGAGAAAAATTCCCTTGCTAGGTCCACCGGCACCCTCTCCTTGCTGTGCTTTAGCAACCACTCGAACCCTATTGAATAGATACATGCGCAGAAATTTTCATCGCATGCGATCATCCGAAGTTCTTTGGAGTTGTACTGCTTGCTTCCCAGACTTAGCCATTTTCCCTACACTGCATCGTTCCTTGTACACTGTGGCCCTTTTCTGATCGTCGAACTGCCTCATCGACTCTAGCAGCTCCTTAGTCAGCCACACTTCCGGGCGTCCTGGAATAAACTCTTCTTCAGCTTCCTCAGATTCAGAGTCGGATTCATGGGTAGGCTTGTCTTTTTCCTCGGCAGAGGGATCTTCGGTCACTGGGGAAAGGGTCTCCTCAACCTCCTGGACGGAGGGAGCTTTCCTTGACCGTGTAGACGTGGTCGACGCTGCCTTTCCTTTTCTCGCTCTTTCCTTGACCAGGCGACGTTCCTCTGCCTCCTCAGCGTCTGCAACTAAGTCATCAACTTCGTCGAGCAGACTCCTCCTGGCTCGTCTCCTCTCTGTCCTCTTGTCCACTTGGGGTTCATCCTCTTCCTAGTCATCCACCAGGTCCACGATCAAATTCAGCCCTTCCTCAACGGGCTCCGGTACTCAAATATGTAGATCTGTTTCTTCCACAAATTTTTCCGGGGTTTCCCCCACATCATCCACCATCGGGGTTGCCCCCTCAATATAAACGGGGGTTTCCCCCTTGACATCAGTTGGGGTTGCCCCCTCTTCCATGGGTTCAGGGGCCGCACACCTAAAATCCGTAGGGGTTTCATCCCCAGTCTCCATAGGGGTTTCCCCCTCAGCATCGATTTTTGAACAGGGGTTACCCCCTCCGCAACCTCTACCACAACAGGGGTTTCCCCCTCAACAATACTTTCCACAACAGGGGTTTCCCCCTCAGCATCTTTCTTACCCTCAAAATTAGGGTTTCCGTGACCTTGTTGTTCGGTTTCCACTTCCGTTCCGCCGTCCATCTCCCCACCATCCTCCGGCCGTTCGTGTACCGCCTCTTCTTTATCCGCCTCCCGTGAAGCGGTTTCTGCATGTTGAGATCCAGTCTCGAGGCCCTTCTTCTTGGAAAACTGCCGGTTGCGCCGCCGAATCCGCCGGAATTGTCAGTGATGGTATGGCCACCGCAGATGTCATTAGGCTAGCGGAGAATAATGCGTACACTTCCTTCGCTTTCTCGACGCTCCCCAATTTCTGCGTCAACTCTGCTAGTAGGGCTACGTCATACACCGTTGGCTGCGAACTTCTGGTGGCCTGGGTTGAATTCATTTTTGTAGATCTGAAATTAAAAGGAAACTTGGTCGAATTTGGTTAGGGTTTGTGTTCTAGAGAGAACGAAAGTAGAGAGAAGGGAGAGGAAATGCAGTTTTTTTCGTCGACTCAGATTATTGGAGAGAGAAGCGACGGTTTGCCTTTTCTGATGAAAAGATGGTGCGGTTGCAGGCATGATGTAAGCAACCGTACACCTCCCATAAATATCGGCCAAATTTTGAAATTCAAATTATCTCCGTCCCTCCTTGACCTCATCCTCCTGGCTCTCCTTGACTTCTTCCTCCTGGGTCTCCTTCCCTAGCAGACTTCCCTGACCATGACCATATATAAAAAAAAATGAAGGCGCCAGACTCCTAAGTCAAGGTTAGAATATAAGGCATCGGTTCCTTTTGGAGTTTGGTGCTTCGAAAATATTTTTGGGAGATTTAAATTGTATATACATTTTTTTGGATTTTCCTTAGTTTGAAAAGCAGTTAAACTATTTACATATTCCTTTTGAGTATCCCCGAGATTCCCTGGTTCAGTACATATTTTCAAAAATGTCAACCAATTTACCTGACCCAGGAATTCATCGAGAATACCTCCTAGTCTGTCTAGGCGATAGTAGAGAGTGCGCGTAGTGGAACTTCCTCCACTACACACAGCTCAGAATTATCCCTATAGACTTTCACTCTATGACCATTAACAAGAAAAGGGACCGAGTTAGAGGCACTTCCCTGGATTTCTACTGCTCCGTTTGCGCGGAGGCCGACGATGGTATATGGACCGATCCACTTTGACTTCAACTTCCCTGGCATCAGCTTGAGCCGGGATTGGAAAAGGAGCACCTTCTGTCCCACATGGAGTTCCTTGACCCGGAGATTTTTGTCATGCCACAACTTCGTCCTTTCCTTGTACCACATGGCAGACTTATACGACTCTAGCCTCAGCTCTTCCAGTTCTTGTAACTGTAATTTCCTTTCTTCTTCACAAGCCGAAGGCTTCATGTTCAACTCTTTCACTGCCCAGTACGCCTTGTGCTCAATACCCATGGGTATGTGGCACATCTTGCCAAACACAAGCCTGTAAGGCGACATTCCAATAGGCGTCTAAAAAGCAGTTCTGTAGGCCCATAATGCATCACCGAGCCTCTTGCTCCAGTCCTTCCTTGGCGGATTAACTGTCTTCTCTAATATTGCCTTGATTTTGCAGTTAGAAATTTCCGCTTGACAATTAGACTGATGGTGGTACGGGGTAGATATTCTATGGTGAACACCATATTTCTTCATCAGAGCCTCGATGGTACGATTACAGAAATGTGTTCCTTCATCTGAGACGATGGCTCTAGGAACTCCATATCTGTTGAAAATATTGGCCTTCAAAAATTTTGCCACCTTCTTTGATTCACATGTTGTGGTGGCCTTAGCTTCTATCCACTTAGACACATAGTCTACTGCAACCAATATATAAGTGTTCCCACAGGAAGATGGAAATGGTCCCATGAAGTCCATTCCCCATACGTCAAAAATTTCGCACACAATCACCGGGACCTGTGGCATCTCGTCCCTCCTTGAAATTCCCCCTGTCTGCTGGTATCTCTCGAAACACTTACAAAATTCAAAGGCATCTTTATTGAGTGTCGGCCAGTAAAAACCGCTGTCTAGAACCTTCCTTGCTGTCTTCCTTGGTCCAAAGTGACCTCCACATGTCAAAGTGTGGCAATGAATTAGCACATCTCTTTGTTCCCATTCAGGAATGCAGCGCCTAATCACTTGATCTGAACACATCTTCCATAGGTAAGGATCGTCCCAAAAGTATATTTGGCTTTGGTTTTAATTTTCATCTTCTGGGCCCGGGAATCTTCGTCTGAACTTGGCACCTCTCCCGTGACCAAGTAGTTGGCTAAGTCAGCAAACCACGGTTCTGTGTTAAGTGTGCGCTTCCCTTTATCGGATTCTCCTAGACCGGTTAAAGCCAAAACTGCTTCCCAGCTAATTGGTCTAGGGAATTTCTCCAGAAAATACAAATGCTCTTCAGGGAAAGCATCGGGTATGGCCTCTTCTGTTTCCCCTTGATATATTCTGCTCAAGTGATCGGCTACTCTATTCTCCGTTCCTCTTTTGTGTCTCACTTCCCAATCAAACTCCTGCAAGAGCAACACCCAACGGATTAACCTCGGCTTAGACTCTTTCTTGGACAGTAAGTATTTTATTGCTGTGTGATCTGTGAAGACTATAACCCTCGACCCAAGAAGGTAAGGTCGGAATTTTTCAAACGAATATACGACAACCAACATTGCCTCTCCGTGGTGTCATAATTCTTCTGAGCCTGATTCAGAGTCTTAGAAGCATAAAAGATCACATAACTTTTTCCGTCGATCTTCTGTCCCAGGACATCTCCCACAGCGAAATCACTCGCGTCGCACATTATCTCAAAAGGGTGATTCCAGTCTGGCGCCCTGATAATTGGTGCTGACACGAGTCTGTCTTTGAGCAACTGAAATGCCTTCTTGCATCCTTCGTCAAAGACGAATTCCACCTCGTTGTGCAACAAATGAGTGAGCGGTTTCCCAATTTTCGCGAAATCCTTGATAAACCTCCTATAAAAACCTACGTGACCTAGGAAACCTCTGACCTCTTTTTGGTTCGTGGGGTATGGTAACATTGATATCACATCTACCTTTGCTTTGTCTACTTGTATTCCTCTCTCAGAAACCACGTGACCCTGGACAATGCCTTCTGTCACCATGAAGTGGCATTTTTCAAAATTCAACACTAAATGCTTCTCTTGGCATCTCTTCAGCACTAGATCAAGGCTGGCCAAACAAGTATCGAATGAGTTTCCATATACGGTAAAATCGTCCATGAATATCTCAATGCATACTTCCAGCAGATCCGAAAAAATGCTCATCATACACCGCTGGAACGTTCCTGGTGCATTACACATTCCAAACGACATTCTTCGGTATGCATATGTACCAAAGGGACACGTGAATGTGGTTTTCCCTTGGTCTCTAGGTTAACGTAGATCTGGAAATAGCCACTGTATCCATCAAGGAAACAAAAATACTGTTTGCCAGCCAATCTTTCTAACATCTGATCAATGAAAGGTAGGGGGAAATGATCCTTTTTTGTGGCCTCGTTCAACTTCCTGTAGTCGATGCACATCCTCCACCCCGTCATCAGCCTAGTGGGCACCAACTCGTTCTTTTCATTCATGAACACCTGTATTCCAGACTTTTTAGGCACCATATGGACATGACTGACCCACTCGCTGTCCGGAATGGAGTAGATGATCCCTAGAGCAAGCAATTTTAACACCTCCTTCAGAACTTCCTCTCGCATGTTCGGATTCAGTTTCCGTTGTGCATCTCGATGAGCCTTTGCACCTTCTTCTAGACGGATGTGGTGCATACAAAGATCAGGGCTGATTCCTACTAAATCTGAGAGAGTCCACCTTATCGCTTTCTTGTTTCGTCTGATGACGTCCAACAATTCATTCTCCTGCTCCTTGGTCAGGCCGCTGTTGACTATTACTGGGAATGCCTCATTTTCTTCCAAGTAAGCATACTTGAGGCCTGGTGGAAGTGTCTTCAGTTCCTTTTTTGTTTCATTCATCTCCTGGGGCAAGGGATTTTTTTCTGCTATATCCGGTAATGCTTCTTTCCCAGACCCAGGAGAATTCTCCAGACTAGCCACGTGAGCTGATCCCCTTGATCTAGCTGACTCAGGATTCCTGCAAAACTCCATGATGGCTTCGATGAGTTCCACATCTGTTAACTCCGTTCTGTTCATTGCTGCACACCACCCTACAACTTCTCTGTCAATTAAATGGTTCAACTCCGAGTTGTCAATTTGTTCTTGTATCAATTCCATCTCAAGATATTCTTGGACCAGGGGGTTAATAACATTAATAGCATACAGATTCTCAACATCAAATGGCCTTTTTATTCCCTCATCTATGCTAAATGTATATTTTCCCCCATTATAATCTAAACAAATTGTTCCATCGAAGACATCGATAATGGTCTTAGCAGTATGCAAAAATGGTCTCCCTAAAAGTACGCCACTAGACTCAGCAGACTCATTATCATTCATCTTGATCACATAGAAATCAGCTGGATATAGAAAATCATGCACTTTGACTATGACATTTTCCAACACACCTTCAGGACAAATGCAAGTTCTTTCTGCTAACTGGATTACCACTTTGGTAGCGACCATCCTTACCCCTGTCAATTTCTTGTAGATCGAAAGCGGTAAAACATTGATAGATGCCCCTAGATCACACATAGCATGCTCGACCTTGATGTCCCCTAGAGAAATGGGTAATGTGAACATACCTGGGTCTGTGCATTTCGAGGGCATCCTTCTCTTTTGTATCACAGCAGACACATTCTCCCCGATCACAACCTTCCCATCTGGTTTGGTCTTCCCTGCAATGAATTCCTTGATGAACTTACTGAAGGCAGGCATTTTCAGGGCTTGCAAGAATGGCAGGTTGATTTCCAGCTTGCTAAAAATCTCCATGAGATCCTCTGTATCGTCCTTCTTTTTCTTTGCTTCCCCCCGGTATGGAAATGGTTTTGCTCGCTTCACTGCATTTATGGAATTCCCAGCCTGGGTTTCACCAACTTCCCTGCTTCCTTCCTTGCTTACTACCTCAGGTTCTGGATCTAGGAAAAATGGGTCACTTGGTCGAGGCAGAGATCCCCCTAAATCTCTCTTCTGGAGGTCATCCTGAACAGGGACTTCTCTAGGTCTAGGGCTATCCCCTTGAAACACTTGACCTTCTTTCCCTTTACTAGCCTGTATGGGTACCTCCTCGTTATTCTCCAGGGTTGGTCCTTCATAGCCTCGCCCGAATCTCAAGGTGATTTGACTAATGTTTACTCGGTCCGGTGGTTTGACTGTGGCAGGAAGTTTCCCTTCATTTCCCCTCATCTCATTCAAAGAAACTGCAATCTGGGACAGTTGCTTCGCCATCATTTCCATGGCGGCTTTATGTTCCGTCTGGGCATCTTGCAACGTGTGCACCATGTCGTTGTTAGAATGCAAGTTATTCTGCATGAACTTCTGTGAATTCACTAGGTCGTGGACCATGTCATCCAAACTCCTTTGTGGCCTGGAGTTGAATTGATTAAAATTCGATCCTTGACCTTGGTTCTGCCCCTGGTTCTGCCAATAGTTCCCTTGATTTCCTTGATGGTTGTTGTACTGATTGCTGGACCCTTGATTCCCTTGATGATTCGGTTGGGAATTCTGATAGTTCCCCTGGTTATTTCTCTGGTGAGGTGGCACATAGGAGCTCCCTGGGTTGTTCTGATTCCTATTTCCCCAATTAGTATGGTCTTGATTCCTGTACCCCAGTTGCAATTGCCCTTCTTGACTTTTCCCTAACCAGTTGGACTGCCTCTCCGGAGGGTGTGCATAATTCGTGATCTGCAGTGGAGGTGGCTGACTTTGATCGTTGTCAGTCCATCTAAAATTGGGGTGAGTCCTCCATAGGGAATCCCTCTGTCTTCCTTGATTCCAACTTCCATCCGGATTCCAGCTCACAATCGAATTTGCTTGAGCTTGGCATTCCCCTTCACAGGGCTGACTGTAATAAGGCTAAAGTTGCCTTTCCTCTGGACCAGGGGGTTTCTCATTTTCTGCTGGAGCATGAGGGTTGTATTTCTCAATTGCGTTCAGCAGTGCTTTCTCCAATTTATCTATCCTATCTTCCACCTTCTTTTCATCTTGTTTCGTTACTGCATTGGCTGACCCCCTCCTCAATATGCTTCGCGGGTTACCATAGGCCTTCTTCGCCTCAATCAGCCTTCCCAAAGTCTCTCTGGCTTCACTTGCTTTATTCTTGGTAAAATTTCCCCCGCTCGAGGAATTCATCAAGTCCTTTGACTCAGGGTTTGCTCCTTCGTAAAACAGATAGTAAGTCTCCGCTTCAATCATCCTATGGTTCGGGCAAGCATCCAACAGTCCCTTGAACCGGGACCAATAAGAACTCAGAGACTCATCATATTCCTGCTTGCACTCCTGAACCCTTGCACTCCTGAATCTCCTTCTTCAAGGCATTAGTCTTGTTGAAAGGGAAAAAATAATCCAAGAATTCCAGCTTGAAATCTTTCCATGTGTTAATCGAGTCTGGTGGAAGCCTCAGTGGCCAAGTATTAGCCTCCCCTTTGAGGGCAAACGGAACTGCACGTAAACGTTAGTCCTCCTCAGTCGCCTCGTTGGGGCGCTTTTGGATGCTACACAGCTTACTAAACTCGTTCAAGAATTCATAAGGACATTTGTTCCTTCGTCCAGAGAATGTGGGCAAAACTCCGAGCACATTTGTCTTGATATCAATAGACCTCCGATGCGGGTTTGAGACTATAGCATGGGCGGATTCACCGTCGAGATGTGCGGTGAGTGACCCTATCTTCGGATCGGGATCTACTAAATGAGCCATTTTTGGGTCTTCCTCCTCCTCACTCTCGGAATGCTCTGTTTCTGTTGACGACTTCGGGTCTTCTTCTCCTGACGAATTCCACTCCTTCTCACTTTCTGATTCGAACGGAAATGGGTCCACTGTCCTCAAACCTGATCTGGTGGTGATAGTGGACGTAGACTCCTTGACTTGCCACTTATATCGGCCGCTCCCTGACCCATATGAACTAGCCCAACTTCCAGAATGGAAGCCCGTGTTCATAAACTGTCAAGGAGAACAAAAGAACAGAAATTAAATTATTTACACCAAATCCTCAAACGCAATAACAATAAACGCCATCCTTCCCCGGCAACAGCGCCATTTGAAGATACGTGTTTGTTTAGTCTGTGTGCACAGAAAAGAATAACAAGTTTCCTAGGTTCAACAAATCCACTAGATCACAGGGTCTAGGAGCTCACTGGTCGTTGGAAAATCTCGGTCGTCGGACACATAGAATACTTCTTCAAAAACCCTCAACCACTTATACTAAAACTTAGCACAGGGAAGTAGGGTTCAATCTCACAGAGATGGATGCGTAATGAACATGCTCAAGGATTTGGAAATTATTTTTAGGTTGGTTGCTGCCACGCATTTTTGGGTTGAGGAAATTAGACTAAACTTGGAATTGAAATCTGCTACGCTAACAACTAGATCTAGGCAAAACAGAAATCATGCAAATGAAATCGAGGCAATCACTAGATCTAAGAAACTGTTCTAAATTACCTAGACCTGGGAAATAAATTGATGGTGGGGACCATGACTGAAAAAGCAAGTACGGACGAAAAGCTGGGAAAACAACTAACTAAAGTACTAACTAACAGCGACATCATCTTCTTCAATTCTAATTGCAAAAAAAACTCAGAAGAAACAGGTATGAAACGTAATCGGAAAACAGAGCAGACCGGATTTTAGCGATTTAACGAAGAACAACAATTATGAACTAAGCAGATCTACGGCTACTAGACGAAGTAAAATAGAAAGTAAACAGAAAACTCAAAATCCATGCACAACTCGACTTCCCCTGTTCAGATCCAACCTCGGATGCTAAATCCACTCCGGATCCAAGCATCCGACACAAACTCCGGCTTAAAACATTCCATAACTACAAAATCACCAAACAACCTCCGATCAACAACAACACCACAGATCTACCGCCAAATTCCCCAGATCAAGCACCAAAGTGACAAAAACAGAGATTAACATGCAACTTGCCGAAATAAAACTTCAAACAACAGGATCAACGTAGATCAACACGAGATAACACAAATATAACAGAAACTAAAGGAATGCATAGATAATCAGTAACAGCAACAACCAAATCGACTTCCAAAAGTAAAGTTCGAACGAAATAAAGTGCAAAAGAACCGAATGAAAATAGATTGTATCTTCGCCCTCACGCGGACGGTGTTACGACGGACTTCCTCTGAAGATGAGACCCCTTAAAACCCTAAATTACCCCAAAACTCCCATTTCCCAAGTGTGTGTGTTCTGTGTGAGCTAAGAGCGGAATTGGAAATCGTATATCGTGTGTGTTGCATGCTCCTTTATTTATAGGCGTTGAAGTGGGGCCCAGCGAGGTATAGATAGTCTTTGTTGCCCTCAGCTATTGACTCCCTTCTTCTAGCCTTCTTCTAGCCTCCTTTTCCTTCAATTCTGCTCACTTTTCCTTCATTCCTTCGCTAGTCCGTTTCCTCCAGCTTCTCCTGGATCTAGCGATTCTGTCATACACCTGGCTTAAAAACTATGTTAGACCCAGTAAAATATAGTGCTTTTTTTCACCATATAACCGATGCATGAAATTAGCCTTATCAGCAGCTTATATGGATTGGGATGTATGGCAGATGGACGTTAAGACTACTTTCTTGAACGGTAGTCTTGAGGAGACCATCTACATGGAACAACCCGAGGGTTATGCCGTGAAGGGCAAAGAGCACATGGTTTGGAAGCTTAAGAAGGCCATTTATGGCCTCAAGCAAGCATCTAGATCATGGAATCAGTGCTTCGATCAAACTGTTCATAAGTTTGGATTCGAAAAATCCCCTAACGAGAGCTGCGTGTACAACAAGGTAGAAAAAGGGAATGTGGTGTTCTTAGTTTTATATGTAGATGACATTCTTCTAATTGGAAACAATAAAAAGATGTTGTCATCAGTACAACTTAGTTGTCAAACCAGTTCGAGATGAAGGATATGGGAGATGCGGGACACATCCTAGGTATCAAGGTCCTTAGGGATCGTGAGAAAAGGATGTTGTGCTTATCACAAGAACCCTACATCGATACTGTACTTAGTCGTTTTAGCATGCAAGATGCCAAGAAAGGTTTCTTACCTTTTAGACATGGCATCCATTTATCTCAAGAGATGTGTCCTAAGACTGCATCTGAGATAGCTAAGATGAGAAGGATACCATACGCTTCGGCAGTTGGTAGTCTCATGTATGTTATGCTTTGTACAAGGCCTGATATTTGCTTTGCTGTTGGCATGGTAGCAAGATATCAGTCAAATCCGGGCCAAGGACATTGGACTGCAATAAGGAACATACTCAAGTACCTTAAACGGACTAAGGACTATGTTCTAGTTTACAAAGCAGGCGAGCTCTGTCCTTTGGGATATACTGATTCAGACTTTCAAGCTGATTAAGACTCGAGGAAATCTACTTATGGTTATGTGTTTACCTTAGGAGGTGGAGTCGTAATTTGGAAGAGTGTAAAGCAGAAATGCATTTCAGACTCTACCATGGAAGCCGAATATGTGGCCGCTTCGGAGGCTGCAAAGGAGGCTGTATGGCTCAAGAACTTTCTTATGGACTTAGGTGTGGTTACGAATCTGTCCAAGAGCATCACCATTTATTGTGACAATTCTGGTGCTGTGGCAAATTCGAAGGAACCAAGAGCTCACAAAGCGAGCAAACACATTGAGAGGAAGTATCATATCATCAGAGATATAGTGCAGAGAGGAGACATACAAGTGGTCAAGATTGCGTCAAACCGTTCGAGCGCCATGTAGAAGGAATGGGAGTTCAAATCGTTCGAGACCTCAACTCGCTTTCAGTATAAATGGGAGAATTTGACGTAGTGCACATTTTTTTTTATACTCGAAAGCTGTTTTGAGTATAAGTGGGAGATTGTTAGAGTTTGTATACTAGAAATCACCTTTCGAGTGATTGAATACTGTTAAAACACTTATTTTATTTTCCAAATGAATAAACAGATTATTTTTGTCATAATGTTGTTATGTTTTACATTTAATGGATGTTTATTGCATATTTAAATGTATAAGTAACTTAACAAAGTCTAAGTCTTTGTTTTAGTAGACCGGTTGTAGGCGTCGTTCACTTTAAGGTAACACGATCAGTTCTAAACAAGGAAAAAGAATAATTTCACAACCTAGATAGGCTTAGACTACCTATCGTAAAAGGTTGCAATGTCAGTCCGATTATTTCTAAGCCTAACTGAAATAAGATGACGTTGGTGTGGTATAGCGTTGAATGGATCTAACAGCGAGACATTCTTTATGCTATCTACTTAAAGACGAGGTCTTGTAAATTAACATTTCTTAATCAATGTACTTTAGCATTGAGTATAAGGTATTGATTATGCACTACTTTGACTTACCAAATGGTGCGGGTTTTTTGCAACCCAATAAACCTGGTATATTGGGTAGTGGTGATTAATATCTAGCGGTGCTAGGATTGCTATTATGTTGAATCTTGCGCGAGGTGAGTCTCGTTTGATAACATCCTCAAGAGAAGCTTGAAATAAGGTTTTATTATTCAGAACCTAGCTAGTTGGAGTCCTCTCTTGGAATAAATAAGATATTAATTAATCAAGTCCATAGCAGACAATAATTAATTAATGGATGTTTCTATCTTAAGCGCGGGAAATAAATATAAAGTAATGGAAACCCGAAGTACTTATAATTTCGGATTTGGATGGGGAGTGCAATATTACTTCTGTAGTGGCTGCTCGTAATATTCCAATTTTAAGCTTATATTAAATTGGGTTTAATTTAATTAGTAAAAACCTAATTGGAGGAGCCCATATCCAAAGCCTTCCATAGATCCCTGTCTGGGCCCAATATGTAACTTATTGTAAATTGGGGAATAAAGGAGACAGAAAATACACTTGTATTTTACTCAAAATTTTCGGCCCCCTCTACTCCTAGTAGTGGTTGAATTTTTCTCTTCCGTGGGAAAGGATTTCTGTCTTCTCTATTTAAGTCCTAGTGCACTGGTGAGATCAGCCCACCCTGATATCAGGCCACAGTCCGGGAACCAGTCAGAAGATCCGTGGTTTTGTACTAAAGATTTTCACGTGGAGAAGGCGCTAGCTATCTTCGATTTTTGTGAGAATCTTCAAGGTATAATGGCTAAACCATAGAAAAGCATGTTTTAGGTTTCAATTAATTTAAAGCATGTTATTATTTGAGTTATGAGCATGATACATGTGATAATTACGCGAATAGAATTTGTCTAAATAATCCGCTAAATAGATCAGAATTATTATGTAATTGATTTATGTGAGCGCTTCCGCTTCCAACCCCTTCACCCTAGTTGACCCTTGGCTAATCATCGCTAATCCGAGAACTGCGACGCCGCATGCGGCATTGGCTGACTCGGGTGAAGACAATCTTTGGCAGAGGGTGATAGCCGGTGCAGCGCCGCGTCTGCCGCGCACTGAGCGACGTCGACGGAGGGGAGATACGACATCTAACGCCAAGGAGGGAGAAAGGAAGCAGCCGCGCGTTGCGCGGGCTGCCGACGACTGCTGGACGGCGAACTCGCCGTTCCCGCGAGATGTCCTGGCGTATTTTTGTCGTTCGTCGTACGTGTCAACCTCGTACGACGAGATAACGATGAAATATTATTTTAATGATTATTTGATTCCTAAATTAAAAGATATCATTAAAATATTACTCCCTCCGTCCCGCTTTAGCAGTCCCATTGACTTTTCTGTCCTCTTTTTGTAAAAATGATAAAAAATAGTTAAAGAGGGGAAATGGTAAATTAAGAGAGAGAATAATATAGAGAAGAGTCTTATCTACATTATTGTCTCTCTTACTTTATCATTTCTCCACTTTAACTATTTTTTATCATTTTTACAAAAAGAGGATAGAAAAGTCAATGGGACTGCTAAAGTGGGGCGGAGGGTGTATTATTTAATGGAAATAAAATATTTTCGGAAGATTTCCCTAGATTTTAGGGATATTTACATTATTGACCATATCTATGGATATCTTTTATTCCTAGATGATATTAGACAAGAATAATTTAATAGTTTCCTAATTATATAATATATATATATATAGAATCCTAATAAGGATTGATAAGTAGGATTTCATTAAATAATAAAATATTATTCTCTTCCTAATCTTAATAAGGAATTAATTTAAGTTTATTTATTCATGTCCGTCAAAGATATAAATAATTAATTATTTTAGATAAATCTTATAGAAGACATGAATATGCATTAAACTTTAGTAATTAATATATTATCCTTTAATAAGATATATAAAAGATTATAAAAGATTTAATTATCCAGTCAATTAAATACCAACAGAATTTAATTAAGCCTTTAATCTGCACTAAGACTAAGGATAATTAATGAAAAACCATAACTTAAATATCTAAGCGATAATTACGAACTAAGTTTGTATATGGTCTCCATCGATTGGTCCACAACTTATGAAGCTAATTTCTGAATCTTATCGCTACCCATGCTGTGGGGACAATAATCCTAAGAAATAGCTAGTTCATATAGGTGGACTTCTCATATGTAAATAGTATGGACTAGAAAGTAGTTTCCAATATTATCGCCACCCATGCTGTGGGGACAATAATCCTAAGAAATTACAAGTTTCAGAAGTTCAAACAGAATTTACGAGATAGCTTGGTCTTGTTATCAACGCATGAGCATTGTTATGGGAGTGTGTTGTAGAAACGAGATTCTGTAATGCTAAATCTGATGGTCGTGCTTAGGCAACATTGGGCGGCCATGCCATGCTGCGGTCTCTGGACTATTCGTCGGTGTTGTGACCAGTAAAAATGTTAAAATTTTAATGCGTATTGACCTCTGCTTGAGGGTACAAAATTTTAATTTTACAGTTGTGAGTATTTAAAAAGTTTTATGGTTGATCTACTCAATTTCATCACATAAGTTTATGACAAATAGTAAATATTCTGTTTTGCAGTGCAAACTAAATCGTCAACATGTCACTCAATCCTCTTTCTGCAATTCTTAAAGAAAACAAACTCGAGGGCCAAAATTACATGAATGGAAACAAAATTTGGACATCGTTCTCACGGCTGATGAGTACAAATTTGTGCTCACTACTCCACGGCCCCGAGTGCCGGCGGCTAACGCCGCGCAGGCAGTGCGAGATGCGCATAGACAGTGGCATAAGACGAATGAGATGACTAGGTGTTATATGTTGGCCTCCATATCAACAGTGCTTAGACATCAGCATGCCGCCATGGCAACTGCCGCCGTTATTATGCAAAGTCTCACAAATCTCTTTGGTACTCAGAATCGAACGGCTAAGTCTCAAGCCTTTCGGAGTATCATGTGCAAGACTATGAAGGAAGAATCGTCTGTGCGGGACCATGTCCTCGAGATGATGAGCCACCTCAATCAAATTGAGGTTTTGGGAGGTGTCATTAACGCCGAGTGCCAAGTTACTATCATCCTTCAGAGTCTGATCCCTAGCTTTCAGCAGTTAAAGCTCAACTTTGAGATGAACAAGAGAAATTACACCTTGGCTGAGTTGTTGACTAAACTTCAGTCGGCAGAGGATCTCATGAACCAAGCTAAGGCTGCGATGGTTAGTTCGTCACATCGTTCCTCTAGCCCTAGGCCTGACGCAGGAAAGAAGAAAGTGACGAACCAGGTCGCACCTAAGGAAGCTAAGGGAAAGAGAAAGAGGAGGTCGGGAAAAAAGCAAACAAGAAAGTGTTTCAAGTGTGGAGAGAAGGGGCAGTGGAAGCCAGACAGCCCTAAAAAGGGCAAGGCTACAGGTATGCACCAAGCTCTAGTTGCCGAGTCATGTTTGGCTTTGACTTCATCTCATACTTGGGTTATAGACACTGGAGCTACTGATCATATTAGTTTTGATCCTGACTTAATGCAGGTGACAAGACTGCTATATGATGGAGAGATCGAAGTCCAGCTGGGCGACGCTACTAAAGTTGCGGCCGTTGCAATGGAAGATGTTTATTTGCGTTTTAGTAGTTATAGATTTTTGGTTATGAAGAATGTTTTGTTGATACCTTCTTTTAGAAGAAATTTAATTTCAGTTTCTAAATTGGTTTTTGATGGATATTCGATTTTTTTTAATCGTTGTGTTATTAAGAAAGATGGTTCTTATATCTGTCATGGTATCGTGGAAAACAATCTGTACACAATCATATCTACACAATTTAATAATCGCAAATTAGAACTCAATAATGCATCGAAAATTTCAAAGAAAAGAACAGAACCTTCAAGTTCAATGAATGAAACGTACTTATGGCACCTTAGACTTGGTCATGTCAACCAAAAGAGGATTCAAACTCTCGTGGATCAAGACCTTCTTAAAGGGCTAGATACTGAATCGTTTTCCACGTGTGAATCTTGCTTGGAAGACAAGATGATTAAGAGACCTTTTAGGGTGAAAGATAATAGGGCCAAGGAAGCACTAGAACTCGTTCATACTGATGTATGTGGACCAATGTCAACCGAGGCAAGAGGCGGCTTTCGCTATTTCATCACTTTTATTGATGATTACTCGAAAGTCAGATATGTTTATTTGATGCGCTTTAAGTCTGAAGCTTTTGACAAGTTCAAGGAGTTTAAGGCTTATGCGGAGACGCATCATGGAAAACGTATCAAGAGCCTGCGATCTGATCGCGGAGGCGAATATCTCAGTGCCGAGTTTTTGGACTACTTATTAGTAGAGGGAATTGAATCCCAAACGACTGCGCCGGGCACACCCCAGCAGAATGGCGTAGCTGAAAGAAGGAATAGGACCTTGTTAAACATGGTCCGATCGATGATGAATTATGCACGACTGCCTATTTCATTTTGGGGACAATTTACCGTCAAAATCTGTTCCTGCTACTTCATATGAGTTGTGGACTGGGCGCAAGCTCAATCTAGAACATCTCAAGATATTGGGGTGTCCAGCTCATGTTTTGGAAAAGGATCCAACTAACCTCAGCTTAAGGATAGAGGTATGTTTGTTTATAGGGTACCCCAAAGGTTCGAAAGCTTATGAATTCTATAGTCTCCGAGACAAGAAAGTCATTGTGAGTACTCACGCGACATTCTTAGAGGAAGACTTTGTTATGAATCATAAACCCAGCAGTGAGGTATCTCTAGAAGAGCACACTTCAGTCACAAGTTCCATTAACCAAGAACAAGTACCAATCGTACAACCTATTCCCGAACCTTCAACTTTTACACCTAATGTAGTAGTGCCGCGCCGCAGTGGGAGGGTCTCTCATGAGTCCGATAGGTACATTGGTTTGGGAGATTCCATGGATCACTCCTCGGAAAACAATGTACTAGATCCCTGGAATTTTTGGAGAGGTGCAGGCGGATGTCGATCATTGCGAATGGGTAAAAGCAATGGATTCGGAACTACAATCTATGATAGACAAAGACGTCTACGATTTGTCCGTCCTACCCGAAGGCTGTACTGCTGTTGGGAGCAAGTGGATATACAAGCTTAAACGTGGACCCGATGGACGAGTTAAAGTCTTTAAGGCAAGACTAGTGGCTAAGGAGTGTACCCAAAAGGAAGGTGTCGATTACGACGAGAACATTTCCCTAGTGGCCTTGCTCAAATCGATCCGAATTCTATTGTCAATAGCAGCTTACATGGATTGGGATGTGTGGCAGATGGACGTTAAGACTGCGTTCTTGAACGGTAGTCTTGAGGAGACCATCTACATGGAACAACCCGAGGGTTATGCCGTCAAGGGCTAAGAGCACATGGTTTGGAAGCTTAAGAAGGACATTAATGGCCTCAAGCAAGCGTCTAGATCATGGAATCAGTGCTTCGATCAAACTGTTCACAAGTTTGGATTCGAAAAATGCCCTAACGAGAGCTGCGTGTACAAGAAGGTTGAGAAAGGGAATGTGGTGTTCTTAGTTTTATATGTAGATTACATTCTTTTAATTGGAAACAATAAAAAGATGTTGTCATCAGTACGAACGTGGTTGTCAAACTAGTTCGAGATGAAGGATATGGGAGACGCGGGACACATTCTAGGTATCAAGGTCCTACGGGACCGTGAGAAAAGGATGTTGTGCTTATCTCAAGAGCCCTACATCGACACTGTACTTAGTCGTTTTAGCATGCAAGATGCCAAGAAAGGTTTCTTACCTTTTAGACATGGCATCCATTTATCTCAAGAGATGTGTCCTAAGACAGCATCTGAGATAGCAGAGATGAGAAGGATACCATACGTTTCGGCAGTTGGTAGTCTCATGTGTTGGTGCACGCAGCGGAAGAGCATGTAAATAAATCACATAATAATCAGATCTATTTAGCAGATTATTTAGACAAAATCTATTCGCGTAATTATCACATGTATCATGCTCATAACTTGAATTAATCATGCTTTAAGAATATTGAAAACCTAAAACATGCTTTTCTACGGAGTAGAATAATACCTAATTAATTCTCCAAAGAATTGAAGATGGCTAGCGACTTCTCCACGTGTAGCTTTAAGTACTAGACCACAAATCTTCTCTCTGGTTCCCGAACTGTACTCTAATATCAGTGTGGGCTGATCTTACTAGAATACTAGGACTTAAATAAAGAAGACAGAAGAAATCCTTTTTGGAATAGGACTCAAATTCGAAATCTCCTACAGCTGGGAGAGATCGAAATTTTCGAAAATTGCAATATGAGATATTGTGTATTTTCTGTCTCCTTTATTCTCCTATTTATATTAAGTTCCTTTTGGGCCCAGACAGGGATCTATGGAAGGCTTTGGATATGGGCTCATCCAATTTACTTTTTACTAATTAAATTGAACCCACAATTTAATATAAGTTATAATTGGAATATTACGAGCAGCCACTACAGAAGTAATATTGAACTCTCCCCATCCAAATCCGAAATTATAAGTAATCCGGGTTTCCGTTTATCTTTCATTTCCCGTGCTTAAGATTAATATGTCCATTAATTAATTAATGTCTGCTATTGACTTAATTAATTAACTTCTTATTAATTCCAAGAGTGGACTTAGCATGAAACACTCATTTATTATTCATAGAGTAATCATACTCCAACTAGCTAGGTTCCGAATAATAAAACTTAGTTTCGCGCTCCTCTTGAGGACATTATCAAACGAGACTCACCTCGTGCACGATTCAATATAATAGCAATCCTAGCACCGCTAGATATCGATCACCACTGCCCAATATATCAGGATAATTGGGCTACGAAAAACCCGCACCATTTGATAAGTCAAAGCAATGCATAATCAATACCGTATGCTCAATGCTAACCTACATTGATTAAGAAATAAATATTTATCAAGACCTCGCCTTTCAGTAGATAGCCCAAGGCAAGTCTTGCTGTTAGATCCGTTCAGTGCTATACCACACCAATGTCATCTTATTTCAGTAAGGCTTAGAAATATACGGACTGACATTGCAACCTTTCTCGATGGGTAGTCTAATTCCATCTAGGTTGTGAAATTCATATTTTTCTTTGTTTAGAACTGACCGTATTACCTTAAAGTGGACGACGCCCACAACCGGTCTACTAAAACAAAGACTTAGACTTTGTTAAGTTAACTTATACATTTAAACATGCATTAACATCCATTAAATGTAAAACATAACAACATTATGACAAAAATAATCTGTTTTATTCATTGGAAAATAAAATAAGAGTTTTACAGTATTCAATCACTCGAAACGTGATTTCTAGTATACAAACTCTAACAATCTCCCACTTATACTCAAAACACTTTCGAGTATACAAAATGTGCTAACGTCTAAATCTCCCACTTATACTGAAAGCGGATTGAGGTCTTGAATTAGTCGAACTCCCATTCCTTCAACATGGCTTTCATACGGCTTTACCGCTAACGCCTTCGTGAAAGGATCTGCCAGGTTGTTTTCTGACTCAATCTTGACCACTTGTATGTCTCCTCTCTGCACTATATCTCGAATGATATGATACTTCCTCTCTATGTGCTTGCTCGCCTTATGAGCCCGTGGTTCCCTCGAATTTGCCACAGCACCAGAGTTATCACAATAAACGGTGATGCGCTTGGGCATATTCGTAACCACACCTAAGTCCAGGAGGAAGTTCTTAAGCCATACAGCCTCCTTTGCAGCCTCCGAAGCGGCTACATACTCGGCTTCCATGGTAGAGTCTGCAATGCATTTCTGCTTTACACTCTTCCAAACTATAGCTCCACCTCCTAAGGTAAACACATATCCGGAAGTTGATTTTCTCGAATCCAGATCAGCCTGAAAGTCTGAATCTGTATATCCTAAAGGACAGAGCTCGGCTGCATTGTAAACTAGAACATAGTCCTTAGTCCGATTAAGGTACTTGAGTATGTTCTTTACGGCAGTCCAATGTCCTTGGCCGGGATTTGATTGATATCTTGCTACCATGCCAACAGCAAAGCAGATATCGGGTCTAGTACAAAGCATAGCATACATGAGACTACCAACTGCCGAGGCATATGGTATTCTTCTCATCTCTGCTATCTCAGATGCTGTCTTAGGACACATCTTTTGAGACAACTGGATGCCATGTCTAAAAGGTAGGAAACCTTTCTTGGCATCTTGCATGCTAAAGCGTCTAAGTACCGTTTCGATGTAAGATTCTTGGGATAAGCACAACATTTTCTTACCTCGGTTCCTAAGAACCTTGATACCGAGAATGTGTCCCGCATCACCCATATCTTTCATCTCGAACTGGCTGGACAACCAAGTTCGCACTGATGACAACATCTTTTTATTGTTTCCAATTAGAAGAATGTCATCTACATACAAAACTAAGAACACAACATTTCCTTTTTCAACCTTCTTATACACGCAGCTTTCATTAGGGCATTTTTCGAATCCAAACTTTTGAACAGTTTGATCGAAACACTGGTTCCATGATCTAGATGCTTGCTTGAGACCATAAATGGCCTTCTTAAGCTTCCAAACCATGTGTTCCTTGCCCTTCACTACATAGCCTTCGGGTTGTTCCATGTAGATGGTCTCCTCAAGACTCCCGTTTAGAAACGCAGTCTTAACGTCCATCTGCCATACTTCCCAATCCATGTAAGCTGCTATAGACAAAAGTATACGGATCGATTTGAGCATGGCCACTGGGGAGAAGGTCTCATCGTAATCGATACCTTCCTTTTGGGTATACCCCTTAGCCACTAGTCTTGCCTTGAAGACTTTAACTCGTCCATCGGGTCCACGTTTACGTTTGTATATCCACTTGCTCCCAATGGCAGTACAGCCTTCGGGTAGGACAGACAAATCGTAGACGTCTTTGTCTAACATAGATTGTAGTTCCGAATCCATTGCTTTCACCCATTCGCAATGATCGACATCAGCCTGCGCCTCTGCAAAATTCCAGGGATCCAGTACATTGCTGTCCGAGGAGTGATCCATACACTCACCCAAACCAATGTATCTATCGGGCTCATGAGAGACCCTCCCACTGCGGCGCGGCACTACAATATCTGGAGTATTAGTTGAAGTTTCTGGAATTGTTGTTACACTTGGTAATTGTTCTTGGTTAATGGAAGTTGAAACTTGAGTTAGCTCTTCTAGAGCAATCTCACTGCTGGACTTATGATTCATTACATAGTCTTCCTCTAAGAATGTGGCATGAGTGCTCACAATCACTTTCTGATCTCTGAGACTATAGAATTCATAAGCTTTCGTTCCTCTAGGGTATCCTATAAACACGCAAACCTCAGTCCTAGATTCCAGCTTAGTTGGATCCTTTTCCAATACATGAGCCGGACACCCCCATACTCTGAGATGTTCTAGATTGGGCTTACGCCCATTCCACAACTCATATGGGGTAGTAGGAACAGATTTAGAAGGTAAGACGTCTAAGAGATAGTTTGCAGAAAGCAAAGCATGACCCCAAAACGAAACAGGTAACCGTGCATAACTCATCATCGATCTGACCATATTTAATAAGGTCCTATTCCTTCTTTCAGCCACGCCATTCTGCTGGGGTGTGCCCGGCGCAGTCGTTTGGGATTCAATCCCAGCTACCGATAAATAGTCCAAAAACTCGGCACTTAGGTATTCGCCTCCGCGATCAGATCGCAGGCATTTGATACTCTTACCATGTTGCGTCTCTACTTTAGCCTTAAACTCCTTGAACTTGTCAAAAGTTTCAGACTTGTAGCGCATCAAATAGATGTATCCGATTTTCGAGTAGTCATCTGTAAAGGTGACGAAATATCGAAAACCGCCCCTTGCCTCGGTTGACATTGGTCCACACACATCAGTATGAATGAGCTCAAGTACTTCTTTGGCCCTATTCCCCTTTGATCTAAAAGATCTCTTAGTCATCTTGCCTTCGAGACAGGACTCACACTTCGAAAACGGTTCCTTCTCAAGACCTTTAATAAGATCTTGATCAACCATCGCATGAATCCTTCTTTCGTTGGCATGACCAAGTCTAAGGTGCCATAAGTACGTTTCATTCATTGAAGTTGAAGGTTCTTTTCTTTTCTTAGAAATTTTCGATGTAGCATTGAGTTCTGATTTACGTTGATTAAATTGTGTAGAAGTGATCGTGTACAGATTGTTTTCCATGATACCGCGACAGATATAAGAACCATCTTTCTTAATAACGCAATTGTCATTAAAAGAAATCGAATATCCATCATAAGACAATTTAGAAACTGAAATTAAATTTCTTCTAAAAGAGGGTATCAACAAAACATTCTTCAAAATCAAAAATCTATCACTAGAAAAACGTAAATAAACGTCTCCCACTGCAACGGCCGCCACTTTCGTAGCGTCGCCCAGCTGGACCTCTATCTCACGATCATGTAGCCGTCTTGTCACCTGCATCAAGTCAGGATCAAAACATATATGATCAGTTGCTCCAGTATCAATAACCCAAGTATGAGTAGATGTCAAAGCCAAACATGACTCGACTACTAGAGCATGGTGCATACCTGTAGCCTTGCCCTTTTTAGGACAATCTGGCTTCCAATGACCTTTCTCTCCACACTTGAAGCATTTTCCAGTTTGCTTCTTGTCACCCCGCTGTTTCTTCTTTCCCTTAGCATTGTTGACTGCTACTTGGTTCGGTGCCTTTTTCTTTCCTCTTCTAGCCTTAGAGCCAGAGGAATTAGGCGCGATACTCATCATAGCTACTTTAGCTTGAACCATAAGGTCCTCCGCCGACTGAAGTTCAGTCAGCAACTCTGCTAAAGTATAATTCCGTTTGTTCATCTCAAAGTTGAGCTTGAACTGCTGGAAGCTAGGGGGAAGACTCTGAAGGATTATAGTAACCTGGGACTCGGGATCGATCGTCCCTCCCAATACCTCAATCTGGTTGAGGTGACTCATCATCTCGAGGACGTGTTGCCTCACAGACGAGCCTTCCTTCATAGACTTCGTCATGATACTCCGAAAGGCTTGAGACTTAGCCGTTCGATTCTGAGTACCAAAAAGATTTGCGAGATTTGTCATGATCTCGGCGGCAGTTTCCATGGCAGAATGCTGATGCTTGAGTACTGATGACATAGAAGCCAACATGTAGCACTTAGCCATCTCATTCGCCTTATGCCACCGTCTATGCGCATCTCGCAATGCTTGGCTGGCACTAGCAGCCGGGACAGCTGGGCGTGGAGTAGTGAGTACGAACTTGTACTCTTCTGCTGTGAGAACGATATCCAAGTTTTGTTTCCATTCGATGTAATTTTGGCCTTCGAGTTTGTTTTCTTTGAGAATGGCAGAAAGAGGATTAAAAGACATCTTGACGAATTTTATTGCACTGCAAACAGAAGATTTTACTATTTGTCATAAACTTATGTAAGGAAATTGAGTAGATTAACCATAAAACTTTTCAAAATCTTACAACAGCAAAATTAATAAATTGTATCCTCCTCAGGAGGTTAATACGCATTAAAATTTCGACAATTTACTGGTCACAACACCGACATATCAATAGCTTCCTCCTCTGGAGGTTGACATGTCAAATGCTTCCTAAGCACGACCACCTGGTTTAGCATTACAGTATTTTATTTCTACAACACACTCCCATAACAATGTTCATGTGTTGATAACAAAATCAAGCTATCTCATAAATTCCGATTGAACCCTGAAACTCGCAATTCCTTAGGATTATTGTCCCTACTCTGTAGGTGGCGATAATATTAGGAATCACTTTCTAGTTCACTCTATTCATTATTTGAGAAGTCCGCCCTTATGAACTTACTGTTTTCGTAGGATTATTGTCCCTACTCTGTAGGTGGCGATAATATTAGAAAATCAGCTTCACAAAATTTGGCAGTCCAACCGATGGAGACCATATATAAACCATTAGTTCATAATTATCGCTTAGATATTTGGGTTATGGTTTTAATTAATTATCCTTTAGCCTTAAGGCAGATTAAGACTAATTAAATTCTGTTGGTATTTAATTTACTGGATAATTAAATCTTTTATAATCTTTAATATCTTAATATAGAAACTATTAATCTAGAATTTAATTCTCATTCATGTCTTACTATAAGATATATCTAAAATAAAATACATTATTTATAATCTTAATTAGACATGAAAAATCAAATTCATATAATTTCCAAGTTCAAGATTAGGAAGAATATCAATTATATTATTTAATGTATTCTTATATATATCATATCTCATAATAGATTCTAGATATATATTATAATTAGGAAACTATTAAATTATTCTTATCTATATCATCTAGGATATAAAATATTCATAGATATAGAAAATAATCCAAATATTCCTAAAATCTAGGGAAATCTTCCCAAAATGTTTTATTTCATTAAATAATATTATTTTTAATGATATCTATTAATTAAACAATTAAATAATCATTAAAATAATCTTTCGTCAATTTCTAGAGATTCGAGGTTGGCACGAATCTACACAACGAAGATACGAAGATATCCCCGGAGATTCTCGCCGGGACGGCGTGTTCGCCCCCCGACTACCGCCGGAAAACCCGCGCCTTACGGCGCGCTCTTCCTTCTCCCTTCTTCCTCCCGGCGGACAACCGCCGAGATTTCACCCTCCGTCGTCGTCGAGCCAGAAGGCGCAGCCAGAGCCACGACCTCCCGGCGATCTCCCACTGCCCGACGAGCTCGCGCGCACCAGCAGCCGGCGGCTGCTCTCGGTTGCGCCTCGCTAGGGCTGGGTCGGCTAGGGTTTCGGTATTAGGGTTAGGGTTAGGGTTTTGCGAAGAAGACCGGCGCCTCGGTGGTTCTCGGACGAGCCACCGTGCCAGGCTTCCTCCGTCCGACGCGTCTGGTGCCGCCTGGGCTCGCGGTCTCGATCGGCGGCGCGCGCGAGCCCCTGCTCGCATGCGCGTCGCCGCGTGATCGCACGTCCTCGGCTCCTGTCGCGTCGCATCGCGTTTGATCGGGGCCGGCTAGGGTTTGGCGGGCTTGGCCGGTGGCGCGCGCGAGCCCTTGCTCGCCGGCGCGTCGCCCCATGCCCGTCGCCCTCGGCTCCCACTCGATTGGCAACCCTCTTCGATCGATCATAGCGCAATTCGTCCCGGCGCAAGCGCCGACGAATCGCACATCTAGTTCGTTCGAATAATTCAAGTTCTATGATTCGAATGTTCTTGAGTTCAACATGCATAAACATAAAAAAAAATAAAAACACAAGAACATGCTTCGTAATCAATCAAGACATGCATACATGAATTTCGCGAAATTTAAATCCAAATAATCAGAGCCAAAGACTGGCTCTGATACCAATTGTTGGTGCACGCAGCGGAAGAGCATGTAAATAAATCACATAATAATCAGATCTATTTAGCAGATTATTTAGACAAAATCTATTCGCGTAATTATCACATGTATCATGCTCATAACTTGAATTAATCATGCTTTAAGAATATTGAAAACCTAAAACATGCTTTTCTACGGAGTAGAATAATACCTAATTAATTCTCCAAAGAATTGAAGATGGCTAGCGACTTCTCCACGTGTAGCTTTAAGTACTAGACCACAAATCTTCTCTCTGGTTCCCGAACTGTACTCTAATATCAGTGTGGGCTGATCTTACTAGAATACTAGGACTTAAATAAAGAAGACAGAAGAAATCCTTTTTGGAATAGGACTCAAATTCGAAATCTCCTACAGCTGGGAGAGATCGAAATTTTCGAAAATTGCAATATGAGATATTGTGTATTTTCTGTCTCCTTTATTCTCCTATTTATATTAAGTTCCTTTTGGGCCCAGACAGGGATCTATGGAAGGCTTTGGATATGGGCTCATCCAATTTACTTTTTACTAATTAAATTGAACCCACAATTTAATATAAGTTATAATTGGAATATTACGAGCAGCCACTACAGAAGTAATATTGAACTCTCCCCATCCAAATCCGAAATTATAAGTAATCCGGGTTTCCGTTTATCTTTCATTTCCCGTGCTTAAGATTAATATGTCCATTAATTAATTAATGTCTGCTATTGACTTAATTAATTAACTTCTTATTAATTCCAAGAGTGGACTTAGCATGAAACACTCATTTATTATTCATAGAGTAATCATACTCCAACTAGCTAGGTTCCGAATAATAAAACTTAGTTTCGCGCTCCTCTTGAGGACATTATCAAACGAGACTCACCTCGTGCACGATTCAATATAATAGCAATCCTAGCACCGCTAGATATCGATCACCACTGCCCAATATATCAGGATAATTGGGCTACGAAAAACCCGCACCATTTGATAAGTCAAAGCAATGCATAATCAATACCGTATGCTCAATGCTAACCTACATTGATTAAGAAATAAATATTTATCAAGACCTCGCCTTTCAGTAGATAGCCCAAGGCAAGTCTTGCTGTTAGATCCGTTCAGTGCTATACCACACCAATGTCATCTTATTTCAGTAAGGCTTAGAAATATACGGACTGACATTGCAACCTTTCTCGATGGGTAGTCTAATTCCATCTAGGTTGTGAAATTCATATTTTTCTTTGTTTAGAACTGACCGTATTACCTTAAAGTGGACGACGCCCACAACCGGTCTACTAAAACAAAGACTTAGACTTTGTTAAGTTAACTTATACATTTAAACATGCATTAACATCCATTAAATGTAAAACATAACAACATTATGACAAAAATAATCTGTTTTATTCATTGGAAAATAAAATAAGAGTTTTACAGTATTCAATCACTCGAAACGTGATTTCTAGTATACAAACTCTAACATCATGTATGCTATGCTTTGTACAAGGCCTGATATTTGCTTTACTGTTGACATGGTAGCAAAATAACAATCAAATTCGGGCCAAGGACATTGGACTGCAGTAAGGAACATACTCAAGTACCTTAAACGGACTAAGGACTATGTTCTAATTTACAAAGCAGGCGAGCTATGTCCTTTGGGATATACTTGTTAGAGTTTGTATACTAGAAATCACCTTTCGAGTGATTGAATACTGTTAAACTCTTATTTTATTTTCCAAATGAATAAACAGATTATTTTTGTCATAATGTTGTTATGTTTTACATTTAATGGATGTTTATTGCATATTTAAATGTATAAGTAACTTAACAAAGTCTAAGTCTTTGTTTTAGTAGACCGGTTGTGGGCGTCGTCCACTTTAAGGTAACACGGTCAGTTCTAAACAAAGAAAAAGAATAATTTCACAACCTAGATAGGCTTAGACTACCTATCGTGAAAGGTTGCAATGTCAGTCCGATTATTTCTAAGCCTTACCGAAATAAGATGACGTTGGTGTGGTATAGCACTGAATTGATCTAACAGCGAGACAGTCTTTATGCTATCTACTGAAAGACGAGGTCTAGTAAATTATTTCTCAATCAATGTACGTTAGCATTGAGCATACGGTATTGATTATGCACTACTTTGACTTACCAAATGGTGCGGGTTTTTCGCAACCCAATAAGCCTGGTATATTGGGTAGTGGTGATTAATATCTTGCGGTGCTAGAATTGCTATTATGTTGAATCGTGCGCGAGGTGAGTCTCGTTTGATAACATCCTCAAGAGAAGCTTGAAATAAGGTTTTATTATTCGGAACCTAGCTAGTTGGAGTTTAATTACTCTATGAATAATAAATAAGATTTTCTTGCTGAGTCCTCTCTTGGAATAAATAAGATATTAATAAATTAAGTCCATAGCAGACAATGATTAATTAATGGATGTTTCTATCTTAAGCGCGGGAAATAAATATAAAGTATTGGAAACCCGAAGTACTTGTAATTTCGGATTTGGATGGGGAGTGCAGTATTACTTCTGTAGTGGCTGCTCGTAATATTCCAATTTTTAGCTTATATTAAATTGGGTTTAATTTAATTAGTAAAAAGCTGATTGGAGGAGCCCATAGATCCCTGTCTGGGCCCAATATGTGACTTATTATAAATAGGAGAATAAAGGAGACAGAAAATACACTTGTTTTTACTCTCAAATTTTCGGCCCCCCCTACTCCTAGTAGAGGTCGAATTTTTCTCCTTCGTGGGAAAGGATTTCTGTCTTCTCTATTTAAGTCGTAGTGCACTGGTGAGATCAGCCCACCCTGGTATCAGTTCACAGTCCGGGAACCAGTCAGAAGATCCGTGGTTTTGTACTAAAAGATCTTCACGTGGAGAAGTTTCTAGCCATCTTCGATTCTTTGGAGAATCATCAAGGTATAATGGCTGAACCTTAGAAAAGCATGCTTTAGGTTTCAATTAATTTGAAGCATGTTATTATTTGAGTTATGAGCATGATACATGTGATAATTACGCGAATAGAAATTGTCTAAATATTCCGCTAAATAGATTTGAATTATCTGTAATTGATTTATGTGTGCGCTTCCGCTGCCAGTCCCTTCAATTGGTATCAGAGCCAGTCTTTGGCTCTGATTATTTGGATTTAAATTTCGCGAAATTCATGTATGCATGCGTTTTTGTTTTCGAAACATGTTCTTGTTTTTAGTTGTTATATTATTATGCATGATGAACTCAAGAACTATCGAAACAAAGAACTCAAATATTTGGAACGCAGGAGACGTGCGATTCGTCGGCGCTTGCGCGTTAGTGCCGTTGTGGGAGAAGTCGGGAGCAGCTGTCGTGGGAGAAGTCGGGAGCAGCCGTGCATGGCGCGAGCTGCCGGAGCGGCTAGACGGCGTACTCGCCATTCCGGCGGATCGACTCCGGTGATTTTTCGTCGTTCGTCGTACGTGCCAACCTCGTACGATGAGATAACGATGAAATATTAATTTTAATGATTATTTAATTCCTAAATTAACAGATATCATTAAAATATTATTATTTAATGGAAATAAAATATTTTGGGAAGATTTCCCTAGATTTTAGGAATATTTAGATTATTGACCATATCTATGGATATCTTTTATTCCTAGATGATGTGGACAAGAATAATTTAGTAGTTTCCTAATTATATTATATATCTAGAATCCTAATGAGGATAGATATGTAGGATTTCATTAAATAATAAAATATATTCTCTTCCCAATCTTAATATGGAATTAATTTAAGTTTATTTATTCATGTCCGTAAAAGATAAATAATTAATTATTTTAGATAAATCTTATAGAAGACATGAATATGGATTAAACTTTAGTAATTAATATATTATCCTTTAATAAGATGTTTAAAAGATTATAAAAGATTTAATTATCCAGTCAATTAAATACCAACAGAATTTAATTAATCCTTTAATCTGCACTAAGGCAAGGATAATTAATGAAAAACCATAACTTAAATATCTAAGCGATAATTACGAACTAAGTTTGTATATGATCTCCATCGATTGGTCCACAACTTATGAAGCAAGTTTCTAATATTATCACCACCCATGCTGTGGGGACAATAATCCTAAGAAATAGCGAGTTCATATAGGTGGACTTCTCAATTGTAAATAGTATGAACTAGAAAGTAGTTTCCAATAGGGTTTTTGGCTTTTAAAACCAAAATCTTTCCCCGAATTCCGGTTTTTCCCATGAACTATGAGATTTGTTTTTAAAACCATGAACTTTCATTTCGTTAGGATTTTACCAACCCGACCCGAATAGCACATTTCCGACCCGAATAGCATAATTCAAAATGTTAAAGTTGTGTTTTGTTTATTCAAAAGTTGTCATTTGTTATATAATAATTGTGATTGTATGTATTATTGTGCCAAATAGGATCCAAGTAATCAATTTAGTAACAAATAGAATTAAAATTGACATGTAGACAACCCTCGGGTTTCGTCGTTAACCCGCTGGGGGAAAATCCTAACAAAATGAAAGTTCGTGATTTTAAAAACAAATCTCGTAGTTCATGGGAAAAATCGGAATTTGGGGAAAGGTTTTGGTTTAAAAAGCCCAAAACCCTTTCCAATATTATCGCCACCCATGCTGCGGGGACAATAATCCTATGAAATTACGCGTTTCAGAAGTTCAAACAAAATTTACGAGATAGCTTAGTCTTGTTATCAACGCATGAGCATTGTTATGGGAGTGTGTTGTAGAAATGAGATACTGTAATGTTAAATCTGATGGTCGTGCTTATGCAACATTTGGCGGCCATACCGTGCTGCGGTCTCTGGACTATTCGTCGGTGTTGTGACCAGTAAAAATGTTAAAATTTTAATGCGTATTGACCTCTGCTTGAGGGTACAAAATTTTAATTTTACAGTTGTGAGAATTTGAAAAGTTTTATGGTTTAATCTACTCAATTTCTTCACATAAGTTTATGACAAATAGTAAATATTCTGTTTTGCAGTGCAACCTAAATCGTCAACATGTCACTCAATCCTCTTTCTGCAATTCTTAAAGAAAACAAACTTGAGGGCCAAAATTACATAGAATGGAAACAAAATTTGGACATCGTTTTCACAGCTGATGAGTACAAGTTTGTGCTCACTACTCCTCGGCCCCCAGTGCCGGCGGCTAACGCCGCGCAGGCAGCGCGAGATGCCCATAGACGGTGGCACAAGGCGAATGAGATGGCTAAGTGTTATATGTTGGCCTCCATGTCAACAGTGCTTAGACATCAGCATGCCGACATGGCAACTGCCACTGAGATTATGGAAAATCTCACAAATCTCTTTGGTACTCAGAATCGAACGGCTAAGTCTCAAGCTTTTCGGAGTATCATGTGCAAGTCTATAAAGGAAGACTCATCTGTGAGGGACCATGTCCTCGAGATGATGAGCCACCTCAATCAAATTGAGGTTTTGGGAGGCGTCATAGATGCCGAGTCCCAAGTTACTATTATCCTTCGGAGTTTGCCTCCTAGCTTCCAGCAGTTCAAACTCAACTTTGAGATGAACAAAAGGAATTACACCTTGGCAGAGTTGTTGACTGAACTTCAGTCGGCAGAGGATCTCATGAACCAAGCTAAGGCTGCGATGGTTAGTTCGTCACATTGTTCCTCTAGCCCTAGGCCTGGCGCAGGAAAGAAGAAAGTGACGAACCAGGTCGCACCTAAGGAAGCTAAGGGAAAGAAAAAGAGGAGGTCGGGAAAGAAGCAAACCGGAAAGTGTTTCAAGTGTGGAGAGAAGGGGCATTGGAAGCCAGATTGCCCTAAAAGGAGCAAGGCTACAGGTATGCACCAAGCTCTAGTAGTTGAGTCATGTTTGGCTTCGACTTCATCTCATACTTGGGTTATTGACACTGGAGCTACTGATCATATTTGTTTTGATCCTGACTTAATGCAGGTGACAAGACGGTTATATGATGGAGAGATCGAAGTCCAGCTGGGCGCCGCTACTAAAGTGGCGGCCGTAGCAGTGGGAGACGTTTATTTGCGTTTTAGTAGTGATAGATTTTTGGTTATGAAGAATGTTTTGTTGATACCTTCTTTTAGAAGAAATTTAATTTCAGTTTCTAAATTGGTTTTTGATGTATATTCGATTTCTTTTAATGACAGTTGTGTTATTAAGAAAGATGGTTCTTATATCTGTCGTGGTATCATGGAAAACAATCTGTACACAATCATATCTACACAATTTAATAATCGCAAATTAGAACTCAATAATGCATCGAAAATTTCAAAGAAGAGAAAAGAACCTTCAAGTTCAATGAACGAAACGTACTTATGGCACCTTAGACTTGGTCATGTCAACCAAAAGAGGATTCAAACTCTCGTGGATCAAGACCTTCTTAAAGGGCTAGATACTGAATCGTTTTCCACGTGTGAATCCTGCTTGGAAGGCAAGATGACTAAGAGACCTTTTAGGGTGAAAGGTAATAGGGCCAAGGAAGCACTAGAACTCGTTCATACTGATGTATGTGGACCAATGTCAACCGAGGCAAGAGGCAGCTTTCGCTATTTCATCACTTTTATTGATGATTACTCGAAAGTCGGATATGTTTATTTGATGCGCTTTAAGTCTGAAGCTTTTGACAAGTTCAAGGAGTTTAAGGCTTATGCGGAGACGCATCATGGAAAACGTATCAAGAGCCTGCGATCTGATCGTGGAGGCGAATACCTCAGTGCCGAGTTTTTGGACTACTTATTAGTAGAGGGAATTGAATCCCAAACGACTGCGCCGGGCACACCCCAGCAGAATGACGTAGCTGAAAGAAGGAAAAAGGCCTTGTTAAACATGGTCCGATCGATGATGAGTTATGTACGACTGCCTATTTCGTTTTGGGGACATGCCTTGCTTTCCGTGAGTCATATTTTAGACAATTTACCGTCAAAATCTGTTCCTGCTACTCCATATGAGTTGTGGACTAGGCGCAAGCCCAATCTAGAACATCTCAAGATATGGGGGTGTCCAGCTCACGTTTTGGAAAAGGATCCAACTAAGCTGGGCTCAAGGACATTGGACTGCAGTAAGGAACATACTCAAGTACCTTAAACGGACTAAGGACTATGTTCTAGTTTACAAAGCAGGCGAGCTATGTCCTTTGGGATATACTGATTCAGACTTTCTAGCTGATCAAGACTCGAGGAAATCTACTTCTGGTTATGTGTTTACCTTAGGAGGTGGAGCCGTAATTTGGAAGAGGGTAAAGCAGAAATGCATTGCAGACTCTACCATGAAAGCCGAATATGTAGCCGCTTCGGAGGCTGCAAAGGAGGCTGTATGGCTCAAGAACTTCCTTATGGACTTAGGTGTGGTTACGAATCTGCCCAAGAGCATCATCATTTACTGTGACAATTCTGGTGCTGTGGCTAATTCGAAGGAGCCAAGAGCTCACAAAGCGAGCAAACACATTGAGAGGAAGTATCATATCATCAGAGATATAGTGCAGAGAGGAGACATACAAGTGGTCAAGATTGCGTCAGAGAACAACCTGGCAGATCCTTTTACTAAGGCATTGGCGGTCAAACCGTTCGAGCGCCATGTAGAAGGAATGGGAGTTCGACTCGCTCGAGACCTCAACTCGCTTTCAGTATAAGTGGGAGAATTAGACGTAGTGCACATTTTTTTTTTGTATACTCGAAAGCTGTTTTGAGTATAAGTGGGAGATTGTTAGAGTTTGTATACTAGAAATCACCTTTCGAGTGATTGAATACTGTTAAAACTCTTATTTTATTTTCCAAAGGAATAAACATATTATTTTTTTCATAATGTTGTTATGTTTTACATTTAATGGATGTTTATTACATGTTTAAATGTATAAGTAACTTAACAAAGTCTAAGTCTTTGTTTTAGTAGACTGGTTGTGGGCTTCGTTCACTTTAAGGTAACACGGTCAGTTCTAAACAATGAAAAAGAAGAATTTCACAACCTAGATAGGCTTAGACTACCTATCGTGAAAGGTTGCAATGTCAGTCCGATTATTTCTAAGCCTAACTGAAATAAGATGACGTTGGTGTGGTATAGCGCTGAATGGATCTAACAGCGAGACAGTCTTTATGCTATCTACTGAAAGACGAGGTCTTGTAAATTAACATTTCTTAATCAATGTACGTTAGCATTGAGTATAAGGTATTGATTATGCACTACTTTGACTTACCAAATGGTGCGGGTTTTTTGCAACCCAATAAACCTGGTATATTGGGTAGTGGTGATTAATATCTAGCGGTGCTAGGATTGCTATTATGTTGAATCTTGCGCGAGGTGAGTCTCGTTTGATAACATCCTCAAGAGAAGCTTGAAATAAGGTTTTATTATTCAGAACCTAGCTAGTTGGAGTTTGATTACTCTATGAATAATAATTAAGATTTTCTTGCTGAGTCCTCTCTTGGAATAAATAAGATCAGCCCACCCTGATATCAGTTTACAGTCCGGGAACCAGACAGAAGATCTGTGGTTTTGTACTAAAGATCTTCACGTGGAGAAGGCGCTAGCTATCTTTGATTCTTTGGAGAATCATCAAGGAATAATGGCTAAACCGTAGAAAAGCATGTTTTAGGTTTCAATTAATTTAAAGCATGTTTTATTTGAGTTATGAGCATGATACATGTGATAATTACGCGAATAGAATTTGTCTAAATAATCTGCTAAATAGATCAGAATTATTATGTAATTGATTTATGTGAGCGCTTTCGCTGTCAGTTCCTTCATTGAGAATGCATGCTTTGTATGCCAAGTTACCTAAATGCACTTTTTGTGTTGATGAGGTGGTGTTTCTTGGATTTGTTGAGGGAAGAGATGGTGTGAAGATAGCTGAGGAGAAAGTGAAGGCGATTAGGGAGTGGCCTACACCCAAGAGTGTGAGTGAGATTAGATCCTTCCATGGTCTAGCTAGTTTCTATAGAAGGTTTGTGAGGGATTTTTCCACTAAGGCCTCCCCTTTAAACCATCTTGTGAAGAAAAATGTAGAGTTTAAGTGGGGAGAGGAGCAAGAAAAAGCTTTTAACACCCTGAAAAATGATCTTACCCATGATCCTTTGCTAGCTCTTCCCAACTTTGACAAAACCTTTGAATTGGAGTGTGATGCTAGTGGTGTGGGGATAGGTGGAGTGCTCATGCAAGAGGAAAGCCCATAGCCTACTTCTCTAAAAAAGCTTGGCCAAGCCCAACTAAACTACCCTACATATGACAAGGAGTTGTATGCCATAGTGAGGTGCTTGGAGAATTGGCAACATTACCTCATGCATAGGGAGTTTGTGTTTCACACCGAACATGAGTCCAATTAAGTTCCTAGGGGGTCAACATAAGCTTGATAAGAGGCATGCCAAGTGGAGTGCGTTTCTAGAATCTTTTCCTTATGTGATCAAGTACAAAAAGGGGAAGGAGAATGTCATTGTTGATGCCCTTTCTAGGAAACCTCATGTGCCTTTAGATGATGATGCTTTGATTGATAATCATGTAATGCATGTGAGAAAACAAGTGCTTGTTGTGTGTGCTTCATAGTATGTTCGTTTTGAGTTCATTAAAGACTTGTATGAACATGACCATGATTTTGCCACTATCTTTGAAGCATGTGAAAAGGGTTATTTTGATAAATACTATAGGAGGTTATTTGTATAGGGAATACAAACTTTGCATCCCTATTTGCTCTCTTCGTGACTTATTGATTCAGGAATCTCATTTGGGTGGTTTGATGGGGCATTTTGGAGTGTTGTAAAAATTTGACATTTTGAGTGAACATTTCTTTTGGCCTTGCATGAAAAAAAATGTTGAAAGATTTTGTGGACATTACATAGAGTGTAAGCAAGCTAAGTCTAAGTCTAGTAACTTTGGGCTTAACACACCTTTGCCTCCACCTACTCACCCTGGGGTAGATATCTCCATGGACTTTGTGCTAGGCCTACCCTTGTCTCCTAGGAAGAATGATAGTGTTTTTGTAGTGGTGAATAGGTTTTCCAAGATGGCTCATTTTATTCCATGTAGGAAGACAAATGATGTTAAATTCATTGCTAATTTGTTCTTTAGGGAGGTAGTCAAGCTTCATGGTATCCCCAAAACCATTGTGAGTGATCGAGATGTCATGCTTTTGAGCTTCTTTTGGAAGACTCTTTGGGGAAGATTGGGTACTAAACTACTCTTATCGACCACCGCCCACCCCCAAACGGATGGACAAACGGAAGCGGTTAACTGGTCCTTAGGTGCTCTCCTTCGTGCTCTTGTTTTTGAGAATAAAAATTCTTGGGAAGAGTGCTTAACCATTGCCGAGTTTGCTTATAATAGGACCATGCATTCTACTACTTCCTTATCGCCGTTTGAAGTTGTATATGGTTTCAATCCTCTCACCCCGTTGGACTTGTCCACGGTGGATTTGCCTTTGCCTTATCTGTTGGATATAGGTGGTGAGGAAAATGCCAAGTTTGTGAAAGACTTGCACTTGCAAGTACAAGAGCAGATCCACCGGAAAGGTGAAGAAGTGGCCCGGAAAGTGAACAAGGGGCGCAAAAAGATGGTCTTCCAACCCGGAGATTGGGTGTGGGTACATTTGAGGAAAATTAGATTTCCCGACAAGACCAAGGGCAAGCTTGCCCCATGAGGAGATGGGCCTTTTCTCGTGTTGGAGTGCGTCAATGACAATGCCTATGTGATCGACTTGCCCGGTGAGTATAATGTGAGTTGCACGTTCAATGTAACTAATTTGAGTCCGTTTGATTTTGTAGGAAACCCGGATTTGAGGAAAAATCCTTTCCAAGAAGGAGAGGATGATACGAACTCACGTGGCGGACCCACAACAAGGGCCATGACGAGGCGGCTTCGAGAAGGACTTGCCACATTCATTCAAAAAGCCACACGGGAGGGGCCTATGAAGACGGAGGAACCGCCTGTGAAGATCGTGCTGAAAAATGAAGGCCACGGGGGAAGGAGGAAGCACATAGGCATTCTGAAAGCACATGCAGCTGGATTCAATAAGTATTCTGCCTATCGAGATGTCGTCCAAATGCTCTGAAAGTGCCACCATTATCTTCCTCCTTGAAAGAGCTTCGCGTGGGTACATTGCACGCTTCAATCGGAGTCCGGTGGAGAGAGTTATGGACGATTAACTAAAGCCGCGCAGAGAAAGGCGGGGAGCTCCACAAGGAACACCCGGGCGGGTGTTTTCACTCTGAAAATCACCCGACTGGGTGAAATGGCGAATGGCAAAGGGGGAGTCCAGAATGAACACCCGACCGGGTGTTTTGCATCCAGCAATGGTGAATTGTCCGATACTTTGATTTTGTGGGCCAAGTTTGCTATTTTTGGACCCTTAGTATAAATACCTTTTGATGTCATTTATTTTCCTAGATTTTGGCTGAATTAAAGTTTCTACCCTAGAGAGTTTCCTCTTTGAGGATTGTATCCAATTCCTTTCTTGAAGGTTGCTTGTTTCCATCATTGATTGATTCAAGTAGAGGTATGCATCAATGAGATGTATCCATTGAGTAGTGGAGCCAAGGGTTGATAGAGCTATTGAAAGTTTCCTAGGGTTGTTTCCATCCTTTTGGGCAAGGTCCTATGGTTATAACTCTTTTATCTCAACATTATACACATGCTTTCCATTCCTAATCTTCTATCCATTCTTGTTTAGATTCAATTTTTGTGGTTGGATCTCTTTATATCTTTGTTGTTTTTTGTTAAATAGAAAATCAATCTCACAAAAATACCTAGACCAAGCATCATCATTGGGTAAATCCTTGGGAAATGGATCATAAAATACATGGATCCTTATCAATAGTGGAGTAAAGGGTCGATCCCACAAAGATGGATGTGGGCGAGATACACTTGCGATGACATTCTAGGAGTGGTTGGTTAGCTACCACGCTTTTGGGATTGAGCTCTACCTAGGCGTAAAATTAATATTGGATCCTACCTATACTGACCAGTAAGTAACTAAATGCTTAATGCTACTGGATGTGTACGTGATTGTGGAAGTTGGACACCTATTTGTGCATATGAGATGCTACTAGACAAAACTTACTAAAAATGGCTAGACAAAAGGTAAAGGGAATCAAAGAACATGCTGGCAGACTACCTGCTAGGTTTGCAGAAAAGCTGAAAAAGTGCAAGTACAAAAGCAAAAAGTAACAAAAGCAACATATCTTTGATTGTGACATTTTATTCTTCACCAAGCTAAACTAACCAGATCCAACAAACTCCATTAATGAATGTTCAAGTTCAAAAATTCGTAAATGCAATATTTAACTTGAAATCAAGAACGAAAGCAAGAAAAACTGAGATTTACGCATACTGGTCAACAGGATAGGGTGGCAGAAACAAGTAGTAACGAATTCCATGCATTTTTTAGAAACTTAACCATATTAAAACTTGTAAACACTTAAGGAAATACTAGATATAACTAAGCTAGACAGATTCAAGCACTTAAACAATAGAAATCAACATAAAACTATCAGATCTAGCTAACTAGAGAAATTTAAAGCAATACCAAAGCTGAACTCAAATAAAACCATAAAAACTTAACTTCATTCAAACATTCAAACCAAAAGATGCTTCAAACAAGTTAACTACTAAAATCCGAGATAAATGCAAGTAAAACAAGTTCTTAAACTAAGAAAGCATTAAAAGAAAGCATGTAAATGGTTGATGGCTTCTTCTGAATCTGGAACTGGACTACGACGGCTGGAATGAATCAGGCATGATGACTCTCCGCCGGCAGGTGCCCGAAATCTTCAAGGCAGGCTGCTGGATTTAGAGAGGAACTAGGAGCTAATGGAGCTATTCTCACAAAAAAGTGAGTAGTCAAGTAGTTTCCCAGTGATGATAAAGTGATCCATTCTTTATGTTCAACTCCTATTTATAGGGTGGCTTGCCCTAATTTTTAGGGCTGCCTCGTCATGCGAAATGATAATTTTGCCCCTCTTTAGTAGTTGATTGTTCCAAGCAAGTCCTTCCTTCTTGTGTCTAGATTCGTGGCATCCATCCTGGCCAGTTTGCACCTTTTCTGCTCATACTGACCAGTTTGCACACCTTTTGCTTTTTTTTTCACTCGAATTTCTTCCGATCCTTTCCTCCTGATTTTGTACCTCAACCTGCACACTTTAGCAACTATTTTGCAGATATTATCCAATAAAGTACGTTATACTAGCTAGTAACCAAGGCCTATAATGAGACTCATCAGTTCCGCTGCTTCCCCAGAATCCAATTCCCATTAGAATTGTAGTATCCGCGGCGTTGTCTTGCTCCACATCAGGCAGGTCGTTCGGTTGATCATATGGAAGCTCTGGAGCCTTGTTGCCCCCAGTTGGAGAAGGTGGTGCAGTGTTCTTCTCGATTGAACTTAGTAGCTCATTTTTCATTTCTTCCATTTTTAGGTCCATCCTTTCCTCCTGGTCAGTAGACGAAGCATTCGCCACTCTCTCTCTGCTGTAGTCGTCCCTTACGTGGTCATACGTCTTCCTTGCATTCAACAGTTTGCGTAGGACTTTCTTTACCTCACTGACCCTCAGCTGCGTGAAGTTTCCTCCGGATGACGAATTCGCCAGATCCTTCGTCTCCTTGTTCATCCCTTCATAAAAAGTGTGGTGCACCTCTATTTCTTTCATGCGATGGTTTGGGCATGACTCCAAAAGACTCGTGTATTTTTCCCAGTACTCGCTCAGGGTCTCATCGTACTCTTGCTTCACACACAATATCTTCCTCTTCAGCGCGCTTGTCTTTGACGAAGGGAAAAATTCAGCCATGAAAGCTGACTTGAAGTTGGCCCATATGTTGATGGAGTCGGCTGGTAGGCGCATGGACCAGGTGTAGGCCTCCCCTTTTTGGACAAACGCTAGAGCCTTCAATCTGTAATCACTCACTTGCCCCTGCTGGTAACCTCTGTGCCTTACAAATCTTGCATGACTCATTAAGGAACTCGTAGGGCCCCTCATGCCTCTTCCCACAGTATGTTGGCAGAATTGCAATAACATGGGGTTTAACATCACGGACTGTTTGACCTGGGGTGACCACTATGGCCTGCGGGGGATCTCCATCGGCGTGCGCGTTCAGCGTTGCGAGCTCTGGGTCGTCCTCAACTTGATCAGCCATTCTCACTGGTGCTTTCACTGGTTGGGGTGGAAACTCCGGGTGTAGGTATTCTACGTCCTCTTTCTCTTCATCGCTGCTCCTGCCTAGGTCAGACAGTGCTGTCGACAGGCCAAAACGAGTGGTTACGAGTATCGTTCCTCGTGGGAGTATCCTCGGTCTCCACTGGCAAGGAGCCGAGCTTCTTCTCATAAACTAAACCAAAAAAGAAAAGGAAAAATTATGAACAATATATACACCAAAATATCACACACAATAGCAGATAGAAACGCCATCCATCCCCGGTAACGGCGCCATTTTGAAAGAGCAGGTTTTCAGTGTTGTGTTAATTTAAGGGAGTATCCAACTGATCAAGATAAAAATCTCAACCTAGCTGAGTCATTGGCACGACGACCGAAACCTGTATCAATAGAATTCCTTAACACACTTCTACTAGTTGGTATAGTGGAGGTAAGGGTCGAATCCCACACAGATGGACACGTTAGGATAATCGTGGTGATAGTATGGAAGGTTTTGGTTAGCTACCACACCTTTGGGTTGAGACTCTACCTAGACAAGAATTAAAAGTTGTACTCTACTGACTGGGTGGCGTGAAAGTGATCGACATGTGGTTGTGTACGTGAGAATAGGGGACAAGGTGTTTCAGAGACATGTGGAAAGTAAAATTGTTACTAAATAAGACAATATGGAATAATCGAGAATATGTATTGGTTGGGTGGCTATTCTGACAGGTCTGTAGGGTACCAACTTAAAAGCAAAGGACAAAAGCAAAAAGTAACTAAAAAGTAAAAGTGGTCATTAAAAAAGGTAGATTGTGATGTTTTCTTCTTCAACAAGTATGCACAGAAATTAGATGAACACAAACTCCATGGATGAACTCATATTTACAGCTTCAAACATAAGATCCATAAATTAAAAGCTTAAAATCGAAGATTAACGGCTGATAATTCCATATTACTCCTACTGACTAACATGTAAGGTGGCAACAGTAACGCAAAATGAAAAACTCATGCACGAAACCTTAAACCAAAACGAGAAACTCGAAATTCCAGTTAACAAACCCAGATCTAGCCTACTTAAATGAATACATGCGTAAACACTTAGAAAATAAACGCGATAACTAGATCTAAGCTACCTAAGCAGAATGAAGCAGATTCGAACCAAAAAGAGGTGCGTAAAACAAAATTCATTAGTAAAAAACGTTTGGATCTTAACGAAATACTTCAAAAGATAACAAGAGTTAAGTTTGCAACAGATCCAACGAAGAAAGCAAGTAAAGATTAAACTAAGAAAGTTATTAAAGATTGTTTTGCCACTCCGGGTGATGAAACTGCTACTACTACGAGATGAACTGGCTGGAACGATGGATGGTGATTCTCCGGTGGACGGTTGGAACTTCAGGTGATCATGGCTGGGGCGAGGAACGAGAAGATGTGGACAGTGCTAGAGGAAAATGATCTTTTCCGAGAGAGAATTCTAACTAAGTATAGTGGCCGAACTCCTTCTCTTTCTCCAAGTGGCTTCTTTTATAGGGAGACTTGCCCTTACTTTTAGGGTAGACTTCCTTCGCAAATTAACTCTTTTGCCCTTGTTTATGGTTGATCATCCCAGCAATCCTTCTTCTCCATCTCGAGCCTTCTCTCTAGCATGCCTTCTGGTCAGTATCGCACCCTTCTAGTGATCTTTTCCACCTGAGTTGTCCGAACCTTCTCCTACTAATTGGGATCCTTTTCCTGCACACTTAGGCAACTTTTATTTCGGATAATACATATAAATCAAGACATACTGACAAGTAACCAAGGCTTAGAATATGACTTATCAATGTGCGAAGAAACTTCATCAGAGACGAGATTCAGAGTGGAAGGATCAAGGTAGTGAAGGTCTCTACTGAAGATAATGCCTCTGATATGTTGACAAAGCCTCTGCCGGTTTCAAAGTTCGGACATTGTTTGGACTTGGTGGAGGTAGTAGAATGCAAACAAGAGGAATCAACGAGCTAGGAGTTGAGTCAGGCTCGGGAAAGTAGCAGCAACAAGCTGGGTAATAAGTCGTATTCTAAGCCTTGGTTACTGGTTAGTATGTCGTGATTTGCATGTATTATCTGCAAAATAGTTGCTTAAGTGTGCATGATAAAAATGCCCAAGTCAGTAGGAGACGGTTCGGACATAGCTGGGATGATCGACCATAAACAAGGGCAGAAAAGTCAATTTGCGAAGGAAGTCTACCCTAAAAGCAAGGGAAAGCCTCCCTATAAAAGAAGCCACTTGGAGAGAGAGAAAGAGTTCCGAGTTCGAAATTCCAACCACTACACTTAGTTTGAATTCTCTCTCGAAGATCAGTTCCTTCACCATTATCCACGTTCTTCTAATTCCTCGCCACAGCCATGGTCACCTGAAGTCCAGACGTCCACCGGAGAGTCATCATCCACCGTTCCAGCCAGTTTGTCTCATAGCAGTAACAGTTTCATCGCCCGAAGTGACATAAACAATCTTTAATCGCTTTCCTAGTTTAACTTTTACTAGCTTTCTTCGTTGGATCTGTTGCAAACTTTAATCTTGTTGCCTTTGGAAGTATCTCGTTAAGATCCAAACATTTTAATTATGAAGTTTGTTTTTCGCATCTCTCTTTGGCTTAATCCGCTTCATTCTGCCTAAGAAAGTTAGATCTAGTTATCGCTTTTATTTTCTAAGTGTTTACGCATGTTTTCGTTTGAGTAGGCTAAATCTGGAGTCGTTGATCGGAATTTCAAGTTCATGTTTCAGTTTATGTTTTTGTGCATGAGTTTCCCGTTTCACGTTGTCATCACCACCTTGCATGTTAGCCAGTAGGAGTAATATGCAGGTTAGCCGTTAATCTTTAAGTTTGAGCTTTTTAATCGATGATCTTGTGTTTGAAGTTGAGAATCCGTGTTCATCTATGGAGTTTGAGTTCATGTAATTTCTGTTGATACTTGTTGAGGAAGAAAACATCACAATCCACATTTACTTTGGACCACTTTTGCTTTTTAGTTACTTTTTACTTTTGTACCTTACTTTAAGTTTGTACCCTCCAGACCTGTCAGAGTTGCCACCCAGCCACCAAATATACCCTGCTCCTCTAAATTTCCTCATTTAGTAACTGTCTACTTTCCACATGCCTCTGAGATACCTTGTCCCCTACTTTCACGTACACAACCACATGTCAGTCATTTTCACGCCCACTAGTCAGTAGAGTACTGTCTTTAATTTCCGTCTAGGTAGAATCTCAACCTAAGCGTGGTAGCTAACCGAAACCTCCCAGATTATCACCGCAATTACCCGAACGTGTCAATGACTCAGCTAGGTTGGGATTTTATCCTAATCAGTTGGACGTGCCTCTAATTTAACACAACACCAAAAACCTGCACTTTCAAAATGGCACCGTTGCCAGGGATGGATGGCGTTCATATCTGTTATTGTGTGTGATATTTTGGTGTATATATTGTTCATAATTTTTTCCTTTTCTTTTTATTTCAGTTTATGAGAAGTAACTCGGCTCCTGGCCAGTAGAGACCAAGGATACTTCCTCGAAAAATGATACTCATAACCACTCGTTCTGGCCTGTCGACAACATTTTCTGACCTAGGCACGAGTAGCGTTGAGGATAAAGAAGACGTGGAATACCAAATCCCGGAGTTTTCACCCCAACCAGTAAGAGCACCAGTGAGAATGGCTGATCAAGTTGAGGATGATCCAGAGCTCGCAACGCTGAATGCGCATGCCGACGGAGATCCCCCGCAAGCCATAGTGGTCACCCCAGGCCAAACAGCTTGTGATGTTAAACCCCATGTTATTGCAATTTTGCCAACATACTGTGGGAAGGGTTATGAGGGACCCTACGAGCTCCTTAATGAGTTCTGTAAAATCTTTAAGGCGCAGAGGAGACTAGCTGGAGCAAGCGAGGATGACTATAGATTAAAAGCCCTACCGTTTGTCCTAAAGGGAGAGGCCAACACCTAGTTCATGCGCCTACCAGCCTACTCCATCAACACGTGGGCCGATTTCAAGTTAGCTTTCCTAGCTGAGTTTTTCCCTTCTTCAAAGACAAGCGCACTGAAGAGGAAGATATCATATATAAGGCAAGAGTACGATGAGACCCTGAGCGAGTACTGGGAGAAATACATGAGTCTTCTGGAGTCATGCCCGAACCATCATGACAGAAATAGAGGTGCACCACAGCTTCTATGAGGGAATGAACAAGGAGACGAAGGATCTGGCGAATTCGTCATCTGGAGGAGACTTCACACAACTGAGGGTCAGCGAGGCGAAGAAGGTCTTACGCAAACTGTTGAATGCAAAGAAGACGTACGACCATGCAAGGGACGAGTACAACAAAGAGAGTAGCAAGTGCTTCGGCTACTGACCAGGAAGAGATGATGGATCTGAAAATGGAAGAAATGAACAAGGAGTTGCTTAGCGCAATCAAGCAGAATACACCACCACCCTCTCCAACTGGTGGCAATCAAGCTTCAGAGCTACCCTCCGATCAGCCAACCGACTAGCCTAATGTGGAGCAAGCCAATGCCGCCAGATTCTACAACTCAAATGGGAAATAGATTCCGGGGAAGCAGCGAGATGCACCGGAGGGACCACCCGAATTTTCGATGGGGAGATGGGAATCAGAATCAGAACAAAGGCCAAGGTCAGAATCAAACCAACCCTCACCCGAACCAAAATTTCAACTGTGGCCGAACGAATCTTGCCCACCAGTCTAACTGGGCAGGAAGGAACCAGCAACCTCAGAACCAAAATCCGAACCCTGTTTATGTGCCACCCCATCAGCGAAATTACCAAAACCAGTCCCATAACCAAAACCAAAACCAGTTTCAAGGCCAGAACCAGAACCAAAACAACCAAGACCAATACAACCCTCCTGCCTAGTATAACTAATACCCACCGAACCAAAACCAACAAATTTCCAGAACTACCAGCAGAACCAATCCCCCCAGTACAACCAACACCAAGGGCCCAATCAGTCTCGTTACCCCAACAGGTCAAGGAGGTCTATGGAAGATATGATGGTAGAAATGCTCGCTGCACAGCAGAGTATCAAGAGTGATTTGCAGTCCAACAGTGAAGTAGTGCAGGGAATGCAAAGTGCCCATAAGGAGCATAGAGCAAACATGGATTTGATGAACATGCAATTAGCCCAGCTTGCGAACTCGGTGGGTGAAATGAAAGAGAACTCAGGGAAACTCCCATCTACAGTCCATGTACCTGAAAAGGCAAACGTGAGTAAAATCACATTGATGTCTGGAACTGTTTATGATGGACCTCAACGCAAGAAACAAAGTGCGGAGCCCAGTAGGACGAAGGTGATGAGCGATACCATCTCAGTGGAAGAACTCAAGAGGCCTCTGCCTCAGATGGAGGAACCGTTTTTCCTAGACAAGGAGCCTACTGAGGAAGGAAAGACGAAGGAAACACCGCCTGGGAACGGGTGTCCTAAAGAAACAGTACCCATGCCGGAGCCTCGAACCCAGGAGGCACCCAAGGAAATTCCGAAAAAGCTTGCTGAAGAAGCTAAGGGGGAGAAACCGTTTCCCTATCGGTTTGTTACAAAAAGGAAGAATGAAGATCTTGTGGATTTCCTATCGATCTTTAGGAAGCTGGATGTTACCATACCATTCCTCCAAGCCGTGAGACTACCTCCGCTGGGGAAGTTCATCAAGGGATTCATAGCCAAGAAGGCCCGGGATGGTGGAAAAATAATGGTGGAAGGAATAGCGTCAGCTATTGTGCAGGAGAAACTACCACCCAAGAGATGTCAAAATCGAGCATGCAATGTGTGATATGGGAGTATCTATCAATGTTATGCCTTTATCCATTTATAATCGGTTGAAGGGGGTAAAGTTGTCAAACACTAGGGTGTTGATCCAAATGGCTGATAGGTCATGTATAAATCTTGAGGGTGTGTTAGAAAACGTGTTGGTAAGGGTGCATGATTTTACTTACCCTGCTGATTTCTATGTGATTAAGATGAGTGAACCTGAAGCTAGGGAGTCTAGCGGGATACTGTTAGGGAGACCATTTTTGAGAACAGCCAAGACAATCGTGGATATGGCTGAGTGGACAATATGCATTGACTTTAATGGTGAAAAATTCATTTTTGATATCAATGAGGCCATGAAAGAGCCGATAGATTCTGAAAATCTATGCTATGTTGATATTATTGACCCCTTAGTCCAAGATTTTCTTGAGACCGAGTTATTGCAGGAGAAACTCCAAGCTTTAGATGTATATGCATTGGCTGATGTGGAAGCAGCTACATGGTGTGATCTGATCAGTTCCGAGGGTTAACTAACGAGGAGATCAAAGGAGCAATTAAGGAGTTCTGTCAGAAGTCGGAATCGCAGGAGCCGCAGGGGCTTTACTACCAGCTAGTATGGAGGAAATCTCAGATGGTGAACTAGAGCAAGACGAGGATTCTGCAAAAAACCTTCTACCTACAGACACACTACCCCCACAAGTCGAGTTAAAGAAGTTACCAGCAAACCTAAAGTACGCCTACCTGGGGGAGGAAGACTCATTCCCTATGATCATCAATAGCGGGTTGACTGAAGAGCAAGAGGTAAGGCTGTTGACCGTGCTGAGTAAAAACAAAAAGGCGATTGGATGGAGCCTTACAGATCTGGTGGGGATAAGTCCAGATGTCTACATGCACCATATTAGGTTGGAGGAAGGAGCCAAGGCACATAGAGATTCGCAGAGGAAGGTGAACCCCAACATGCGAGAGGAGATACTAAAGGAGAGGAATGAGAGGAATGAGCTAGTGCCCACCAGACTGGTTACTGGTTGGCGAATGTGTATAGACTACCGTAAACTCAACACAACAACCAGGAAGGACCATGATAAATCATCATTTACTGGGTCTAACACATTGTTTAAGCCAGGTGTGTGAAGGAATTCACCAGGTCCAGGAAGAACTGAAGGTAGTGGACCAGCGAAGGAAAAAAGGCGAAAAGTGAGCAGATCAAGGAAGAAAAAGGCTAGACGAAGGGGAGTCCAAAGCTGAGGGCAAAGAAGACTATTCACACAAAAGAGCCCCTGCTGGATCCACTTCCACGCCTATATAAGGAGGAGCATGCAACACACATGATTTAGACAATTTAGCTCTCAGCTAACACACACTTGGGAAAAATGAGAATTTTGGGGGTAGAGTAGTGGTCGAATCTTCTGAAAATTTGTGCAACACCGTCCTCAAGGAGGGCGAAGATACAATCGTTTACGTTTTAGCACTTGTGTTTTGATTTCCGTCGAACTTCACCGTTTCCGAAGTCGATTGTTCGTTTTGCTACATACCGTCTATCTATGAAATTTATTTTACGTTATGATGGTGTTGATTCTGCATTGATTTATGCTGATTTTATGTTTTGAGGAGTTTGTTTCGGAGGATGATTGTTATTTTCTGTGTTGGATGTTTTATGTTCTTGATCTGGGAAATATGAGTTGATTTATGTTGTTGTTGATCTGTGGAGATGATTTTGATCGGAGTTTGTCTTAGATGCTTGGATGCGGAGTGGATTTAGCATCCGAAGTGTGGATCTGAATAGGGGACTGAATGTGCATGGATTCTGAATTTCTGTTTTCGTTTTTTTGCTTTACTTCATCTAGGAGACAGAGATCTGAGTTTCTGTTGGGTTTCTCGGCGTTTTTCTGACGTCCAATATGTTGGTCGCCGTTGAGTTGTGAGCATTGTTCTGTTTTCAACATGTTTCAGTTAAATTCTGATGATGCTTGCGTTTGTAGGTAGTTAGTCTTAGAGTTGGTTATTTTGCAGCCTTTTGGTCGTACGTTTCTATTTTTGGAAAAATGGTCCCCACTGCATGCATCGGGTCTGTCTAGCTAGATTAGGTAGCAATATTACTAAATCTAGGAAGTTTGTTGAGATAGTGATGATATGATGTCCATTTGTGTTACGTGGTTGTTTTTCATTTCTTAGATCTAGGTATAGTTAAATTTCTTTTCCTTTGTCTAGTATAAGTTCCTCAACCCAAGTTTCGTGGCAGTAGCCATACCACCCAAAAGCCCTTAAATGCATGATTTCGCATCTGTCCTCGTGTGATCGATCCCTACTTCCCTATACTAATTCTAGTATACGCGGGTTGAGGGTATTGAAGTGATATTATGTGTGTCCAACGACCGAGATCTTTCAGCATTCCGTGAGTTCCTAGACCTTGTGATCTAGTGGATTCTCTGGACCCGGGAGGCTTGATATTCCTTATTGTGCACACAGTTTAAAAATATCTCAGTATCAGACCACTTCCCCCTGCCATTCATCGATCAGATGCTGGAGCGACTGGCTGGGAGGAAGTACTTATGTTTTTTGGACGGGTACAGTGGCTACTTTCAAATTTACATGAACCCCGAGGACCAGAACAAGACTACCTTTACCTGTCCGTTTGGAACCTATGCATGCCCTTCGGCTTATGCAATGCCCCGGCTACGTTCCAACGATGTATGATGAGCATATTCTCGGATTTGATAGAAGATTTCATAGAGATCTTCATGGATGATTTCACGGTCTACGATGACTCTTTCGACTCATGCTTGCAACATTTGGATGTCGTCCTATAAAGATGCCAAGCAAAGAGTCTGGTTTTGAATTTCGAAAAATGTCATTTTATGGTTACGGAAGGAATCGTCTTAGGGCGCCTGGTGTCAGAAAGAGGGATCCAGGTGGATCAAGCCAAGGTGGATGTCATATCCAAACTACCTTTCCCTATTGATCAGAAGGAGAAAAGGGGTTTTCTGGGGCATGCTGGGTTTTATCGAAGATTTATCAAAGACTTCGCCAAGATCGCCCAACCTCTTACCAGACTCCTTCAGAATGAGGTGGAATTCATCTTCGACGATCATTGTAAGGCTGCATTCAACCTGCTCAAGGAGAAGTTGATATCTGTACCAATCATCCGGGCTCCTAACTGGGATCATCCCTTTGAGGTGATGTGCGATGCTAGTGACTATGCAGTGGGGGCCGTACTAGGTCAAAAGATTGAAGGGAAGAGGTACGTGATATTCTATGCGTCAAATACTTTGAATCAAGCCCAACGGAATTATGACACTACCGAGAAAGAAATGTTGGTTGTTGTTTATTCATTCGAGAAGTTCAGGCAATACTTGTTAGGATCCAAGGTCATCGTCTATACTGACCATGCGGCCATCAAGTATCTCATTGCAAAGAAAGAGTCAAAACCCCGACTGATCTGATGGGTACTCCTATTACAAGAATTTGACTGGGAGGTACAAGACAAGAAGATAGTCGAGAACAAAGTAGCAGACCATTTGAGCATAATAGTGAAAGATGGAAATAGCGAGGACGTGCAAGATCGATTCCCAAAGGAGCATTTATGTGAAGTGATCTTTTCCGCGAGGAAAATTGATTGGGAAGAGGTAATGAAGCTAACTGGCCAGGATGTCACGGCCAAGGGTAAAGAGAAGGTAGAGCAAGAGCCCTGGTTTGCAGACCTAGCCAACTACCTAGTAACGAGAGAGCTTCCAGGAGTGCCAAACATTACAAAGGCTCAGAGGATGAAGATCAAGAGTGAAGCAAAGTACTATTTCTGGGACGATCCATATTTGTGGAAGGCAGGAGCCGACCAAGTTATAAGGAGGTGTGTTCCTGACTGGGAGCAACGAGATGTACTGATAAACTACCACTCCTTGGCATGTGGAGGGCACTTTGGACCTAGGAAAACCGCAAGGAAGGTACTGGACAGCGGATTCTACAGGCCAACTTTAAACAGAGATACATACGAGTTTTGCAAAGGCTGTGAACGTTGCCAACTGACGACCAATGGGATCTTGCAAGAGATGAAATGCCACAAGTTCCAGTGATTGTTTGTGAAGTGTTTGACGTTTGCGGCATGGATTTTATGGGTCCTTTCCCTTCATCTTACGGGAATTCCTACATCCTGGTAGCAGTCGACTATGTATCAAAGTGGATAAAAGCCAAGGCCACAAGCACTTGTGAGTCCAAGGAGGTTGCTAAGTTCCTCAAGAGTCCAGTGAGAATTGAACACCGAGCTTACTGGGCAGTTCAGCAAGTTAACTTGGATGCTAGAGCCTGTGAGGAGGAAAGGAAGTTGCAACTATAGGAGCTGGATGAACTCAGATTGGAGTCATTCGACTCAGCCATGTGGTACAAGGAAAAAACAAAGATGTGGCACGATAAGAATCTGAGCACCAAGGATCTCCAAGTTGGCCAGAAAGTACTACTCTTCCGGTCGAGACTGAAGCTAATGCCTGGGAAACTCAAGTCAAAATGGGCAGGACCTTACATTTGATGGGGTTTGGTGCCCCTTGCACAGCGGAAGACTTGTACAAAACAAATAAATCAGATACGGATCTATTTGACCGATTATGGGATCAATCAATTCACATGTTAAATAGAAAATTGCATGCTAGAACGCAAATAATTTATGCTCAAAGAAAGTAAATCCTAAAACATGAATTCTACAGTTTAGAGTTTTACCGATTTTGATTCTCCAAAGAATCGTCGATTGCTCGCGCCTTCTCCATGTGATGATCTTCAATACTAGACCACGGATCTTCTCTCTGGTTCCCGAACTGTATCTCGATATCAGGGTGGACTGATCTTATCAAAATACTAGGACTCGAATAAAGAAGACAGAAGAAATCCTTTTGGGAAAAGGAGTAGAAATCGAAATCTCCTTCAGCTGGGGGGGGGCGAAAATTTCGAAAATTTCAAGTATGAAAATTGTGATTGTTCTGTCTCCTTTATTCTCCTATTTATATTAAGTTCATTTTGGGCCCAGACAGGGATCTATGGAAGGTTTTGGATATGGGCTCCCCCAATTAGCTTTTTACTAATTAAATTGAACCCACAATTTAATACAAGCTTATATTGGAATATTACGAGCAACCACTACAGAAGTAATATTGAACTCTCCCCATCCAAATCCGAAATTACAAGTAATCCGGGTTTCCGTTATTTATTACTTATTTCCCGCGCTTAAGATATAAATGTCCATTAATGTCACGCCCGCATTTTCTAAGGATAGAAAACACGGTTGATCGCGACTAGGGGAGGGTTAAAGAAGCGGGAAAGAAAGGGAAAAACAACAAAACTCAACCAAAGCTCGATATAAATGGGAATAGCTCCAATCAAATCAGAGTATCTCAACAATCAACAACTCAAAAGAATATTATCTCAACAATAGAAGAACTCAAAAGAAAGACAACAACTCAGCGGAAGCATTTTGAGAGTAGAATACTGCTATGTATGAAGACACAACATATTCTGAACATTTGATAAACATTCTTCACTTTTATGCTCAACACCCGCCGCACTCGTCACCGCTCAACCTGCACATAGGGAAAACAAATGCAGGGCTGAGTACTTGATTTACTCAGTGAACAAATGCCAAAACAATTTTATAAAACAGTTATGTCATGCCGCCATTGAGTGACCTCGGGGTTTAACTTTAAAAATGCCCGAGACACTAAAATCATTTCAAGCACAAACTTTCATCTCATCCTCAAATCCTTTTCCTCATAATTTCAAAACACAACCATTTTTCCTTGAGTTATTTAAGAAACTGCCATATCTGTTCTTTAGAGTGCCGTGTAAGGAGGCCACTTTCCATGAGCACGAAAACCGGCCAACCCATTCGATGACTCACAGTCCTCATCGTGTACACTAGTCCAAGTAGGGACGCACCCTTACTAGGACCCGAATTCGATTAAACTCATAGTAGGGACTCACTCCCCACTAAGCAATCATCAACCTCATCATCTCAACAATCTCAACATCAACAACATCAACAACATGTGAAACGAGAATGTGGCCGCAAACTCGATCACCAGATCGGCCGACCCAAAAGACGGCTCACGATCCCCAATGGTGTACACTAGTTTGAGTAGGGACTCACTCCCTAGTCAGACCAGAACTCGATTTCAATATGTCTAGTAGGGACAACTCCCTTGCTAAACAAACAGATAGGCATTTCTCAAAACAAAAACATGGCATGACATACCCTTTGCGAACTTCATTTTTCTCATAAAACTTATTTGAAACATAAATCATTTTTCTGTCAAGGTCGAGCATCATCTCACATCATATCAACAAGTCGAGCAAATCACAATATCACTCAATAAATCAACACATATTATCACATAACATCACTTTCAATACTCTCACTTTAATCACAAATTTCACATCATGCTTGGAATTTAAATAATTGCAGTCACATAAAATGATGCTCAAACCGGTATATATATTAAATCGAAAGCTCTTGAAAACTTTAGTTTGAAAGCCCACCTCGATCGTTTAAAGCCTTAACTTGTGTTCCATTCCGTTCTCGAAAAGCGTGCGTGAAGTCACCCATTGATTTAGTGTACTCCGGCCCAATCTTCATTTAATTAATTTGACTCAACCAAATTAACTCCAATCCACCTCCTTACGTGAAAACACATTGCCCAAAACTTTAACATGAATCATTTGGCCCAAACATTTAAATAAAACAAAAGTTCAAGCTTTCTCTCTTTCTCACCTTACGTGAAATACCAAATGGGATTTGAAATCCCTTCTTCTCATTTGAAACACATCTGTTGCCCTTTCTCTCTCGCCCAAATCTCTCTCTCCAGCCGTTTCTCTCTTCGCACATCACCTCAATTCAGCCGCCTTCGTCCACCCACGCTGCACTTCCGCCGCCTCGCATCTTCTCTTTTTTTATCCGCCAGCCCTTCGCTGCGACACCGCCGTCGCTACTGTCTCAACACAGAACCGCTGCCGCCCATGTCGAGACGCAGCAGGATCTGCTGCCTCTTTCTTCGCCGGTGTCCAGCAGATCTCGCCGCCGCTGCCATTCGCACACCGGATGCCGACGTTGCTGCTCCCCCAACCGACATCTCCCTTCATCTTCACCTGTTGTCACCGGCAAAACACAGCACCACCACCGCCAATGTCATACGCAGCAGGAGCTGCTGCTGTTCACGCCGGAAACCGCCGCCGCTGACCGGTCTCCTGTCGCAATCGCTGCTGTCCCAGCTCGCCGTTCAGCCCCGCATCGTCGCACGCAGTCAGCGCCAGTTCAGATTCCCGAACATGTTGGGCTTGTAAATTGAAATGCAACTGAGAATCCTCCTTGCCGATTTTAGACTCACAGAATTCTCTGCTTTCACTCGGATGTTTCCTCTCAATTTGTGAACTATGGAGCAGATTAGGATGTGTATAGAATGGGATATGAAACTGTTGTTTGGAACATGGTGTAAATGAAAATTCTGATAGTGCAGGAGGGGAGAGTAACGCTTGTAACTGCAGAGAATAGTAGAAGACACAGTTCCTCGGAAATTAAAAAGAGAGAGATCGTGGGATTGAGGATGACGTGTATAGTATATATAATCTTAATTCTGTTCCATATATTTAGAGGGTGCTGATTTTGTGGAAACAGATTTGTGAAATATAACGGCAGATTTAGGATAAGCTAATTTGCAGAAAATAATTACGATGAATTGGGGCTAAAAAGAATAAGTGGACTTCCTTAAGAAAAATAATTGGACTTGCAAAAGAATAATTGTATAAGCCTTAATTGTAAAATCATTCTCTCGACAAAAGAAACAAAGGCGGGAAAAAATTTTCAAATGCATAAACGACGTTCTTTCAAGAACAAATAAAAAGGACGAAAAAGTCGGGGTGTTACAATCTACCCATCTTAACAAAAATTTCGTCCCGAAATTTGCTTACGTCCTCGAATATAATATTTCTCCAACATCTTGTCCTCCTAATTCCAAACAGCTTCTTCGTATCGCAAAAAAAAAATTAATAACTGTAATTGAAGGTCCCATCTTCATAATATTCTTGGCATGTCACAAACGTCATTCTCGTAGAATATTTTAATCATCTTGGTGCTTCTCTGCATGCTCTAAAGGTCGTCTCCATCGTGTCGCCACTTTTAGCAAATTACGCAAGATTACACTATACTAAGTTATTTCGCGAGTATGATCTCTTGTCGTTGCATAGCTACGTCGCAGAGCATCATCTCTTCATGTCTCGTACCCTCTTTCGCGTTTGAAACTTCACCTCGTCTTTGGTATCTTTCTCTTCTTGAGACCTTCCTTGTATTCTTTTTGTTCTCATCATTCAAGGAAAAAAAATAATACTCATTAAGCTTGTTTCAACGTTTCGCACCATTCCAAGAAATATAAAAAGTTTCATGGTCCACTGACTTCCATTTTCACCCTCGATCTCCTTGCCTCAATGCCTTCTCAAATTAGGGGTTTGCCAGATTCTCATTCGTTTTTCTTCACTCGGGAAAGTGATAGATTATTTGAACTTAGAACTACGATTCGCGCGTATTCAATCTAGCCTACACCATAAGCACTCTATGTTCGCAACATATTTCATCATCTCATAGATCAACAACTATCACATTTAAAGACATTTATATCTCAAGATAAACAAGTATAACACACAACATATCTCATCCCAAAGCAAAACACTTTTGCATTTCACATCCACATTCAAAACTTTTGAAACAAAATTTTTTTCTCAAACTCTCATACTTTCCAAACAAATTTTCTTTCTTAAACTCTCACACTTTCCTCAAATTTTCTACATCTCACTTTTGTAAAACATCTTATAAATTCACAAGCAAACACAATGTAATAATAATAGTGATTCTATTCGTGCGGAACTGCTCGAATAATACTGAATCGGGTTAAAAGTGGATTGTAGAGTTTTACGTATACAAGCATGATTCTATTCGTGCGAAACTGCTCGAAACATGCTTTTCAGTATACCAAACCAAACAATCTCCCACTTATACTCAAAACATGCTTTCGAGTATACCCACTGCCAAAAACTCTCCCATTTATACTCAAAACAGGTCTTGGTACTAGATATATCGAACTACCATTCATTTCACTAAGTGAAAGAAAAATCTGCTTGGTTGTTCTCTGATTATATCTTTGTCACCATAATGTCTTTGCTGCGTACTTGATCTTTAATTAATTTCATCCCCATATGTGATTGCTTAGCTTAATAAACTCATGTGTCCCTTGAGTTAGCCTTTACTAGAGTAATTCAAAAATAATACTCGTAGGCGTACTCAAACTTACGATTAAAGCTATTAGGAAGATATTCCTAAGGTAAACACATATTCAGAGGATGACTTACTCTATCACTGATTAGTCATAAAACTAAGACAGTGTAACCCCAAGGACATTACATGAATGACTGATAAACTAGAATATAATTACTAGTCTTTCTCAAGCACTAGGGTATATTCATTACCTCAATCAAAATTCATTTGCCATGGTTAATATGATATATACTTGCTATGCATAAGCACAACTAATATCAAACTAAGTACACATTATAGCATACATGAGACAACTATCTCCAAAACTAGTCTCATAATTCTTGATCTCACTAAGCGTCAAACGACACTTGACTAGAGACAAGACAATTCCATCTTGAGAGGTATAAACCTTTTCATAGAATTTCTAATGCTTAAATGTTCCAAGCAATGTGTCGATATAGGATTCCTAAGAGAATCTCAACATTCTTTCTAGCATCTTAAAAGGACTTAGATGCTAAGAATGTAATTAATTTCTCTTAAATCATTTATCTTAACTGGGTAGACAACTAGTTTCCTACACCAGATGCCAATCTTAGTTGTTTGCAACTTTTGTAGATTTCATCATCGTAGAGTACCAATAATACCATACGTAATGCACTTTCAATTTCCTTGTGCTTACAGCACTGTTAAGGACACAAGTCAAATTCCAAATATTTGACAATTTTGATAAAACACATATACTGTGATTTAGATGCTTGCCTAAGACCACGAAGGTCTATATAAGCTTCCAATCATGCGTTTCTTGCCCTTAATTACATATCCCATTAGAATGTTCTAGTAGATGATTTCCTCAAGACTTCTATTTATAGAAGGCTGTCTTGACAATCATAATACATACATTCTAATTTATGTAATATCTAATAGACAATATGATCGAATAAATCCTGGCACAACGATGGCGAGAAGATAATTCTCTTTGGGCATAACCCATTGTCATTGTCTAGCCATTTTAGATCCATATTTACACTTGCAAAGATACTTGCTCCCACTGACTGACACAGCCTGTAGGTAGTATTACAAGTCTTGTAAAACATGTTGTCTATCTTAGATTGTAATATAGAATCTATCACCTTTTCAAGGATGATTATCCAAATTAACCAATACTACATTGTAGTTAAAGGGATTATGTTCAAGTTAATCTAAGACTGAGTCTTACGACACTCTTAGTGTAACACCCGTCTTTTTAGTACCCTTTTTCGATTAATTTTGTTTTGAGAACGAGCGATTGATAGACCTTAAATAAGATGTTGTCTTTGTTTCGAGTGGATGTGAATGAAATTAATGAATGCTTGATCGTGTTGGTTAATCGTGTGGTGAATGTATTCAGCGAGATTGATGTGAGTGTCGTCGGTGAGATTATTTAGGCGTTCTTACTTAGTCACCAAAATACTAAAAATAAAATACTACAATTTAATTAATACTCTAAACTATTAATTTGGGCTTATCTTTCTATCTTCCTTATTTCTAGCTTTTACTTCTTTGGGTTAACCGTTTTGAGAAGCCAAAATATTAAATAATTATTCTACTTCTCCAGCAGTCAAATTTTAGTCAAATAAATCTCTCCAAATCTCATAACCATACGGTTTCTTCCATATCTCCATCTTCCTTAAAAATCTCCAACCAAAACCCATTCTTCTCCTTATATCTTCTTCCACAACGCAGCTTTCTTTTTGTAGCTGCTGTTATTTTCATCTCCTCCACCAAAAAGGTATATTCTTCTCCTCAAATTCATTAATATGAAAACCTCAATTTGTTGACTCAATGGCCAAATTCTTGATATCACAGCATTGAGAGGAGAAAACCGAGAGAGTGTCGGAATTAATTCTTCTTGTTATTCTCTTCTTCTCAAAGGTATAATCTTTCCCTTCAATTTAGTGTATACAACCTTCTGGGTATTAAATCCATAGCACCATTGTTTTCCATTTTGTTACAGTTGAGAGGAAACCGTGACTCTTTTAATACCTCCTGCTTGTGCAAAATTTTCTCTCAACCAAAGGTATTTTCCTTCTCTTCAATTCCATGTTATAGATGCATACATTCACGGTAGTCCACGAGATCAGATTTGTTGATTTTTCTTCAAAATTTGGTGAACGATTGGTTCTTGATAAAGTTAGAAACTTGAATCTCTTGTTTTCTCTCTTCAATCCAAATTCTTGGAAATACTTTTGCCTGCCCACTAATTATTTAATCGAACACATGGTAAAATCTTAATAAAAGATGTAGAGAGGGAGGTATGGTTGTGTCTCTGTTTTTGGGCGAAAATTGAGAGCTGGAGAGAGAGAGAGTTTCGACTGGTTCTTTTGGTGAAAAGCCGTAGGTGACAGCGGAGAGTATGTATGTAGTACAATTTCTTTGAATTGTTATTTTTTTTCTGACTTGGATTAGGGAGTGTACTTATTAAATTCTTTTATATAATAATATTTCTTTTATTCTGTTGTGATGAAGAGTTTGACGGGAGGGTAGGAGTATACTTTGTTATATTATTTTAATTTGTTCTTCCCTTTGTATACATGCGTGTAGGTGGAGGTATTTTGTGATATTAATCCTCATTCCTTTCTTTAATTAATAATAATGTGGAGAAGTGAGTTTTTACGTGTGTTGATTTGTGGTATATAGGTATTAATCATTTTATCTGGCTTTGCTTTTGTCCCTTAAGTTCAGTGAGGAAGTAGTAATAACTTATATATATATACGTGTGTTTGGACAGAGAGTATGTACGTTGGTGGCTGGGAGTATAATATACTTTTTCTTGTTCCATTATTTTACTTGCATATGATTGTTTGAGCTAGAGAATTGTTGCTGTAGGATTTCTGTTTGGCTACGTGATCTAAATTTATGAGTGTGCCGTCGGATAGAAGTATAATTTTGTTGATGTTGTTTTGTTTAATTGATGAGTTCGAGATATGAAGGTTGCTAAGAAAAGAGTAAGGGATAATTTGAGCATACACACTTAGGATACATGCATTGTTAAATTAATTTATTTTGCAAAGTCTGAATTTTGCATATCTTGTTATTTCAAAAAGGGTGAGCTTGTGCACGTTGGTTGCGGTTGGAATAAGAGGTGATTGAGGAGTAAGCTTGTGAGGTGGGCTTTCGTTTTAAATAAGGACTATGTCCTAAATACTATTTTTATGTAAAAGGAGGTGAAAATTTGTTTGTCTTGCCATGTTTTGTGTTTGAATGAACCTATCTGAAGTGGCTATGCCATGTATGTTTAATCGAATTCGGGTCCCAGTAGGGCCGCAAACCCTGCTCGGACTAGTGTACACCCAGTAGATCGTGCGCTATCTCTTTGGAGTTGGCCGGTCTAGTGACTTGGTTCGTGGCCACGTTCCTTGTCATGTATGTTCAGATATGGTGATGGTGATGTGGATGGAAAATGGTTGCAACCGAATCTTATGTGAAAATGATTTTAGTGACTTGGGTTCTTTTCAATTAAAACCCCCAAGATCACTCACTATGGCTTGACAAACTGATTTGGCATGTGTCCACTGAGTGCATCAAGTACTCAGCCCTGCATATTTGTTTTCTTAATGTGCAGATTGAGCGACGACGGGCGTGGAGGATGTTGAGCAGAATTCATGGATTATTTATGTTTGGCTTAATATTGTTGGATGTGTCGTGTCTTCATACTCGGCATTTTCCGTGTCTTGAACGCTTCCGCTAGGTGTCTTTCCTTTAAAATTGTTTTAGTATTGAGAACCAAACTCTTTTCAAAATTGTCTACTTTCTAGTCTTTATTTCTTAGAATTGGTACTTTGTTGAATTGATACTATGTTGTTTTCTAAGCTATTTCAATTATTTAAATATTTTGGTCAAAGATGTGTGTTTCCCCTTTCTTCCCCGCTTCTTTAATCATCCCTGGTCGTGATCAACCGTATTTTCTATCCTTAGAAAATACGGGCGTGACACTTAGACCCATGAACTTGTTGTGTTCCAGTGGAACGCTCCCACTACGATATGGTTCTTGCAATCTTAGGTACTGAAGTTGATTTTATTAGTGCAAAAGTTTCTAATGGTATGACTTCTTGGTAATGTGGAAAATCCGATATCTCTCTCTTTATTTTGAGAGTTATCACGCTTTAGGCTTGTAGTTCATCTCTTGATCTTCATACAAGAATTATATCTTTGAAGATTACAGAACTTATAACCTTACATCATTTGGGAAAAACCTTAAAACATGCCTCAGTACTCGACTCCAATTTCTTGGACACTTTTCCAACATGTGTTGGAACAACATTACACCTTGAGATGTGCTAGACTAGAGACGCTCTAGTCCACAACTCGTGTTTTGTAGAAGGTACTGATGTTGGTAGTTTCTTTAATGTTTATCCCATCAATGATAAGATTTTAATGAGTACAACTCATCTCTTAATCAAACTTGTCTTAGAAAGACTTTGATTCCTTCTTACATAACTATCACATTCATTAGATGAATGCTTGGATTCGTTAATGGAGATTATACTCCCACTACTGATCATAAACCTTTGCTCGTCTCCTTATGGTGTAAACCATTGAGACTTGCTAGTCTTTCTATGTTGCACTTCTATAAGTATTCTGAATCTCTTGAAAAATCAAATGATTCTAACTCATAGTGCATCAAATAGACTTTCTCAACTCTCAAGCTATTTAACGAAATGTGAAAATCTTGATAGTCTAGATCAGTTCGAACAATTTCTAAGTATTTTCTTGGCCTTAAGGCTAAGAGCCATAAATACTTTAGCATTCAATGATTAAGAAGTTGATGTGTTTTTGAATACTCAACCTTGTCGCACTTATATTATTTTAATACTATGATGCCTTAAGCATCAACCATAAAACAATAGTTGAGCATTAATAGCTCCCACTGCAACAAAAACCTAACTGGATCAAGATCTCTTACTTAGAAGTTGCATTGTCATGTAAGTCATTGTCCTTCTATAAAATAGGTCAATCCAACTCACAAAGCATCTTTTCTCGCTTTAAACAAACTTCGATGACAATCCAGACTCTCCCATTTCCATATCTAGTCTTTTGTTCAAATGAACTAGGACTTAAGAAAAATACAGTCTTTATGAATTCGTCATCTATCATGTTACTTTCCTCTAATAGCAATATAACGACTATTATTCTGAAGATTTTCAACTTTTCAGTTAAACCTTCTTGTAGTCATTTCTTATTATTTTAGGCGATGACTTGTGTCAGAAACTATTTGAGTGATCAAAAAATCCTCAAAACATTCTGTCACTCTAGGATATTCCAATCGAATCATCTTGACAGATTCTATTGATATCCATCTTTCATCGTCATTAAACAAGACTTGTCGAGCTACTTAAAGGAAAATAGCTTGACCTTATTCCTCAAAGAACTTGTCAAGTATATGCATAATGCACTCTCGAACATTCTTCGTGGAATTATGTCGAGGAAATGGAGGACATGAATCATTGAGTATAAACTCCAAGCTTTCAGCGATGAGAATCTTATCCATTTTTGTTTCCGGTCTACATAATTTAGGCATTCGAGTTTACTTTCTTTTAAGGATCGCAGACAAATTTTAAATGACATAATGAAGATTTGGCAAATAAACTTATTATCACATACTCATGCTCAATACATAATCACAAATAACCACAAAACAATTATGTATCTTACAACAAAAAAATTAATAAATTGTATCCTCCTTTGGAGGTTAATACGCATTAAAACTTTGACAATTTTACTGGTCACAACACCAATGCATCAATATCTTCTTCCTTTGGAGGTCAACACATTTAATGCTGCCTAAGCACGACCATCAGATTTAGCATTACAGAATTTTATTTCTACAACACACTCCCATAACAATGTTCATGTGCTGATAACAAAACCAAGCTATCTCATAAATTCTTATTGAACCCTGAAACTCGCAGTTCCTTAGGATTATTGTCCCCACTTTGCAGGTGGCAATAATATTGGGAACCACTTTCTAGTTCATTCTATTTATTATGCGAGAAGTCCGCCCTTATGAACTTACTGTTTTCGTAGGATTATTGTCCCTACTTTGTAGGTGGCGATAATATTAGAAAATCGGCTTCACAAAATTTGGCAGTCCAACCGATGGAGACCGTATACAATGCACTTGTTGTAATCATCACTTAGATATTTTTATATGGTTTTTACATAATTATCACATAAGCAGATAAAGCAGATAATCCACTTAAAATAGATAAACACTAAATAAACAGATAAATCCATTTAATGCATGACATTTAAACACACATGATAATTAACGACAATTATTTAATCTAGTCAAGGGAGAATCAATTAAATAATTAAGTTTTATCTCGGATAATGTTTATCCAAAATTCATTTAGGATTTATCAAGATAGAGTCAACTATCTAAATCCACTTAGGATTATTCTAGATTTTATTTCCATCAAATCCTACAATTCAAGATAACGTTGATCTAGGATTATCATTATTTAAATCGTACAAGGATATTACTAGATAGAAACACTTCCATCATAATCCATAAGATAAAAATAAAATCCAATCAATAAAGATTTGTACAAATCTTAATTCTATTTAGAATAGACATCTAGAATATATCACACATTACTTAGGATTTCTTAGATAAATAAATATATCTAAATCCAATTAAATAAGGATTTCTTATATATCATCAACATCCTAATCTATCTAGGACATAAATCCAAAAGATAAGGATAACTTGGATTAATACTTATTTTAATCCATCTAAGATTTGTCTTAATAGAATTAAATCTATTCAAATCCCAAGGATAAAATAAATTAATATAAATATTTATCATAATTCATCTAGGATTTATCTTGGAATAAATCCATATAAATCCATAGAATAAGATAATATTATATTAGAATTATTCAAATCTATCTAAGATTTACCTAGGAACAAATCCATATAAATCTATAAGATAAGAATAAAATATTATATTATCACTATCCAAATCCATCTAAAATTTATCTATGAATAAATTCATATAAACTCATAGGATAAGAATAAAATAATATTATCATTATCTAAATCCAACTAGGATTTGTCTAGGGATAAATCCACATTAATCCATAGGATATAGATAAATATTAGATTTTCATTATCCAAATTTAACTAGGATTTTCGTCTAGGAATTAAATCCCTACAAATCCATAAAATAAGGATAAAATCTATAATTAATCCATGATTTGATACCAAATCAAATCTTATATAATATATAAAATCTACAAAAGATATATTCAAATCTTATTTCTAAATTAATCTTGAATTATTTCCAAAATTGAATCCAAGGATTTGAAAATCCTAATCAAAATTTGGAAAGCGAAGTCGTGAGACGAGACAAAACGACATCACGCATAGGGAAACCCTAATCTTGCGTCGTCGTACTCCCACTGAACCGCAGCCCCTGCTGGGCTCTCACTTGTCTCGCGAGCTCTCCGAGTCTGACGTCTCCAACGCTGCTGCGTCGACGTCGCTCCTCCGGAGCTGCTGTCGCTGCTGCTCCGACTCCGGCGCTGCTGCGTCGTCCTTGCCACGGCTGCTGGCTCTGCCTCGGTGTAGTCGCTGCATCAGCGACGTTCTCACCGCAACAAGCCCAGCCGAATTCTCGACCATGAACAGCCATCAAAGACAGCCGCCGCCATCGCGAATTCCGGCAGCCCGTGCCTCGCCGGCACTGCTGCACGAAGACACCTAGCCTCCACGTTGCTGTCCGTCTGCTCGTGAGGACGCACCTGCCGCTGCTGCAAGTGTGACAACGTTGCTGCTGCCGCTGCGTCGTTCTCGTCACGGCTGCTGCGTCATCGCCCCCGAGCCGGACCACCGCTGCTGCCATAACTCCACCGGCGTTGCGCTGTGGGATGCCGTCGCTGCTGTCGCAGCGTCGCCGCACCCACCGCTGCCCGGTCGCCGCTGCTGCTGCGTAGACGCTTGAAGTCTTGCGGAAACTTCGAGACGATAAATTGATGTAGGAGGTTGTGAACTCAATTCACCACAATCACGTCGAATTGAAAAAGAAATCACAACATTGTAATTCCCCAACATCATCATGACATCAAGTAATCATTACATTTAATCAAAAGAATAAAGGGATTAAATTCCGTCGAGCAAATCCGTAGAGGAAGAAGAGGACGCGCGGCCCCAATTCGTAGCATTCGTGTTCTTAATGTCCGAAGGATTTTAACATGAACAAAAACACATAGGCAACGAAAAACATATGCGATCAAGCAATTCACATAACATGAAATTAATCCACATAATCAGAGCCAAAAATTGGCTCTGATACCAATTGATGGGGTTTGGTGCCTCTTGCACAGCGGAAGACTTGTACAAAACAAATAAATCAGATACGGATATATTTGACCGATTATGGGATCAATCAATTCACATGTTATACAGAAAATTGCATGCTAGAACGCAAATAATTCATGCTCAAAGAAAGTAAATCCTAAAACATGAATTCTACGGTTTAGATTTACCGATTTTGATTCTCCAAAGAATCGTCGATTGCTCGCGCCTTCTCCACGTGATGATCTTCAATACTAGACCACGGATCTTCTCTCTGGTTCCCGAACTGTATCTCGATATCAGGGTGGGCTGATCTTATCAAAATACTAGGACTCGAATAAAGAAGACAGAAGAAATCCTTTTGGGAAAAGGAGTAGAAATCGAAATCTCCTTCAGCTGCGGGGGCCGAAAATTTCAAAAATTTCAAGTATGAAAATTGTGATTGTTCTGTCTCCTTTATTCTCCTATTTATATTAAGTATACCAAACCTAACAACATTATCACCGCACTGTGTGCTAATGGAGCGGTCGAGATTTCAGGGAGTATCCCTAACTCTGAACCTTTTGTCGTAAATGGACATAGACTGAAAATATAGAGGGAAAATGCAGAGATGTGTGTAGTGGAAGAAATTCCACTACATTTTAATATCGCCTAATGATCAGTACTCGAGCGCCAAAATTACATAGAATGGAAACAAAATTTGGATATCGTTCTCACAGCATAAGAATACAAGTTTGTGCTCACTACTCCACAGCCTCCAGTTCCCGCGGCTAATGCCTCGGTGGGAGTTCAGAATGCGCATAAACGGTGGCATAAGGCGAATGAGATGGCTAAGTGCTACATGTTGGCATCTATGTCTTCAGTAGTCAAGCATCAGCATTCTGCTATGGCGACTGCCGCCGAGATTATGCAAAATCTTGCAAATCTTTTTGGTACTCAGAATCGAACAGCTAAGTCTCAAGCCTTTCGGAGTATCATGATGAAGACTATGAAGGAAGGCACATCTGTGAGGCAACATGTCCTCGAGATGATGAGCCACTTCAACTAGATTGAGGCTTTGGGAGGGTCGATCGATCCCGAGTCCCAGATTAATATAATCCTTCAGAGTCTTCTCCCTAGCTTCCAGTAGTTCAAGCTCAATTTCGAGATGAACAAGCGGGATTACACTTTGGCAGAGCTGCTGACTGAACTTCAGCCGGCGAAGGACCTTATGGTTCAAGCTAAAGTAGCTATGCTGAGTTTGACGCCTAATTCCTCTGGCTCTAAGAATGCTAAGGGAAAGAAGAAGAAGAAGGCCGATAAGAAGCCTACTGGAAAATGCTTCAAGTGTGGAGAGAAAGGTCATTGGAAGCCAGACTGTCCTAAGAAGGGCAAGGCTAGAGGTATGCACCATTCTCTAGTAGTCGAGTCATGTTTGGCATCGACATCTACTCATACGTGGGTTATTGATACTGGGGCGACTGATCATATAGGTTTTGATCCTGACTTAATGCAGGTGACAAGATGGTTACATGATCGTGAGATCGAAGTCTAGCTGGGCAACGCTACTAAAGTGGCGGCCGTTGCAGTGGGAGACGTTTATTTGCATTTTTCTAGTGATAGATTTTTTATTTTGAAGAATGTTTTGTTGATACCTTCGTTTAGAAGAAATTTAATTTCAGTTTCTAAATTGTCTTTTGTTGGATATTCGATTTCTTTTAATGACAACTGCGTTATTAAGAAAGATGGTTCTTATATCTGTCGTGGTATCATGGAAAATAATCTGTACACAATCACATCTACATAGTTTAATCAACGTAAATCAGAACTCAATAATACATCGAAAGTTTCTAAGAAAAGAAAAGAACCTATAATTTCAATGAACGAAACGTACTTATGGCATCTTACACTTGGTCATGCCAATGAGAGAAGGATTCATGCGATGGTTGATTAAGATCTTTTTAAAGGCCTTGAGAAGGAACCGTTTTCAAAGTGTGAATCCTGTTTGGAAGGCTTAAGAGACCTTTTAGGTCAAAGGGTAATAGGGCCAAGGAAGTACTTAAGCTCGTTCATACTGATGTGTGTGGACCAATGTCAACCGAGGCAAGGGGAGGTTTTCGATATTTCATCACCTTCATTGAGGACTTCTTGAAAATTGGATACGTCTATTTGATGCGCTACAAGTGTGAAACTTTTGACAAGTTCAAGGAGTTTAAGACTAAAGTAGAGACGCATCATGGTAAGAGTATCAAATGCTTGCGATCTGATAGCGGAGGCGAGTACCTAAGTGTCGAGTTTTTGGACTACTTATCAGCGGCGGGAATTCAATCCCAACTGACTGCGCTGGGCACACCCCGGCAGAATGGCGTAGCTGAAAGAAGGAATAGGACCTTATTAAACATGGTCCAATCGATGTTGAGTTATGCACGGTTACCAATTTCATTTTGGGGGCATGCCTTGCTATCAGCAAGCTATATCTTAGACAACTTACCTTCTAAATCAGTTCCTACTACCCCATATGAGTTGTGGACTGGGCGAAAGCCTAATCTGGAACATCTCAGAGTGTGGGGGTGTCCGGCTCATATATTGGAAAAGAATCCAACTAAGCTGGAATCTAGGACGGAGGTATGTGTGTTTATAGGCTACACTAGAGGATCGAAAGCTTATGAATTCTATAGACTCCGAGACAAGAAAGTTATTGTGAGCACGCATGCCACATTCTTAGAGGAAGACTTTGTAATGAATCATAATTCCAGCAGTGAGATAGCTCTTGAAGAGCTAACTTCGGTCACAAGTTCCATTAACCAAGAACAGACACCTAGTGTAACAACCATTCCAGAAATTTCAACTATTACACCTAATTTTGTAGTGCCGCGTCGCAGTGGGATGGTCTCTCATGAGCCCGAAAGATACATTGGTTTGGGAGGCAGAGGCGCAGGCAGATGTCGATCATTGCGAATGGGTAAAAGCAGTGGATTCGGAACTACAATCAGTGGTAGACAAAGACGTCTATGATTTGTCTATCCTACCCAAAGGCTGTACTGCCATTGGGAGCAAGTGGATATACAAACGTAAATGTGGACCCGATGGACGAGTTAAAGTCTTTAAGGAAAGACTAGTGGCTAAGGGGTATACCAAAAAGGAAGGCGTCGATTACGACGAGACCTTCTCCCCAGTGGCCATGCTCAAATCGATCCGGATTCTATTGTCTATAGCAGCTTACATGGATTGGGATGTGTGGCAGATGGACGTTAAGACAGCGTTCTTGAACGGTAGTCTTGAGGAGACCATCTACATGGAACAACCCGAGGGTTATGCCGTCAAGGGCAAAGAGAACATGGTTCGGAAGCTTAAGAAGGCCATTTATGGTCTCAAGCAAGCATCTAGATCATGGAATCAGTGCTTCGATCAAACTGTTCAAAAGTTTGGATTCGAAAAATGCCCTAACGAGAGTTGCGTGTACAAGAAGGTTGAGAAAGTGAATGTGGTATTCTTAGTTTTATATGTAGATGAAATTCTTCTAATTGGAAACAATAAAAAGATGTTGTCATCAGTACGAACGTGGTTGTCAAACCAGTTCGAGATGAAGGATATGGGAGACGTGGACACATTCTAGGTATCAAGGTCCTACGGGACCGTGAGAAAAGGATGTTGTGCTTATCTCAAGAGCCCGACATCGACACTGTACTTAGTCGTTTTAGCATGCAAGATGCCAAGAAAGGTTTCTTACCTTTTAGACATGGCATCCATTTATCTCAAGAGATGTGTCCTAAGACAGCATCTGAGAGTTCAATATTACTTCTGTAGTGGCTGCTCGTAATATTCCAATTAAGCTTATATTAAATTGTGGGTTCAATTTAATTAGTAAAAAGTAAATTGGATGAGCCCATATCCAAAACCTTCTATAGATCCCTGTCTGGGCCCAAAAGGAACTTAATATAAATAGGAGAATAAAGGAGACAGAATAATCACAATTTTTATTCTTAAAATTTCCAAAAATTTCGCCCTTCTCATATTGAGCTGGTCGAATTTCCTTCTCCTCCGTGGAGTAGTTTTTAAAGTCTCTTTTATTTAAGTCCTAGTATTCCGATGAGATCAGGCCACACTGATGTTGGAGTACAGTTCGGGAAGTAGAGAGAAGATCCTTGGTCTAGTATTCAAAGCACCAGGTGGAGAAGTCGCTAGCCATCATCAATTCTTTGGAGAATTAATAAGGTTTTATTTCTGCTCCGTAGAAAAGCATGTTTTAGGTTTCAATTACACTTAAAGCATGATTAATTCAAGTTATGAGCATGATACAAGTAAGGATTACGCGAATAGAATTTGTCTAAACAATATGCTAAATAGATCCGATTATTATGTGATTTATATTGATGCATGCTTCCGCTGCCAGTTCCTTTAGTTCGTTCTGCCCCAACTTATCCCTCTTGGTCTTGTTGTGCCCTCCCAATAGGGACTTCTCCCATTGGGTAGAGTCGACCATGTACATTGGAGATAGGTCGTCTGCTTCGGTCACAATGATGTTGTTGCGCACGAAGGCTCTTGGTATGTAGCAGAGGGACAAGTTCCTTGTTGGGTGAGTAGCTATCAGGTTGCATTGGTAGGCTGTCAAGAATCCCAAGTGCAGCCTCCTCTCGTGGCTGGCGCACCACACCATGTTCAACTCGGTCATAGATGTCCTGGAGGCCGAATTAGTCTGGCCCGGTAAGTTGTAGCCCAAGTAAAGTTGCACCAGTCAGAGTATGGGGTTGCTGAAGTGGGTTGATCTGGATATGGTGGAGGCGAACTGGCCAGCAGCGGGACGGGTCATCTCTTCCCAAGCTTCCTGGGGTGTCCACGTGCCTCCTTGGTATTCCCCTCTCTCGGCTTCTATATTCCGGTCCTATAGCCTCCTACAGGCTACACATCCCCAATCTCACAGTCCACTCGATCAGACTCATACACAACCCCCTGCCAAACATTCTGAAGGAAATTGACACCTCGTCTAGGTCCGTTGTGACTTGGAACCTAAACGTAGTGAAAAAATCCTTGGCTAGCCTCACCGATATCTCTGGGTCTCTATTTACTAACAACCATTCAAAACCCAATGCTCCCATACTGGCCAGGAAAGAGTCACGCACAGACAACTCAGTCAGACAGGGTATGTGGAGTACCTTGCCGCATTTCACTTGCTTGCTGCTATCCTCCTTATCGTCAAAGGAATCTTAAAGCTTCTTAGAATTGTAGTGCTTCATGTCCTCCATTATCTATTCAGTGAGCTCTACCCGCCACCGTCAGTACACAACCCTCTCCATCGGAGGGTGGACTAGCTCACGGTGGTTGTCGGGGAGCTGCTGCTCATGGTACTCCTCACCGTCTAGAGAGATGTCACTCTCCGACTCTGACTCTTCGATGGACGTGTGGTCACTGTCACTGAACCCCTTTCTCTCTTCTGGCTCTCGGATCACGATGCTGGTGTCGGCTGTGCGTTGTTTCTTAACGACCTGTTTCTTCTTGGCAAGGTTCTTCCCTCTCCACTTCCTTTCCTAGAGGTATTTGTCTTCCTCTTCGTCTTCCTAAGATTTCTCGACAGCTGGTGTTGAAGGTTCCGCCTGGGCAGTAGGCTCGGCCACCAGGCAAGCATGGGTGTCATCATCTATCGTCTCCTCTTGACCTACTGACTTCAAGGTCCAGACCCTCAGCCACTTTGTCAGCTTCTTCCTCTTGGTCAACTAGCGTTGGTGGAACCATCCCTGTTGCCATTGGGGCTTCCTCCTGGCTAGTTGTCGAGGGCTCCTCCCCAGGTTTTGTAGGAGTAGTCCTCTCATCTTCACTAGAGATCTCCACTGCATCTGCTGCTATGTTTGCTCCTGCCTTGCTGGACGTCCACTTTCCTAAACATCTCTGTGACACTCGCTTGGGTTTCTGCCTTTTTGCCTTGGGATCGTTTTTCAACACCAATTTCCTCTTAACTTGCTTTGGTTTTGACACTGTTGGGGCTATAGTTTCCGGCTCCTCAGGCTGTACCTCGGCCTCTTTTTCTGCTCCCTTTTCACCCTCTTTCGCTTCAAACTGGGGTGTTTCTGATTTCTGCCTCTCCTCTTCAGGTTGTTTATCTCTTCCACCTCTTCTACTTGCTGGTGGGCAACACTTTCCGATTCGTTTGCTACTCCAGAATGTTCACCTTCCCCTACTGCCTGAGATGCGAGGTCCATACCCTCAGCCATCTCGTTCGCGCTCGTTTCCCCCCTATGTACCCTGTTCAAAATCGACTGAAATTCATCATCAGTCATCAGCCCTTGTTTCTTGGCCGTCTCGTTTAGATCTATTTCTCCCTTCCCCTCCTCTTGGGGTGTTGTCTTCGTGACCGGTGTCTCCTCTGACTTGTCGCCCCCCTTTTCACTCCCCTCTGCTTCTCCTTCCCTTCCTTCTGCTTCGCCTTCCCTTCCCTCTGCTTCGCCCTCTTCTATCTCTCCTATGTAAGGATCTTGGTAGGAGGAAAGGGGAATTGCGTCGATGGGTTTAATTTGGGGGTGTACTGGGGAAGTGGTTTCTGATTTCGATGGTGTGGTTGCCGTTGGAGAGGATTTTTTGGAAGTGGGGACCGAGGAAGTTGGGACGGTGGTAGGTGGGTTAACGGTGGTCAGAATTTCTGGTGCAGGGGTTTGTATCGCCGGCATTCCTCCGATTTGGCCAAATCCCGCCAAAGTTGTTGTCCAGTCCCTATTCGGATCTTGCTGCCTCAGATAGGCCGCCAGAGCGTCTAGCGGGACCATCGCCGGAATTTGTGGTGGTGGCGCTGGTCGAGACTGCTGCGGGTTCGGCGGCCGCACCTCCATTGTTGTCGGGTCCTCCGACTGCTTCTCGCCGGTGGCAGAGGGTTGCTTGTGGGTCATCTTCATTTTTCCCATGAGTTGAGTAAGGTGGTTCTCAGTTTCTGGTGGTGGTTTACGGCGGTTATCGGGGTGGTTGTTTTCTGGGTGAGAGAATTGCAGGAAAGGGTTTTTTAGGTGAAGGGGAATAGACGGTGGGGGGTTTTTATAGAGGGGTAGCAGTTGAGGGTTTTGACCGGTTATAGACGGTTCAGTCGCGACTGTTCGGAGAGTGGGGGGAAAGAGGCGGTTGAGAGATTCTCGCAGCTGATTGGACGTCTCCTGTAACGTCTCTGCTCCACGCGCCCTCCCAGTCACTTTCCTTGCCCTGCAAAGCTGCACCACATGCCAAAACTCAAACCTCCACTTAATATCTCCCTCTCAATTAACTAAAAATTGTTTTCTTTGAGTATTGCAGAAAGAGGATTAAAAGAAATCTTGACGGATTTTATTGCACTGCAAACAGAAAAATTTACTATTTGTCATAATCTTATGTAAGGAAATTGAGTAGATTAACCATAATACTTTTCAAAATCTTACAACAGCAAAATTAATAAATTGTACCCTTCAAAGGAGGTTAATACGCATTAAAATTTTGACAATTTTACTGGTCACAACACGGACGAATAGTCCAGAGACCACAAGACATGGCATGACCGCCTTCAAAGGAGGTTAACACGACCATCAGATTTAGCATTACAAAATTTTAATTCTACAACACACTCCCATGACAATGTTTATGTGCTGATAACAAAATCAAGCTATCTCATAAATTCTGATGACAATAATATTGGGAACCACTTTCTAGTTCATTCTATTTATTGTGTGAGAAGTCCGCTCTTATGAACTTACTATTTCGTAGGATTATTGTCCCCACAAAGTGGGTGGGCGATAATATTAGAAACTAGCTTCACAAAATTTTTCCAGTCGAACCGATGGAGATCATATATAAACTTTAAGTTCATAATTATTGCTTAGATATTTGGGTTATGGTTTTTCATTAATTATCCTTTAGCCTTAAGGCAGATTAAGACAAATTAAATTCTTTTGGTATTTAATTGACTGGATAATTAAATCTTCTATTGTCTTTAGTATCTTAGTTTAGAAATTAATTAATATAGAATTTAATTCTTATTCATGTCATACTATAAGATATATCTAAAATAAATTACATTATTTAAATCTTAAATTAGACATGAAAAATTAAATTCATATAATATCCATGTTCAAGATTAGGAAGAAAATAATTATATTATTTAATGTAATCTTACATATCTATCATAATTAGGATTCTAGACGTGTATAATATTTAGGAAACTATTAAATTATTCTTATCTATATCATCTAGGATATAAGATATTCCATAGATATAGAAAATAATCAAAATATTCCTAAAATCTAGGGAAATCTTCCCAAAATATTTTATTTCATTAAATAATATTATTTTTAATGATATCTTTTAATTTATGAACTAAATAATCATTAAAATAATCTTTCATCGATATCTCGTTGTTCGAGGTTTGGACGAATCAACACGACGAAGATACGCCGGCGATTTGCTCGCCGGAACAGCCAGGTTTCCGTCCGACGATCGCCGACCAGCCCGCGCGCGAGGTGCGGTCACTTCATCCTGTCCCTCCGTTGTCGTCGTGCTATGCAGCAGCTCCGGCGACCTCGGTGCCGCAACGAACCCGCCTCAACCAGCAGCAACCGCACGCAGCGGCGCTGCACCGGTCATGCGTCGCGCGGTTCCGATCAACTAGGGTTAGGGTTTTAGGGTTAGGGTTTCGCAATTTCCGGTGGCTTCGCCAGCCAATCGCCAGCCAATCGCGACGTCGATCATGACGGCGACGTGGACGAGCCCTCTGCTGGTGTTCACGTCGCCGCGCATTCGTCTCCGTGCTCCCACTGATCCACCGCGATTCATGAGGCACTCCGGGATCGACGGTCTCGCCGGCGGCGTGCACGAGCCCATGCTCGTCAGCATGTCGCCGGTTGATCGCCTCCCTTGCTCCTACTAAGATCGACGCCCTACTCCGATCGCATGTTGTGCGATTCGTCCCGTCGCAAGCGGCGACGAATCGCACGCCTCGTACGATCGAAAATTCAAGTTCTATTGATTTGAATGTTCTTGAGATCATCATGCATAAATATAAACAATAAAATACAAGAACATGCTTCGTAATCAAATAACACATGCATACATGAATTTCGCGAAATTTAAATCCAAATAATCAGAGCCAAAGACTGGCTCTGATACCAATTGAAGGAACTGGCATCAATTTAGCGGAAGCTTGCATCAATATAAATCACATAATAATCGGATCTATTTAGCAGATTATTTAGACAAATTCTATTAGCGTAATTCTTACTTGTATCATGCTCATAACTTGAATTAATCATGCTTTAAGTGAAATTGAAACCTAAAACATGCTTTTCTATGGAGCAGAAATAATACCTTATTAATTCTCCAAAGAATTGATGATGGCTAGCGACTTCTCCACGTGATGCTTTGAATACTAGACCACGGATCTTCTCTCTGCTTCCCGAACTGTACTCCAATATCAGTGTGGGCTGATCCCACCGGAATACTAGGATGTAAATAAAAGAGACAAAAAAACTAATCCACGGAGGAGAAGGAAATTCGACTAGCTCAATATGAGAAGGGAGAAATTTTCGGAAATTTTAAGAATAAAAATTGTGATTATATAGTCTCCTTTATTCTCCTATTTATATTAAGTTCCTTTTGGGCCCAGACAAGGATCTATGGAAGGTTTTGGATATGGGCTCATCCAATTTACTTTTTACTAATTAAATTGAACCCACAATTTAATATAAGCTTAATTGGAATATTACGAGCAGCCACTATAGAAGTAATATTGAACTCTCCCCATTCAAATCTGAAATTATAAGTAATCCGGGTTTCCATTTTATCTTTCTTCTCCCCCGCTTAAGATTAAAATATCCATTAATTAATTAATGTCTGCTATGGACTTAATTAATTAATATCTTATTAATTCCAAGAGTGGACTTCGCATGAAACACTTATTTATTATTCATAGAGTAATAAAACTTAACTAGCTAGGTTCCGAATAATAAAGCCTTGTTTCGCGCTCCTCTTGAGGACATTATCAAACGAGACTCACCTTGCGCATGATTCAGTATAATAGCAATCCTAGAACCGCTAGATATTAATCACCACTACCCAATATATCAGGTTTATTGGGTTACGAAAAACCTGCACCATTTGATAAGTCAAAGTAATGCATAATCAATACCGTATGCTGAATGCTAACCTATATTGATTAAGAAACAAATATTTATCAAGACCTTGCCTTTCAGTAGATAGCCCAAGGACAAGTCTTGCTGTTAGATCCGTTCAGTGCTATACCACACCAGTGTCATCTTATTTCAGTAAGGCTTAGAAATATGCGGACTGACATTGCAACCTTTCACGATGGATAGTCTAATTCCATCTAGGTTGTGAAATTCTTCTTTTTCTTTGTTTAGGACTGACCGTGTTACCTTAAAGTGGACGCCGCCCACAACCGGTCTACTAAAACAAAGACTTAGACTTTGTTAAGTTAACTTATACATTTAAACATGCAATTAACATCCATTAAATATATAACATAACAACATTATGACAAAAATAATCTGTTTTATTCCTTGAAAAATAAAATAAAAGTTTTACAGTATTCAATCCCTCGAAACGTGATTTCTAGTATACAAACTCTAACACGAACAAGCGCAAGGACAGAGGAAAGCCAATCTGGAGAGGGCAGTAGCTGAGCTAGCAGAGGAGAACAGGAAATCGAGGGAAGAGATGGCGAGACTGGCAAGCTTGATGGAAAGTGTGCTCAAGGAGCTAGCAAGAGGAAAGGAGAGTGCCGGAGCTGGACCGAGTGGCCACGGAGGCTAGGATGATGAAACCCACTGAACCAGAGAAGGAGGAAAACAATGGACCGGAAGAATCAGAAGGAAATCAGACAGGACCTGCTGAGGAGGAACTCGAGGAATCACTTGCACAGAGCCCTGCCCCAAGGAGAAGCAGGAAGAACGTTCGACAAGGCACCCCGTCGACCAGTTAGTTTTCTTTTTAATTTTTAGTTTTTCTTTTATTTCTGTTTTTTTTGTTGTGTAGGTAGGATTATATGTGTAGTTTATGTATGCAAACCCCATTCACAACACTTAGCCTATTCAATAGTCTAAGTGTAAGAAGTAAAGGGTTTGCTACTTTGGCGCATGTGTTTATGTTTATATGTTTTTGTCATATGCATGCTAACTCACACTTAACCTACTGCGTAGTCTAAGTGTGAGGATTTTATATGTTTATGTGTCATGTTTTGTCATATTGTATTATGTTTGTTGAGTTTAAGTATGTATCTAAATCTCTCCCACTTAGCCTATTGCATAGTCTAAGTGTGAGAAGTTTTTAGATATAGTATGTGTTTTATTATAAATATATGTCTGTCATACTAGCCATTCCCATTTTTCACTTCACAGTCCGTATCTGGGGGGAACAAATGGCCAATATGACATGTATATATGTGTTATTCGAGTCAGATGCATGTTAGTGTCTTTAGGATTTGTTTAGGTCTAGGATTTATGTTTTTTTTATGAATGGACTTAAAACTCAACTGCCTCAAACTGACCGGTGAGGGGAATTAAGGGAGATAAGGCATGCTGGAAAATAGAAACCACTCCCCCAGTAGCTCCTAGTCAGTATAGATGATGCAAGTATGAAGGAAAAAACTCATTCTTTAAGTCGGACATGAAAGCCCTCTTAAATGGTGAGTTAGAAGCCTAAAGTGTAACCACTTTCCACTAAAAAACATAAGAAAAGAAGAGTGGCTGCCACATGATGTCTACGGCAAGGTGACCGCGTGTAGCAACCCCTGAAGGTAGTAGGAAACCCTCATCCTCCCCCCCCCCACCCTACCAAAAAAACAAAAAAAATACCTACCCTTTAGAACCCCATTTTCTAACCTGATCTACACCCCGAAATAACCCACCAGCCTCTAGGACTGTGTGTGCAAGGCAAGAAGGCAACTGGCCAGGAGGACATACAAGAAAAACCAGCTGAAGAAGAGAAAGTCAAGGAGAAAGGAGAAAATCGACCCGAAAAAATTCCAGGACCAAACAAAATAATAAGAAGGAATAAGGGTGGCAAAGCCACTGGAAAAGATCGAAGAAAATGGTCGAAAAGATGGAAAAAGGGTGGCGAAGCCACAAGGAAGCCACTGACCAGTTGGAGGCCAATATCAGAAATTGTCCAGCCGAAGAGAAACACTAGCCAGAAGCCTAAACGCACACGGTTCCCCCACATTAAATAAAGTAGTTATCTTTTGAACCTTAGAGCCTTAGGATCTCTACCCCAAACACTACAAACCAATAGCCCCGTTACAAGCCTTGAAGACCTTCAGGAGCTGCGCGTGAGATCTAAGTCCAAAGCATTTGTGGTTTAGCACTAAGAGAAAAACAGTCCTAACATCCCCTGTGAGGAATGAGTGACTGAGTGAATCCAGTATTTGGCCTAGAGTTGGGTTATCTTGACAAGCAGATGTACTGCCTAGGGTGAAAAAGGGGGGCGGCGGAAGTTCAAGTCTATCCATGGTCGGATTGCACCTGATCCCAAGGGGAGGGATGGTTGAAAATATAGTCTGTTCTATGTGTTTTGTTTTTTTTCCTTTGCGTCAAAGTCTAGAGTCTTTTTTCTAGTTTAGGTAGAGTCGGCCGGGGGAAGTAACCAGGCTCGAATTCGACTTTTTTTTTTTTTTTTTTGTCTTCACGCTTGAGGACAAGCATGTGGTAAGTGTGAAAAAGTTGATAAGTCGTGTTCTAAGCCTTGGTTACTGGTCAGTATGTCGTGATTTGCATGTATTATCCGCAAAATAGTTGCTTAAGTGTGCAGGATAAAAAGGTCCGACTCAGTAGGAGACGGTTCGGACGACGCATGTGAAAAGAGCGCTAGAAGGGTGCAATACTAACCAGGACGCATGCCAGAGAAAAGGCTTGAGATGGAGAAGAAGGATAGCTGGGATGATCAACCATAAACAAGGGCAGAAAAGTCAATTCGCGAAGGAAGTCTACCCTAAAAGCAAGGGCAAGCCTCCCTATAAAAGAAGCCACTTAGAGAGAAAGAAAGAGTTCCGAGTTCGAAAGTCCAACCACTACACTTAGTTAGAATTATCTCTCGAAGATGAGTTCCTTCAGCATTATCCACGTTCTTCTCGTTCCTCGCCACAGCCATGGTCACCTAAAGTCCAGACGTCCACCGGAGAGTCATCATCCACCGTTCTAGCCAGTTTGTCTCATAGCAGTAGCAGTTTCATCGTCCGGAGTGACATAAACAATCTTTAATCGCTTTCCTAGTTTAACTTTTACTAGCTTTCTTCGTTGGATCTGTTGCAAACTTTAATCTTGTTGCCTTTTGAAGTATTTCGTTAAGATCCAAACGTTTTAATTATGAAGTTTGTTTTTCGCATCTCTCTTTGGTTTGAATCTGCTTCATTCTGCCTAGGAAAGTTAGATCTAGTTATCGCTTTTATTTTCTAAGTGTTTACGCATGTTTTCGTTTGAGTAGGCTAAATCTGGAGTCGTTGATCGGAATTTCAAGTTCATGTTTCAGTTTAAGATTTCGTGCATGAGTTTCTCGTTTCACGTTGTCATCTCCACCTTGCATGTTAGCCAGTAGGAGTAATCTGCAGTTTAGCCGTTAATCTTTAAGTTTGAGCTTTTTAATCGATGATCTTGTGTTTGAAATTGAGAATCCGTGTTCATCTATGGAGTTTGAGTTCATGTAATTTCTGTTGATACTTGTTAGGAAGAAAACATCACAATTCACATTTACTTTGACCACTTTTTCTTTTTAGTTACTTTTTACTTTTGTACCTTATTTTAAGTTTGTACCCTCCGTACTTGTCAGAGTTGCCACCCAGCCACCAAATATACCCTGCTCCTCTAAATTTCCTCATTTAGTAACTGTCTACTTTCCACATGCCTCTGAGATACTTTGTGTTGGGGTTTGGAGCCCCTTGCACAGCGGAAGACTTGTGCAAAACAAATAAATCAGACGTAGGATCTATTTGACCGATTATGCGATTAATCAATTCACATGTTAAACAGATAATTGCATGCTACAACGCAAATAATTCATGCTCAAAGAAAGTAAATCCTAAAACATGAATTCTATGGTTTAGGGTTACCGATTTTGATTCTCCAAAGAATCGTCGATTGCTCGCGCCTTCTCCACGTGATGATCTTCAATACAAAACCACAGATCTTCTCTCTGGTTCCCGAACTGTATCTCGATATCAGGGTGGGCTGATCTTATCAAAATACTAGGACTCGAATAAAGAAGACAGAAGAAATCCTTCTCCAATTAGGAAAGAAATTCGAACTCCTCTAGGTAGAGGGGGACGAAAATTATGAGTAATAATAATGAATGATTTCTATCTCCTTTATTCTCCTATTTATATTAAGTTCCTTTTGGGCCCAGACGGGGATCTATGGAAGGTTTTGGATATGGGCTCCCCCAATTAGCTTTTTACTAATTAAATTGAACCCACAATTTAGTACAAGCTTATATTGGAATATTACGAGCAGCCACTACAGAAGTAATATTGAACTCTCCCCATCCAAATCCGAAATTACAAGTAATCCGGGCTTCCACTTTGTTTATTATTTATTTCTCGCGCTTAAGATATAAATGTCCATTAATTAATTAATGTCTGCAATGGACTTAATTAATTAACATCTTATTAATTCCAAGAGTGGACTTAGCAAGAATCATTTATTTATTATTCATAGAGTAATAAAACTCCAACTGGCCAGTTTCCGAATAATAAAACCTTGTTCAAGCTCCTCTTGAGGAAATTATCAAACGAGACTCACCTCGCGCACGTTTCAACATAATAGCAATCCTAGCACCGCTAGATATTAATCACCAGTACCCAATATATCAGGATTATTGGATTGCGAAAAACCCGCACCATTTGATAAGTCAAAGTAGTGCATAATCAATACCGTATGCTCAATGCTTACATATGTAGATTAAGAAATAGTATTTTATCGAGACCTAGTCTTTCAATAGATAGCATAAAGACACATCTTGCTGTTAGATCCGTTCAGTGCTATACCACACCAATGTCATCTTATTTCAGTAAGGCTTAGAAATATGCGGACTGACATTGCAACCTTTCACGATAGGTAGTCTAAGCCTATCTAGGTTGTGAAATTCTTCTTTTTCTTTTGCAAAGCATTGCATAGATCTGACCGTGTTACCTTAAAGTGGACGCCGCCCACAATTGGTCTACTAAGCAAAAGACTTAGACTTTGTTTGCTTCACATTTAAATGTTTATAAAACATCTTATAAATGCACAAACAAACACAATGTAATAATAATAGTGATTCTATTCGTGCGAGACTGCTCGAATAATACTGAATTGGGTTAAAAGTGGATTGTAGAGTTTTACGTATACAAGCAAGATTCTATTCGCGCGAAACTTGCTCGAAACATGCTTTTCAGTATACCAAACCTAACACCTTGTCCCCTACTTTCACGTACAAAACCACATGTCAGTCATTTTCACACCCACTAGTCAGTAGAGTACCGTCTTTAATTTCCGTCTAGGTAGAATCTCAACCCAAGCGTGGTAGCTAACGACTCAGCTAGGTTGGGATTTTATTCTGATCAGTTGGACGCACCTCTAATTTAACACAACACCGGAAACCTGCGCATTCAATCACATAACATATATACCATATCTGAAACGTATGTGAACCGGGAATGTGGTCACATTCCACGACGGTCACTAGACCGGCCAACTTAAAAGCTAGCTCACGATCCCCATATGTGTACACTAGCCCGAGTAGGGTTTGCGGCCCTACTGGGACCCGAATTCGATTAAGCATAATAGGTATAGCCAAGCAGATAGGTAATCCATAAAACATAAAAGGCATGACAAAACGTAAATAGCATAATATTCACATAATTATGCTAAAAGGAAAGTTCACATTTTGACTCGATTTAATTTAACACGAGAAATACCCGCAAGTGTACGAGGCTAGTGTAGCATAAAACAAGAGTATCATATCCCACAGAGACAAGATTGTATCAACTCAAGTACCACGAACAAATTTCGACTACTATCTAGACAATCCAAAGAGAAATGGTTTTGTTCTAACACTACTATAAGCATATAACAAAGAAAAAATGAATTAAAAGTAACAAGAGGAAATAAACACAAGTGAAAAGATACCACAAAGAGAAGAGTAGAATTTTGGATCCAACTACAATGGAATTGTCGTGCGATTGATTCAACAACTTCGATTACCCATTTTATGTCTCTAGGGTTACTAGGAAAGTCGCTAGTCTGGGTTGAGCCCCATCGCGAGTGTACTCACCCCGTTGATTAAGCCTTAATATTGAAGTCTCCTTCTAATATGTTTAGATTAACTCCATGGAACAAAAGACCCAAGCCCTCACTAAGGTTCCCCTCTCTTGAGTGTAGATTATTAAAGTGATGCTCACTCTTTTATCAAACCTAGATAGGTATCTCTCAATTACAACTATAAAGGTAAACAAACCCAATTGGTAACTATGCAATTGAATTGAAAAAGCACAAGAATGAACAAAGGAACCACAAGAGCTAAGTAATCAAAAGATGTCCTTGAATTAATCACAAACATCCATTGTAGTCTTCTCATGTTCTTCATGAAAACCAAAACAATGGATTCAATCAAATACATAAAAGAAAGCAAATAGATACTCATGTGGAACGATTCTATGGATTGAAAACTTCGATCTCTCGATTTGTAGTCTTCAATCTTCAAATCTCTCTTCAAAGTGTTCTTGGGAAAGTGTAGAGTGTGTGGTAGGCGGTAGAGTCTAGAATGTGTGAACCCTAGGCGTTCTTCCTTTTAATCCCCCACCAAAAATCGTGTTTTTGGCATAAAAATATGCCAAAATAGCGTACCCGGCCGGGTGGAATCATAAAGAATAAAATTCACCCCGCCGGGTGGTCATTTTCGACCAATTTCTGACTCTTTTCGCGCAGAAACACCGTACCCGGCTGGGTGGTTAATTCACCCGGCCGCGTGAAATTTTCTGGAACGCGCAGTGTTCTTAAAATGGCCATAACTTCTTCTACCGAACTCCGATTGAGGCGTGTGAGATACCCACGTGAAACTATTTCGAAGATGAAGAGATTGATATGCATTAGGGGCTGATTGGACTTCAAAATCTCCAGTTAATATTGTCTCAAACCAAGGCTGTTGCACATCTACATATTTTGTACCTTTTTCGACACATTCTTAACAAAATGGTCAACATACCAATATAATAGAGAAGTGGATATAAACATGTCCAATAATAGACAAAATATGATCAAATTCATACCTAACCACCCTCTAAAACCATATAAAATCCAAGTATGTCACATTTTGAAAGAAATGCTCACCTCAAACTGAGGTCTCTTTCAGAAATTTCCTTGACTTAGTCTTAAACGCCATGCGAAGACGTCCATTTAGGAACATAAAATTAATACTTAATTAGGCTTAAGAAGCCAAATAATTTGTCGTGAATGCATCCTAAATGCATGATCATTTTTAGGCCTGTCAAATCGGGTACCCGCGGATACCCGATCCGAAATTTTCGGGTACCCGATCCCGAAATTCCAAAAATCGAATACCCGATACCCGACCCGAATTTTATTTCGGGTATCCAGTCCAGAAAAATCGGGTATCCATTCCCGATTATGATTTTGATTTTGATTTTTTTGTTTTTATAAATATTATACTCCATATACTGTCAAATTTCTATTTATTAAAAATATAGTACTACCAAAGTATTATATACTGTCAAATCTCCATGTTCTGCCAAATATTGAAAAACTAGTACTACTACTTTGCGGGCCAACTCTACTATCAAATATGAGTGCTCGGCTGCTTTTCAAACATTGGAATTCTATTTAGGCAAAACAATTCAGTAAATAAATAATGATACCTGAAGGTTGTAGGTAGTATGAGGTAGTGAACTATATTCCAAGAGGAGAGGGGTGGAGACGCAGCGAGAGAGCAGAGAGGGGTGGAGGCGCTGTGAATTTTAGGATGTACCCTAAACCAGTTTATCTTATACGCTAAACTTATTAATTCAAATGTAATTAAGAAATTAAGTTATATTTAAATATAATTTATTAATTTTAAAAAATAAATCGGCTATATCGGGTATACCCGATCGGGTATCGGGCCGATCATCCAAAATTCTTACTACCCGATCCCGATCCGATATCCGAAAAATCGAGTTTTGGGTATCCAATTATCCGACTTTTTCGGGTTCGGATATCGGGTATCCAATACCCGATATCCATTTTGACAGCCCTAATCATTTTATTCCCTTTTTCCTAAATTATAAGAAGTCATTGAGCATTAATTAAATTGAGGAATTTAATTTATGGAGGAGGTTTAAAGAATAATTCGTCTAACTTCAAATTATTACCTTCCATGTATTATTATCATCTCAAGATTTAATTAGTGAACCAATTATTTGAGCGACTTAGGAGAGCCCGTGATTTAAATAAGTGCAGCAGGTCCAACTTAAAGTCCATCCCTTTCTTTAATGTGTTTAGGCCCAAGCTCCTACTTAAATAAATTCCTATTAAAAAGGCAGCCCATTTCTTGAATCAAATCTTAGTCCATGTTGTTAACTAAGGAGACCCAACAAGAAAAAGAATCAGGCCCAAACTTATACTCCTCACCCCCATCGGTCTCCCTCTCCCATTTCATTTCTCATTCACACATTCCAAAACTCCATCAAAATCCCCAAGTTAGAAAACCTAGATTTCATTTCTCTGTCGCGTCGCCTCATCTTCTCCGGCGAAATCGTCGCCGTTCGTCGCTGTCACTACTCCGGTCAGTGTTTCCTCTGCACCGACGGAGCTCATTTCTTCTTCCTCCTTCTTCCAAGTCCGAGGACAGCCTATTAGAAATGGGTCACTCACCCCTTAAAAGGCCTCATAAGGGGGAGGGTTATCCACACTTATATAGAGAAGCTAGGATCATCACCAAGCCGATGTGGGACAAGATATTAGAATTTTAACACGCCCCCTCACGTGTGGGCCGGAATGACACATCGGACTTCCATCACGTGGGTAGGCAAGAAAAAAGATAAAGAGATAAACCATCATCGACTTGGGCCCTGCTCTGAAACCATATTAGAAATGGGCCACTCACCCCTTAAAAGGCCTCATAAGGGGGAGGGTTATCCACACTTATATAGAGAAGCTATGATCATCACCAAGCCGATGTGGGACAAGATATTAGAATTTTAAGGGGTGAGTGGCCCATTTCTAATATGGTATCAGAGCGGGCCCAAGTCGATGATGGATTTCTCTTTATCTCTTATCTACCTCACGAGTGGAAGACCGATGTCCTTTCCGGCCACATCGATGATGGTTCTCTTATCTCTAGCATTGCCTACCCACGTGATGGAAGACCGATGTCCTTTCCGGCCCACACGTGAGGGGGCGTGTTAAATTCTTTAAATTCTGTCCCACATCGACTTGGTGATGATCCTATCTCTTTTATATAAGTGTGGATAACCCTCCCCCTTATGAGGCCTTTTAAGGGGTGAGTGGCCCATTTCTAATACAGCCGCTATACCGCGAGGCACACGGGCTTCCTCCGTCCAGCGCCGGCGCGCTTCCTGCCGTCACCGCCACGGAATCTGCGCCCAGCCGCAGCGGTATTTCGCCGTCGGAAGGGAGGAGGCATCGTCTCTCTCTCTCTCTCCGCGTTTGGCTCTCACATCCAGCCGTCTTCGGCGCTTTTCGCCGGCGTGTGACGGCATGTCAGCCACAACACCGAGCTCGTATGCATGTGACAGCAGCTGGTCTTCTTTCCGCCGTCAGTCAGCACAACCGCCGCCTCACCGTTCACCGGCAGGTAAGGTTGGGATTTATCTTTCTTTCTCTTTAGTTCATTTTCTCTAAGGATTCAGTCTTTGATTTAGAGTGTTGATGTTTAACTTGTAGATTTGTCATGATTGGGGAAAATATTGACGGTCATGGGGGTGTGGAACTGAAATCGTCATTTCTGGGAGTCATTTCTGGGCTCTGTCGGTGTTCGTTCGTTGCTAAGTCTTCTGTCTTGGCCTATTTCTCTTTTATTTACTTCGATTCTTAGTAAGTGTGAGTCAGTTTCTTTCTTAAACATTAGTTCATAGATGAGATAAGTTCTGGGACTTCTGCAGGGCGTGAAAAGGGCTAAATGTTGCTCTTATGTATTTAAAAGTAAATTTCCTTATCCTAGACATGAAAATTCAAAACGAGGCAGAGGATTGTGTGCAAAAGCTATTGTTTTCTCCACTTATTTATTTTTGCTGTGATTTTGAAGTGTTGGTGGTCTAAAACATACTTGATGTTTGTTTACTACATGCTGACATGAAATTTTGGTTAGAAGGAAGGTGGAGGTGTATTACCTCTTGAAGCAGTTGCTTGATTTTCAGCTTCTAAAACTTGGACTCTCTCACTTACCCCCTGATTCCTTGTTGAAAAGTTGGGGAAAAAGATGAGCTTGCTTTAGCATAAAGTGTTTGTGATGAGGGGAGATAAAATGTGTTACCTATGGGGAGTAGACAATGCCTGCAGGGACTCTGCAGAAACTCTTCTCCTAGCTCACTCACTCTCAACTTTCTATTGTACCTGAAGATTTCGAACAAGAGGGAGGAGTTTTGAGGTGGTGTGGGGTTTTTATACGAGAACTTGGGTGTACCTAGGAGAATTAAATGGAGCTGACCTCCATTTGTCTTCAAACACAACATATCTCTTTGTTTTGATCTTCAAAGCAGCCTTTTACTTAAGAGGCTTGGTGTTTTATGTGGTACTAGGTGTTTGACTAGTTAATTCATCTTGTTCTCACATGCCCTCTTAGTACCTTAGTTCATAACTCTTTTTGTTTGGAAGTTGCAGGTAGCATCGAGAGAGGAGGCAAGGCTGTTGGGGTGAGGGTGCTGCGGCAGCTTTGACTTACCCTCTTGGGAAGTCCTTAGCTCCCCCTTTGCTAAAGAAAGGTTGTCCCATTTCCCTTAATAAGCTTCATTTAATTTCCTTTGTTCTCTTAGAATTATTGTTTTGTTTTTACTTTGCAGGAGAATCTGCAAGTCTCAGCTGCCACTTTGCTGTCCAGAAATGGGCTTGCTGCCCTGGGCCTGACGGGCTGATCGGACACGGGCCGTGATTTGGGGCTTGGGAAAAAGAAGAGGCCCAAAGTGCAAGCAATATAAGACTTTAGTTTCTGAAGCCCTTTAGCCCATTCATGAGTATTTTGTAATAGTATTCAAAATCCCCCTTTCTTCTATTCTTAACTCACACGTAAAATTATCATATGAGTTAATGTATTATTTGAGATTATTGGTGGGAATCGGTTATTTTGTCTATGCTAAAGCCATGCAGAAAGTTTAACTGTATGGTGGTTATTTATGGAAGAGTCGATGCATCAGTTGCCGTTAGTGCATGCGAAGGGACACCACCTTTCATGAAGAGACTTGCATTACCTATATATATATGTGCTCACATCCACGATAAATACACATGTACAATACTATATACACAGAAATATAGTCACAATATATTTGTATATATATAAATAAAATGGTTGATTCTTTATCCATCAAAAGAATCATTAAAGGCTTAAGGTCAAAGAGGGGATAACATCAATTATGGAGGATCCGGTGTTGGATAGGACAAACATCAATTGGTGGATTTCAACCTCTACATCAAATGAAGAAAGCATGGATGGAGGTTGGTAATTTTATCTCCACTTATAGTATAAATGCTATGGTTGAATTAATTCAAATCTAGAATTAGATTTCATTATAGAAATCATTAAAGTATTGAGAAATGGCTTACAGTTGGTATCAGAGCCAATCTAGATTTGGTTAATTCACCATTTATGTGATTTCAAAATCGAAATTTGAATGGTCGTGGAATTTTCGATTTTGGTTAATATGCTTCCGCTTGTGTGTTGGGTAATTGTTTTATGAAATGTTAAAACAATATTAGGATATTCTACCCATTAAATATTTCAATATTTAAATAATATATAACTCGTTTATCACCAAAGTGGTCTTGTTATATTGCATTTATTTATTGAAAATGATAAATGTTGATTAATTGATCATGATTATAGAGATGCTTTAATGACATAAGAGTTTGATTGATCAATTATTTTATATGGGAGATCACCCAAAGGTGGATCATTGTATATAACTAATAAATACGAAGTGGATTAATCATTTATTCATGTGTCATTTAGTATGTACACCCAAAGGCAACATGCTTATTTGATGTATGTTTAGTTTCATTAATTGTTAAAGTATATATTTCGCATCGCTGAAAGTACATGTGCTTAAGTATTACCCAAAGGTTACTTGATTGCATGTTATTTAAAGTTTTATTACTGTTTATGAATCTGTGTTAAAGAACTCAAGCACGTATAGATAAACATGTATAAATGTTGCAGCTTTATAAAATTTGTATGCATATGCTAACTCTGTCATTAAATTAATTGGAAAAATTATGGAGAATGATTCGAATAGATCCGGCTTACGCTGGGTGTAAAGATATTGGACCATGTTATACTAACGGAAGAGGAATCATCAACCATTATAGATGTCACTCTGTAACTAAAAATCTCAATGTGAGACTTGGGAGTGATTCAACAGGTTGAGCCTTATGAGAATGACGATGACAGAAAATTTGAGGTCATCTTTGCCCATGACAGAAAAGCGAGGGAATTCATTAAGAAAATTAAAGAATGTTAGCGATTGGGTTTGGCTAATAAGTCAAATGTAGAAGCATAATGTATGGGCTTACTACAAAGAAGTTTGACTGGTCTCAGCCGATTCACGATCATGTGGCAAACATGTCTAACTTGACAGATAGTAAAGTTAACGACCTTGAGAATGGAGGTTCATGAGCAATTGTCGGCTAAAATTTATCATAAACTCCCTACATGTTGAATTTAGCCAGTTCCAGGTGAATTAAACACCATTAAAGATAAATGGGACAATTAAATAATTGAAGGCTATGTTGGTTTAAAAGGAAGGGAGATTAAAGAAGATAAATTATTAAGTTGTGAATCTCATAGTCTTGGAGGTGTAAGCACCAGTAAAGGAAAACTAAGTAATTAGGATCAAAGGAAGGATAAATGTTTTCTGAAAGTTCCAGAAAAGCATATCCGTAAGGAAAAGAAGTGTTTCATTTGCAATAAAATAGAACATTTCAGGAAAGATTGTCCTAAAAGGAAGGCTTTGTTCGATAAGAAAGTTGAACATAACGATTTTGTTTACTTTAAATTAAATCTTATCGAAGAGCCTAATAATACTCAGTGGTCTGTTTTGGTGCTACAATTTATATGTCTCATGTTAAACATGGATTCAGTTCGATCCAATCTACAAAAGGATTTGAACAATAATTGTTCATAAGAAACGTGATAAATGCATGGAAAGAAGGCATTGGGACTTAGAGATTGATCTTAGACATCGGATGTCATGTAGATCTTAACGGTTATCTCTATGTGCCTGAGTGTGCTATAAATATTGTTTCTGTAAGTGGATTGAATAACTTAAGTTTTAATATCAAGATTGGATATGGTGTATCCATATCGTACCGAAATGATTACTATTATGGTAATGGTACATTATTTGATTCACTAAATAGATACAATCTTGATGCAAAGTTTTCTGAATCCTTATTTAATATTGAAAGTCGAGGCGTTAAGCGTTGTTCGTCAAGTAAAAGTTTTGCGTTCTTGTGGCATTAAAGAGTAGGTCGTATTTCTAAAGAAATGATTATGAGGTTGGTAAAGTATGAAAGTCTTCCTCAAAATTGGAAATTAGTGTCCTAAATATGTGTAGATTGCATTAAAGGGAAACAAACTAAACATGTTATAAAGAAATCAGCCACGAGAAACAGTTAGCTTATTAAGTTAATACATACCGATATATGTGGTCATTTTGATACTCCTTTTGGATTGAAAAGAATTACTTTATCATCTTTATTGACGATTACTCACATTATCGAATAAATATCTATTGCATAAAAGATCCAAGCCAGTGAATGTCCTAAAGGTATTCATTGACAAGGTGGATGGCAGTTAGATAGAAAAGTTAAAGTTGTGAGATCGGATAGAGTTGTTGAGTTTTTATAATAGATATTATCTATGTCCATTTGTAAAGTTTCTCGAAGTAGAGGCATCTGTGCACGGTATACAATGCTTAATACTCCGCTACAGGATGGTGTAGTGGAAAGGTGGAATCGGTACCTTAAGGGAAATGGTTAGATTTATGTCATGTTGTTATACGTTACCCTATTTGTTGTGGATTTATGCTTTAAAGACTACAATGTATATGCTTAATCAGGTTCCTAGTAAGACAGTTCCTAAAACTTCTTTAGAACTGTGGACGGTAAGGAAACCTAGCTTAAGGCATATTCGTATTTGGGGTTGTCAAGCATAAGAAATGTTATACCGCATGAAAAGATTTTGATTTAAGGATTGTCAGTGAATTTTTTTATTGGCTATCCGGAAAAATCAAAGGGGTATACACTTTATTGTTCTAACCATAGTACGAGAATATTTTAAACGGGAAATGTTTTAGGTTCATTTAAATGGTGAAAATTAGTGGGAGTGGTGAAAGATGGATGTTCATGAAGTCCACGATGAGGTCCATCCACATATTGTTGCACCTAAGGCTATTGTTCTATTGTGTCACAATCAAAAGACACAATAGAACAACATGATGATGTGTAAAACCCACTAATCGAAAATGAAGTAGATGAACCTGTCACAATTCTAGAAGAGAATAGTGAACCACAATAAATATTGAAACGATCAGTAAGGAAAAGAAAATATGTTGTTTCAAATAACTATGGTTTACACTATTAAAAGTGAATATGACATAAGCCGTGATAAATATTTACTCATTCCAACGAGCCATGAAAAGTGACTATTCTTTAAGAATAATTTGGCTTTGGTGGCTCATTTTGATCACGAGCTTCACCAAATGGATGTAAAAACCATCTTTCTGAATGGAGAAATTGTAGAGAAAGTGTATATGGACCAACCTGAAGGATCTTGATCACATAACAAGAAAAATTAGTATGTAAGCTAAGTAAGTCAATATATGGACTAAAACAAGCTTCCTGGGAATGGTTTTTTAAAGTTTAATGACATCATTGTGTCATATGATTTTGTAGAGATCATTATTGATCGATTATCTATGTAAAAACTAGTGGGAGCAAGTTTATGAATTGAGTCTTATATGTTGATGATATTTTGCTTGTTGCAAATGACATGGGTATGTTACATGATATTAATAAATAGTATCTCTCTTTAAGGATTGCTCCAATTCAGAAGGAAGACAAGATCGGTAAAATGAAAAATGTCCTAAAAGTGAATTGGAGCATAAAGATTTTGAAATAAAAGATATGAGTGAGACATCTTATGTGATCGAAATAAAAATATTATGAGTTAGATCACAAGGATTGTTGAATTTGTCTCATAAAAGATATATCAATAAAATAGGGAGAGATATAGAATGGAAAATTGATCTATAAGGATAGCTCCAATTCAGAAGGGAGACAATTTTCTAAAAGTTAATTGGAGCGTAAGGAAATGAAAAGAATTCCATATGCATCAGCGGTTGGGAGTTTGAACTATGTTCAAAACATGTACGTGACCGAATATTACATTATTGTTGGTATGTTGGGTCGATATTAAAATAATCCCAGAATGAATCACTGGAAAGCTGCAAATGAAAGTCCTCAGGTATTTGCAAGGCACCAAAGAGCACATGCTTATGTAAAGGGGATCTGATGACTTAGAAGTCATTGGATATTCAGATTCAGACGATGTCGGATGCGTCAATGGTAGAAAATTGACGTTTGGCTATTTGTTCCTTTAAGTCGTGGGAGTAATATTATGGAAAAGTGGAAAATAGTTTGTCATTGCTATTTCCACTATGAAAGTTGAATTTGGCATGCTTTGAGGCCAAATTTGATGAAAAGTGATTGCGAAATTTAATCTCGGGACTTGGAATTGTTAACATTATAGCCAAGCCGCTGGGATTTTTATTGTGATAATTTCGCAGAAAATCTTCTTCTAAAGGAAAGATAAGTACTTGAAAGGTGATACACATGACGTTGAAGTACTTGTCGGTAAAGGAAGAAGTATAGAAACATAAAGTGTCCATTGAGCATGGAAGGACAAATATAATTAGAGCGGATCCGTTAAATGAAGGATAATCACCCAAATGTTTATTGGCCATGGAAAACATATGGTTATTATAGAGAAAGCCTTGCTTGCGAATTATATTGTGCTCATAAGGTGTACGACACTTGGAATTCAATTAAAGTTGTGTTTCTGTTTATTTATTGAATATGTTATCATTATAGTTTGTATACAATTATGGTTCATGGATAACATATAATAAATTGAGAATAAAAGTTCTATCTCTATGAAAGGACAATATAAAGTTAGAATTGGTTTGTGATACATAGAAGGGATCATGTCTCTTAATGATGTGTGACCGCCATGATTTGATTAGTTCTAATTTTATATGATTTAAAGGATTTATGAACTTGATATAAAAGTGCGCATAATGGTTATTAAACCATTAAGACGATACAAAGGTCAAGTGGGAGAATGTAAGAATATTTATATTCTTATATGACCTATATATCTATTGGTAATATTAAAGTTCAAGTACATAATATTAAAAGTTAAAAGGGATTCTAATAAAAAAGACGATATCGTGATGGACCGATTTCGATTAAAGAATTTGAATCGGGTGTGTTGATAACCCTCCTCTCTTACCTCTAATTAAAATAATATAATGTGTTTATGTGTATATATATAAAAAGGTATATCAATGTGTATATATGTACATAAAGTAATGATGATATATCTATAATATATCAATAAACATTATGTTACGTGTGGACTAGTTACACACACACACACATATATATATATATATATATATATATATTAATTTACATGTACGCTTGCGGTGGATTTGTGAGAAAACTGATTAGTTTATTGGAATACTAATTCACAATATTCAAGCGACGCATATAATCCACCGCAAGCGTACATGTATATTAATATATATACGTGTGTAACTGGTCCACACGTAACATATATGTTTATTGATATATTATACATATATCATCATTACTTTATGTGCATATATATACATTGATATACTTTTTATATATACACACATAAACACATTATATTATTTTAATTAGAGGTAAGAGAGAGGGTTATCAACACACCCGATTCTAATTCTTTAATCGAAACCAATCCATCACAGTATCGTCTTTTATATTAGAATCCCTTTTAACTTTTAATATTATGTACTTGAACTTTAATATTAAACCAATAGATACATAGGTCATATAAGAATATATATCTAATTCACACACAAATTTGATCAATCTTAAATAAACATCAAATGGTTCCATCTGTAATCCACCATTAACGCCCTGTAAATATAGGTGAATATGGGCCATAATTTTATCATTTTATGTACTCTTAAATTTATAATAAAATATATATGAGTGAAGGGAGTAAGTGTAGTGTTAACTGTTAAATACTTTACCAAAAAATAATAAAAAACGAAGTAGGATAACTAATTAAAGAACATGTTAAAATGGTCAAAAAACTATTTATTTAATATAGTGCAAGTTGTCTCCAAAGTCAAGTAGTGAGATGTTTTAATCAAATATTTGAACTGGTATGAAGTCTATATACGGGTTTAATAGTAGTCTCCAATGTAATACCCACTTCTTTTATTACCCTTTTCCTTTATGTTTAAATATCGAACTAAAGAAATATCACTCTCTTGCTTCGTTGAATTTAATGAAACTCGTTACTCCTTTTATTGACACTTAGTATGTTAGTTCGCGAAACAAAAGTTGAAGTGATAATCAAACGAACTTAAACAATCTAATGTATGATTATGAAATATAATGAACGTTGAGAAAGAATATGAAGACGTCCTTCCCAAACTAAAGTGTTCGCTTACATCTCAAATATTGGTGGGAATCGGTTATTTTGTCTATGCTAAAGCCATGCAGAAAGTTTAACTGTATGGTGGTTATTTATGGAAGAATCGATGCATCAGTTGCGGTTAGTGCATGCGAAGGGACACCACCTTTCATGAAGAGACTTGCATTACCTATATATATGTGCTCACATCCACGATACATACACATGTACAATACTATATACACAGAAATATAGTCACAATATATTTGTATATATACTTTCGGTTCTTGTATATATATAAATAAAATGGTTGATTCTTTATCCATCAAAAGAATCATTAAAGGCTTAAGGTCAAAGAGGGGATAACATCAATTATGGAGGATCCAGTGTTTGATAGGACAAACATCAATTGGTGGATTTCAACCTCTACATCAAATGAAGAAAGCATGGATGAAGGTTGGTGATTTTATCTCCACTTATAGTATAAATGCTATGGTTGAATTAATTCAAATCTAGAATTAGATTTCATTATAGAAATCATTAAAGTATTGAGAAATGGCTTACATTAGACTAATAACATTAAACAAATATAAAAATTAAATCGAGATAAAAATAAAAAACATACTGTAAACATCGAATCAACACAAAAACAAAAATCAAGTAACTAAATACCCAAGTAACAAACCACAAATCTAAAAGATCCACAATATATGATGATAAAAAAACTTAAAATCATTGTAAAGCAATTCCTTAAAATTCCAATCTTCAATCTCAGAGAGAGCATATAACCAAGTCTTGATCATCTTATTTGAGTCTACCACATATGCGTCAGTATTATGATGCACTTTCAAATAACATTAACGGATGTGCGTCTGACGACAATGCAGAAGCATTATTGTAACTGTTTGTCCATGTGTACTCAGTGTCTGAAATCATTGCGGGCATATCTCCAAAAGATCTCACATCTTCTGATTCAACATTAACACTACTCGACATTTCAGATATCCTAAAACTTTCCAATTCAGTAGCAACTTCTTTCATAGTTGGTCTCATTATTCCTTTCAAGTTTAAACATCTTTGTGCAAGCTTCGCAACTAGGGCCACCTCTTCCTTTCTTCCTTGCTCCCGAACTTGCGGATCTAAAATCGTGTCCATGCATCCTTCTTCCATGCACACAAGGAACCGTGTCGCTAAGCCTCTTTCCTCTTCTGTTTTATCAAGAGATATTGGCCTTTGTCCAGTAAGAAGCTCGACAAGAACTACCCCGAAACTATAAACATCGCTCTTCTCCGTGAACTGACTGGACCGAAAATATTCTGGATCTAAATAACCAAACGTCCCTTTAACCAGAGTAGTTAAGTGAGTCTGGTCTGTAGCAACAGACCTTGAAGTTCCAAAATCAGATACTTTAGCAACATATTTTTCATCAAGGAGGATATTACTAGACTTGATATCCCTGTGATAGATAGCAACAGAAGATGCAGAGTGTAAGTAAGCTAGTGCGCCTGCTATGTCTGCTGCGATTTTCAAAAGCATGTTCCATGTACATGGAAATTCACTACTTGGATCATGTATTAGATCAAAAAGTGTCCCGTTTGGCATGAATTCATAAACAAGTAGAGGAACCTCAGTCTCCAAACAACACCCAAATAGTTTGACCACATTCCTATGATTGATTTGCGATAGTATCACCACTTCATTTATAAACTGTTCTAACTGATTCACCTCGACCAATTTTGATTTTTTTATCGCAACAATCTTACCATCATATAACATTCCTTTGTAGACTGTGCCTTGCCCTCCTTGTCCAATAATTCTGCTCTCATTAAAGTTATCCGTAGCCACCTCCAACTCTTTTGCCCGGAAAACTTTTGTTTTTCCAAGTGCACCTTCATTTGTATGTTGTTGTAAGAGAAGGCCTCCATTTCGTTTGAAGAATTTGTCTTTTACAATTTTTTCCTTTCTCTTTTGCAACAATTTATGTAACCAAAAGAACACTGAGACTAGAAGCAGAAACCCCATTCCAGAGCCGATACCTACATGCAATCTTAACTGTGAGAAAATTAACAAAATTTTACAGATAAGTAAAACACAATGAGTTGCATATCTGATTGATATTCGAGTTGGAACAATATATCGTTACCTATCAAGATAATCATCTTGGTTTTGGATGGCGGTTGCGGAATGCAACCTGTGCCATCTTTTTTCCCATCACCAATATACCCTTTTGGACACAAGCAGTGAAATGTCCCCGGACTATTTTGGCAAGTTGAATTTGAGACGCATGTATTAGTTGTATTATCATCGCATTCATCAATATCTGCTCAATACATAATCACTAGTTGTAATTTGATAAAGCATATATTTGTAGGTCAATGTCCAAATAAATCAATATATATAGCCTAACAAGGCAAAAGATTAGAGATTACCAACCTTGGCACCCTGGATTGAGGTATGGATTGCCTATGTATCCTTTGGAGCAGTTACAGAGGTACCCTCCAAGCATAGCATCAAAATCAACACAATCACTATTATCTCGGCAGATGAAGTTAGTGAGATCTTGCCGTGCTTCTTTGCAATTCATAGGTCCGATCCTCCAATCCAATGCCATGCTCGGCCAAGCACCGGATGGGATCCTGTTTGAGTCAAGGGATGTTCCTATACTATAACGATCATTTGCATTCATTCTTTCAGCGTGTGCAGTAAAGGCGTAGCTACAAGAAATATTGACACTTGTCCGTGGTTCACTAAGATCAGTCATATTTAATTCAAGGTAAGTTGTACCTGCACATGATCCAACACATATTTCACTTAGATCAAGCTCTTTAATTTTATATAACTGCAAAATTTCCTCATTAAGATCGGCTAGAGTTTTAATAAATTGTTTGATTTCGTAAAGAAAAGTGTGTAGAAAAAATTGTGAAATGTATATCCTACTTTTATAGAATAGTTTTATACTATCTCCGTTCCATAATAAGAGTCACACTTTGCTATTTTGGTCCATCCCACAATAAAATTCAACTTCATTTTTACATGAATGGTAAGTGGTCTCATATTCCACTAACTCACTTCACTCACATTTTATTATAAAACCAATATAAAAAAGTGGGTCTCATATTCCACTAATTTTTTCAATCCACTATTCTTTACATTTCTCAAAACTCATGCCCACAATAAAAATAATAAAATGTGAGTGGAATGTGTTAGTGGAATATTGAGTCCACACACCAAAAATAATAAAAGAAAAGTAAGACATTTAATGGCGAATGAACTATAAAAGAAAATATGAGATACTTAATGACGTAGGAAATAGATTCTATAACAATGTGGTGGATTTATAAAAAAAGATCTTTTTCTTAACAGGCAACCCTTACAGAATGTGTGTTATAGAATATAGAGGTTTATGAGGAAGGGTACCCTGAAAATAGTTAAATACACCATCAATGCCGATTAAAGTGACTCGTTACTTGTTTTGGACATCTCACATATTTTCTAAAATAAAAACATTATTATTTATGCTTTATTCTCTTTCAAACTTTATTTTCTCACTTAACCTACAATAATAACATTAAATAAAATAATTTCCAAAGTAATCTTAAAAACATTACCGATAATTATTACTCCATCTGTATCCTAAAAATATAAACTCTTTCCTTTTTAGTCATATCTCTAAAAATAGAAACTTAGTGATTTTAGGAAATTTCATTTTCTCTAATGAGGTGGAGTCTATTATCCATTCACATACTTTTTTTTCTATCTCTCTTACTTTATCAATTTTATACTCCCTCCGTCCACGAAAAGTAGAGCACATTTGTCATTTTTAATTGTCCAAGAAAAAATAGAGCACATCTTATAAAGGAAAGTTTTCAACAACTTATCTCTTACTTTTTTTCCATTCTCTCTTTAATTATATGGACCCCACATTCCACTAACAATACTTCTCTCCTGCTTTTTTTTTCTTTTCTTTTTTTTTCCTTCTCTCTTACTGATAATATGGACCCACATTCCACTAACACTCTCTTCTCTCTTAAAACCCATGACATTTACAATGTGTCCTATTTTTTATGGATGGAGGGAGTATTAAAACTCGTTTCGTTTCAAAAGTTCATATTTTTAGGGGATGGACGGGGCATAAACCAAAAGTTTTGTATTGAATTCTTTTTAGAAACGGAAACATCAATTAATTATTACCTCTTGGAATTGGTATTCTGCAACAACCCTCACCTGCAAAAGATGTTATTCCATAGTCGCATCCTATGAAAATACTACCATCATCATAGATCTGACTGTCGGAGCAAATGGCTGCGCAGCTGCTGCGAATAGAACTTCGTTTGTCTTCTCCAATAACCCCGACAGCCATCACATTGCAGCCAACGGCGTTGATCCAGTTGTCATCTGAAAATCTATATTGCGTTTTCAACAAGTCAATCGTTAATGTTGGCTCAGCTTGATAGTCTGACCCATTGTAGCAATTTGAAGATAGGTTCCTGTTGTTGACAACAATTTTTGATGAGTTCAGCTGAATGATTTCAGTGTTCAAATGACTGAGGAAGGGTGTCGCGGGGTTGGTGTCCTTGTTGCAGACAACTTCAAAAGATGGCTCCAGGTAGCAATTTGGACCCACACCAAATGGAAATGGAATCGATACTTTCCCACATTGATCTATGCATCCAGGTTTGGCAATTGAACTTGAAGAGGAAATTGCTAGCACAGAAGCAAATGAGACATCATACTAGAAATTAACTAAACTTCATGTGTTGAATTTCATATCAAGTATGGAAACTAGAGAGAAAAGAAACTAACTCTGGCATCCTCCTCGTAAGTACGGATTTCCCTCGTACCCTTGCACGCAGCTACATCTGTATCCCATTACTCCTCTAACAACATAGTTATAGGAATCTTGATAATCAACACAAACACTCTTTTCGTCTAGACATGAGTAAGTCGTGCTGGAATTCTTAGCTTGGCTGCAGCTCTCAGCTCCAACAACCCAGTCCAAGCGCACTACCGGTGGCCTTGTTGCAGATGCCCAATTATCATTTACCAATGCCGTTGAGTTATTCAGATAGTACAAACGATATGAAAATACAGCTTCATTCCAATTTGTCTCCTGGATAAAGGCATAGCTGCATGGGAAAAGCTTTTTACGTTGTGAACTTCCGCTCAAGTCAATCAGTTTTGCTTCCACGAATTTTGTTCCTGCGACTTAAAATCAAATTTTAGAAAACAAAATTTCAATACAACCTCCTTCTCCTAAAGAGCCTTAGAAACTTTATCACTTATATGAATTTTAATACTCTCTCTATCCCACTTTAAGAGGAACATTTATTTTTCGGCATTGGATTATATATAATATTGTTTTATGAGTTATTGGAGAGAACGAAGTAAAAGAGAGGGAATAAGTAGGGCTGGCAATTTTCGACACGACACGATAATCCGACACGAATCCGCACGAAATTATTGTGTTTGGATCACGGGTCATTATTGGGTCGACCCACTAAGAACACGAAAAAATCGGGTCGGATGCGGGTTGGATGCGGGTCGGGTCGGATGCCCCGTTAAAAATTAATATTATTATTTTTATTTTGAGTAAAGATAAATTTGCAAAAATTGTATACACAAAATGCCCTTCAAATTTTAAAAAGGATAATACTAATTTATTTTGATTAGATAGCATCATTAATTACATATTTTTGTGACTAATTTGACCTTATTTATAATTTTTCATTTTTCATTTGTATTGTTGTACAATATGTACCAAGACCCTTATTAAAAGATAAAATTTTAGAGAGAATAACCATCCATAGTATTTTAATGGAATAATTTTTTATTCATTTTATTTAAACTATCACAATGATATAAAGATAAATAAATTGCTTTTTTTTACAAAGTATAAATTAGGAAAACACTCTTTTGTTAGGAAATTCTCTCATATTATTTTTTAAACCATTGATATTTTATCATTAATTTCTAACTTTTAATTTTGAAAATAATATTATACATATTGGTTGATTATTCTATCTAAAATTATTAACATTATAATATGGGTCATTCAATGATGAGACATTGTTGGACTCAACACATATAATAGTAATACAACATTCAAATGTATAGCACTTGCTCCAAAAATTGATAAGATCATGAAAAATTATTAGTATTACTATATGATAAATCACAATATTTTCAATATTTCATTTACTGTATTATTTTAATATTACTTTTATAATTATTTTCATAGTGTGTAATAATATCATAATAGAGATGGTATGATGATAACATGTGGAACCCAGCATGTAAGTTGTAACATATCCTTTAATTATATGACTGCTATATAAATTGATATATTTAAATATTATGATAAACCACAACAAATTTTAGACCCATATTATAAAATTAATTTATGATTAATAATCTGTTATATATTATAGTGCATCAAATGATACATAAGAGCTAGTTCGACGATAGAAGGTTGTTGCTATCAACGTCTAGGCGTGTGACACTTCAAGTATATTAGTTAATATATTCAAAATATATAATTATGTCTTCATTCATGTAATTTTGGATAATAATATTAAATGACCATGTAATGACCTTACTTTGCATATTTCTTCATTTGTTATAATATATAGAAAATATTTGAAATTACAAGCTTCAAATTATATTTCAAATTACAAAAATTAAAGTAGTCGAAAGAAATGAAATAATACAATGTACGTGAGAGATCCAAGTGAAAAATAAAACTAAATCAATTAGTGTTTAGAATAAAAGGATAATTTGAATAAATTTATGAAAAATAAGTTTATACTTATAGATACAAAACGTTAATTCAGATATTATGTACTAGCAAAACTAATCAACAAATAATTTTATAATATAATTTATTTTACTATTATATTCTTTTTATTTTGATTCAATAAATTTAATTTAATTCAAAAGTTATGTATTTTGTTGGGTTTTTTTGGATTTTGTTGGAGTTTTGTTGTTTAAAATGGAACATCTTCATGCTATATGGCTTTTTAAAGTCTTGATCATTTTTTGAAGCAATATGTAATCGTGTTGTTATCGTGCTTAGGTTGTTGTCGTGTTGTTATCGTGTCGGGTCAACCCAAAGTGGTTCGTGTTGATATCGTGTACAGGTCGATATCGTGTTCTTATCGTGTCCAGGTTGATATCGTGTTCTTATCGTGTCGGGTCAACCCAAAGTGGTTCGTGTCGTTATCGTGTTCGGGTCGTGTCCAGGTCGTGTCCGGGTTTGAAGGTGACGGGTTGGGTTCGTGTTCGGGTTCGGGGTTTCCTTAACAGGTTGGGTTCGGGTTTGGCCTTATTGGGTTGGGTCGTTATCGGGTTGACCCGATAACGACCCAATCCGCACGATTTGCCAGCCCTAGGAATAAGTAGAGAGAATGATGTTTGTATTTGTAGAAATGTGAAGTATCATTTAGAGTGAGACATCCTAAAAGAAAATGTGTCATTTAAAGTGGGAGGAAGGGATTACCATAAAATTGGTAAGATATGAGAATTAGAAAGACTAATCTTAAAAAACAATAATTCGAACTCTTTGACCGAAACTTTAAAATTTATATATCCATCCAGTTTCTTTTCATACAAATATAGCTACTACTTAAATTATACTCCATTCGTCCTAAAAAAATAAAGACACTTGGGTCGGCACGTAAATTAATACCCCCTCCGTCCCATAAAGATTGTCCCATTTTCCCATTTCCGTCCGTCCCACAAAGTTTGTCCCATTTTACTTTTACCATTTTTGGTAGTGGACCTCATATTTCACCAATTCATTCCTACTCACATTTTATTATAAAACTAATACTTTAAAAGTAGGCTTCACATCCTACCAACTTTTTCAACTCACTTTTCATTACATTTCTTAAAATCCATGACGGGTCAAAGTGAGACTATCTTTGTGGGACGGAGGGAGTACATAATTGGTAAAGTAAGAGAGATGATGAGAAGAGTAGTTAAAATAGTATTCGTGTATAGTGTACCTGATACGAGCATTATTCTAAATTAGGGATTTGCGTATCTTTTCCATATCTTTGTTTTCTTGTTCATTAAGTTAGTTATTAACATTATAAATAAGAGTTCCTGTAATTATTTGAGAAATCAATCAAGAAAATATTATCTTTCATTCTCTTCTCTAAAGGGATTAACCATTTTGCTCGACCGGCACTTGCCCGCGACAGATATTTATCGATCGTCGATCTACGGACGCCGATCAGACCAATAGGAGGTCTATCCTATCAGTACCTCATATTATTATTACTTTTTAATAGTAGATCATGGATTATAAGTTGTAAATAAATTAATGTATACAAATATCGAGTTTGGGAAAAGTTTTCAAACAAATAAAATAAGATATTTTTATGTTACTGACGGAGTAGTAGTAATTCGAATAACAAATGTTTTAGAAAAAGTATTTCAGATTGTGCAAAAGTAAGAAATTCGCATATTTTGACCAATTCAACGACAAAAATAACTTAATCCATTATGTACACAAATTTATAGTATATCATTTGAGTGGGGAGGAGAAAGAACTTATCTACTTTTGACAATTACCGGTGGGTAGTTCTTGATGGCAACAACCATTGAAGTGGCAATCTCCGAAGCCGGCATCATTCTTGTCAGCACAAAATGCTGAACAGCCGCCAAGGGTGGAACTTCCTTTGTATTGCAGCACCATATCATCACACCCGATGGCAGTGAGCACGCTTCTACCCGAAAGCATATAGGGAGTTCCCGACAGGTTCATAGTCATACTATGTTGATTGTGGGTTGAGAGATCCTCATCATAGCAAGCTGAAATCATGAAGGGGTTTTGGAGGCGAATGTAAGTTTGATTGAATTCAATCACTTGTTTCTTCATAATAGATAAGTAAGCTTTTGGAGGATTTGTGGAAGAATCGCAGTTGATGTCAAAATATGGGTTGAGGCTGCAATTTGGCCCAAATCCAAATGGATATGGAACCAGTAAATCCCCGCACCGGTCCTCGCATCCCGGTTTGGCAAGAAGAGCGGCGGAGAGTAGTTGTGGAAGAAGTAGGATGATAGAGATTATCAGTTGCAGAGGACACATAATGGATGAGTTTTGCTGAATGAGAGTGTATAATTATCTTGATAAAAAAAAGCTTGGCTTAAAAGAACTCCCTAATTGACTTTGGAGACGACTATTAATTATGTATATAGATTTTTGACCAATTCAAGTATTTGACTAAAACATCTCACTACTTGACTTTGGAGACGACTTTTACAGTTATACTATATTAAATAAATAGTTTATTGTCTTGTTTAAGATGTTATTTATATAATTATCTCACTTTCACTTTCTTAACACTTAATTCATTTGGTCACTCTATCCGTGAAATATTATCCATATTTGACTCGGTGTTGATTTTAATAAATGTGATGAAAAGTATGTGGATAAAGTGGAATGTGAGTTCCATATTTAAACATTAGTTTTATACTTCTTCTGTCCCAAGGTATATGACCCCTTCCTTAAGCGGCACACGAGATTTTATACAACTTTATTTTGTAAAATGGTTTATGTATTAATCAAAAAATATTATCTTAAAAAGGTTAAAAAAAAAGAGACCAAACTCACCACTCCCTTTTAAAAACGACCAAGTCCAAAAGTTTGGTCTTCGTAGACTAGTGGTTGTGGTGGGGATGAATCATGAATGGAGATGGGAGACTCTTGCATACCACATTATCTAACGGGACCACGTATATTTATTTCTTGACCTTTGATTAGTTGTTGACACCTCACAGAGATTTGTAACCACCTCTTACATTGCAATAAATATTTTGGTATTGGACGAGAAAATTTCCTTAAACCATGCTCCCCCCTTTTGCAAAAAGTCATCCACGACTCGACACGGATTTTATGAAATATGAAGAAAAGTGAATGGAAGAAATTAGGAGAACACGGATTTTATGAAATATGAAGAAAAGTGAATGGAAGAAATTAGGAGAACGTAGGTCTCATTATAGTGTTTTACCTATCAGAGGAATTATTTTAGTGAATTTGTAGAGAGAAAAATAGAATAACCCTAGTTGAAATTCTAGGGGTCGTTTCATGCCGAAGAGAAAATGCGATTAATTAATTTAATTCTTCATTTTGCTCAATAATAATAAGAGACTCGTGTAAACTAAGAAAGCAAATAAAATCCTAACCACTAGAGAAAGTAAATCAAAACATAATAACTAAAGTAAAATAAAAATAAACTAAATAATTATACGGACAGATTATCATCTCCCTTCCGGAATAAAGTGAAAGCCTAGATCCCTATCAGCTCCCTACCGGAATAATTGTTTTCTTGTTAATTGTGTTTTCCAAAACAAATCTCGTGTTCCAGATGCACTATTTTTTAGCACTAAATATACCTGCAAGTATACAAAGTATATATAGTATAACTAAAGGTCAGTACAGGATATCGAACACGGGGAAGGCAAACACAACTAAGACTCAATTACTATTTGGAAGAACAAGAGAATTTTGGAAACTTTTGAAAACTGAAAATAATGCAAAACAATAACAACTGATTGCAAATAAAACACGGAGCCAAACGATAGAGATAAGGGAATCCCAGGGATGTGCGTTCATAGTTATGGTTATACAAATTCCAAACTACAATACCCTAGCACAGTTATTACTTTGATAGGACGAGTCACCTAGCTTATGCTCATGCGATGCAAACGTTGATTACATGATTAGGGTTGTCAATCCTAACACGTAACTCCAGAAAGCTCCTAAGACTCTTGAAAAGTCCTCACTCTCAATTAACAGGGCCGTTTTAAGGGAAGCTAACTGTAGCTTCTACTAAGTGGATCTAACTCGCTAGAACTCTCTCACAGTTATGAAGCAAGCTATATTAAATCATACACGATTGTGTCACTCAATCATGAAGCATCAAGATTAACTTAGGGAAGAAACAATGTAAAAACAAAACGGATATTAAATAGAAAATTGGAATTGTATAACCAAAGTCGTTACTAACACATCCCTAGAATCCTATGAGTTTAGTTACACATAATGGAATAAGCTAAACACATAGATTGAAGGGAAAACAATTTGAACATAAAACTAAAGCAAATAAAACCCGTAGCTTGAATCTTTGTCGTTCTTGATGTTCTTGAAATCCTTCTTAAACTCCTTGCACAATTGAAGTACTCTAGCTTTTGATCTTTGTGAATTATTTTGCAAGTAGAAGTTCTCTAATTTGATGAAGCTTGAGGTGTTATTTATAGGGGAAAGCCAATCCTCATTGTAGAAGGAAAAGATCTTCAAAATATGGTAAATCTTGGAGCAGATCTAGGGCAATTCGGATTCGCCGCCTTTCTCCGGCGGGCCGCCGCACCTTCAGCGGCGGACCGCCACACGACTTCCGGCAGTCGCCGGGCGAGACTCTCTTCAAAGTGTAATTTTCCGAGGCGGACCGCTGCACTGCTTTGATCGCTAGGCGTCGGTGGTCCCCGTACAACTTCGCGGCAGTCGCCAGTCGCCGTCTGACTCTAGATTTCCAGAATTTGCATTTTGGCTCCCTATAAAACTTCTTACTTCCTTTTCATTGGATGGAGGTGGAAGTTTCTCAATGGCTGCAATCTTTGCCATGTTGACTTCTATCCCTGGAGAAGACAATTTAGCCCTAGAACTATACCTTCTTTCACCATAAAGTGACATTTTTCCCAATTGAGAACAAGGTTAGTTTCGACGCATCTCTGCAAAACCTTAGCCAGATTTACCAAACACAGAAAAATCATCCATAAAAACCTCCATCACTTTTTCAATGAAGTCATGAAATATAGCCATCATACACCTCTGAAAAGTAGCAAGAGCATAACATAAGCCAAATGACATCTTCCTATAAGCATAAATACCATAAGGACATGCGAAAGCAGATTTATGTTGGTCTTCGGGAGCAATTGCAATTTGATTATACCCAGAATAACCATCAAGAAAACAGTAGTAATCATATCCCCCTAGTCTATCAAGCATCTGATCAATGAAAGGAAAAGGAAAATGATCTTTCCTAGTGGCCGCATTTAACATCCTATAATCAATGCATACTCTCCAACCTGTAGCTACTCTAGTGGCTATCATCTCTCCATCCAGGCCGGACACTACAGTCATCCCCCCTTTCTTAGCTACTACTTGCGTAGGACTTACCCATTCACTATCAGATATTGCATAGATAATCCCTGCATCTAGTAACTTTATCACCTCTTTCCTCACTACATCTTGCATGATAGGATTAAGCCTACGTTGATTTTGCACATGAGGTTTATGCCCTTCCTCAAGTAAAATTCTATGCATGCACGTTGTTGGGCTAATCCCTTTCAAATCACTAATAGACCATCCTATGGCAGACCTATACTTGTTCAACACACACAAAAGCTTCTCACATTCTTTTTCACTCAAAGCAGCGGACACAACAACCAGAAAGGTGTTATCTGGCCCTAAGAATGCGTACCTGAGATGTTCGGGGAGTGGCTTTAGCTCTACCTTTGGCGGTCCCCGTGGCTTCTCCACTGCTTTCTTCCTCTCTGCCTCTTCTTTGGGGGTGCGTAATGGCAAGAATGCGTTCCCCTTTTGAGGGATTCTTTCCGGGAGTACTTCCAATTCTGCAACTATAGCACACACATTATCATCACAAGAAGATAAGTCAGCACTAGGTGTGAAAGAATTTATTAGACAAGATTCAAGAGGATCCTGGGTTTGATGATAAGTGACTTCCACTCCTCCCACACAATCGGTGACGACTTGGATGGCACTACATTTTTGGTAGCCTTCTGCCCTCTAGGCAGGTGTTGAACGTAATGCTTTCAGCGTGTAGCTTCAATGTAAGCTATCCTTTCTGTACATCTATCATGGCTCCCCCAGTAGCTAGAAATGGTCTTCCAAGAATTAAGGGCACCTTCTTGTCTTCATACATGTCTAATACAACAAAACCAGATGGGAAAATAAATTCTCCAACTCTTACCAAGACATCTTCCACTATTCCCATTGGTGTTGTTGTGCTCAGATCTGCCATTTGCAACGTGATTGAGGTGGGGCGGATGTTATCAACATCAAGTTTCCTGTAAAAAGATAAAGGCATCAAATTAATACTAGATCCTAGATCACACAACGCCTTACCTTTCACATCATTCCCTAAAACACAAGATAAAGTAAAACTCCCTGGATCCTTGTGTTTAGTGGGTAATCCCTTTTGGATGATAGCATTGCAGCTCTCTGTTAAGCCCATTGTCTCGTACTTTCCCCATTTCTTTTCTTGGCCACCACATCTTTCAAAATTTTAGCATAATTAGGCATTTGTTGCAGGGCTTCTACCAGCGGGATGTTGATGTGGACTTTGCTCATTGCTTCCAAGAATTTGGCAAACTGGGCGTCAAGCGTCTTGCTCTTCAATCGTTGAGGATATGGGTGTTAGAGTTTGTATACTAGAAATCACCTTTCGAGTGATTGAATACTGTAAAAACTCTTATTTTATTTTCCAAATGAATAAACAGATTATTTTTGTCATAATGTTGTTATGTTTTACATTTAATGGATGTTTATTGCATATTTAAATGTATAAGTAACTTAACAAAGTCTAAGTCTTTGTTTTAGTAGACCGGTTGTGGCCGTCGTTCATTTTAAGGTAACACGGTCAGTTTTAAACAAAGAAAAAGAATAATTTCACAACCTAGATAGGCTTAGACTACCTATCGTGAAAGGTTGCAATGTCAGTCCGATTATTTCTAAGCCTTACTGAAATAAGATGACGTTGGTGTGGTATAGCACTGAATGGATCTAACATCGAGACAGTCTTTATGCTATCTACTGAAAGACGAGGTCTCGTAAATTATTTCTCAATCAATGTACGTTAGCATTGAGCATACGGTATTGATTATGCACTACTTTGACTTACCAAATGGTGCGGGTTTTTCGCAACCCAATAAGCCTGGTATATTGGGTAGTGGTGATTAATATCTAGCGGTGCTAGGATTGCTATTATGTTGAATCGTGCGCGAGGTGAGTCTCGTTTGATAACATCCTCAAGAGAAGCTTGAAATAAGGTTTTATTATTCGGAACCTAGCTAGTTGGAGTTTAATTACTCTATGAATAATAAATAAGATTTTCTTGCAGAGTCCTCTCTTGGAATATATAAGATATTAATTAATTAAGTCCATAGCAGACAATAATTAATTAATGGATGTTTGTATCTTAAGCGCGGGAAATAAATATAAGGTATTGGAAACCCGAAGTACTTATAATTTCGGATTTGGACGGGGAGTGCAGTATTACTTCTGTAGTGGCTGCTCGTAATATTCCAATTTTAAGCTTATATTAAATTGGGTTTAATTTAATTAGTAAAAAACTAATTGGAGGAGCCCATATCCAAAGCCTTCCATAGATCCCTGACTGGGCCCAATATGTGACTTATTATAAATAGGAGAATAAAGGAGACAGAAAACACACTTGTTTTTCTCTCAAAATTTTCGGCCCCCCCTACTCCTAGTAGAGGTCGAATTTTTCTCCTCCGTGGGAAAGGATTTATGTCTTCTCTATTTAAGTCCTAGTGCGCTGGTGAGATCAGCCCACCCTAATATCAGTTCACAGCCCGGGAACCAGTCAGAAGATCCTTGGTTTTGTACTAAAGTTCTTCACGTGGAGAAGGCGCTAGCTATCTTCGATTCTTTGGAGAATCATCAAGGTATAATGGCTAAACCTTAGAAAAACATGTTTTAGGTTTCAATTAATTTAAAGCATGTTATTATTTGAGTTATGAGCATGATACGTGAGATAATTACGCGAATAAAATTTGTCTAAATAATCCGCTAAATAGATCTGAATTATTATCTGTAATTGATTTATGCGTGCGCTTCCGCTGCCAGTTCCTACAATGGGATGGTAACACCGCTGTGTGGTGGTGCGTCTGATTGCTGCCTCCCAGCCGGCGGAACGCCGCGATGGGGTGGGGCGGCCGCCGGGATTTCATCAGTGAAAGTTCCAGAGCCTATCTCGACCTGCTGGGGGTTAAACGGCGGGTCGCCGTGTTGTGGTGCGGAGGGCCGCCGCACGTCTTCGGCAGACTTGTTGCTGGGCGACTTCTCTGCCTCCCTTCTTCCCCTGCCTAGGTCTTCTGCCTCCGGAGGTTGATATGTAGTTCCTCTACGCAACTGCACAGCATGACACTTTCCTTTCGTGTTTACCTTTGGCAGGCTAGGAAGCGTACCTGGAGTGTGCTTGCTTCCTATGGTTGTGGCTAGGATCCCAAGGTTAAATTCCAGCATCCCGACTTGAGTGACGAGGTTTGCCAACCCTCTTTCCAAGGTGCTTGTATTCGTTTTCCAAATTTTCCAGCCTCTGGTTCGTCACCTTTCCATGTTCGAGAACTTCAGCAATGCAGATTTCTAACAGATCCACCCAATTGGAGCGGGGTTGATCCTCCATACCTGCACATATTTCAGAATAATTATCAGTACAGTAATCTTGTGCATCGTAGGAGTAATCAGAGCAGTTTGGGTCGTAGTATGATCCTCCATGGTTGGGGCTATAGCACTCCTTGTAATATCCCCCTTGCTGCTCATCAAAGTAACCATATGGATTCTCCAAACCTGCAGGAAAATCCATTAAAACAAAAAAGAAAATAAAAATAAAAATAAAATGAAATCGATTAAAATCCAAAAACAGTAAAATTATTCGTTTGAAGATATCACTCCAAAGTGAATTGTCATCCCCGACAACGGCGTCAAAAACTTGATGCACTATATTTTAGCACTAAATAAACCTGCAAGTATACAGAGTACATATAGTATAGCTAAAGGTCAGTACCGGATATCGAACACGGGGAAGGCAAACACAAACTGTCTATCTCCTACTAAGACTCAATTACTATTTGTAAGAACAAGAGAATTTTGGAAACTTTTGAAAACTGAAAAATAATGAAAAACAATTAACAACTGATTGCAAATAAAACACGGAGCCAAATGATAGAGATAAGGGAATCCCAGGGATGTGCATTCACAGTTATGGTTATACAAATTCCAAACTACAATACCCTAGCACAGTTATTACTTTGACAGGACGAGTCACCTAGCTTATGCTCATGCGATGCAAACGTTGATTACAAGATTAGGGTTGTCAATCCTAACACGTAACTCCAGAAAGCTCCTACGACTCTTGAAAAGTCCTCACTGTCAATTAACAGTGTCGTTTTAAGAGAAGCTAACTGTAGCGTCTACTAAGTGGATCTAACTCACTAGAACTCTCTCACAGCTATGAAGCAAGCTATATTAAACCATACACGATTGTGTCACTCAATCATGAAACATCGAGATTAACTTAGGGAAGAAACAAAGTAAAAACAAAACGGATATTAAATAGAAAATTGGAATTGTATAACCAAAGTCGTTACTAACACATCCCTAGAATCCTATGAGTTTAGTTACACGTAATGGAATAAGCTAAACACATAGATTGAAGGGAAAACAATTTGAATATAAAACTAAAGCAAATAAAACCTTGAATCCTTGTCGTTCTTGATGTTCTAGAAATCTTTCTTCAACTCCTTGGACAATTGAAGTACTCTAGCTTTTGATCTCTGTGAATTATTTTGCAATTAGAAGCTCTCTAATTTGATGAAGCTTGAAGTCTTATTTATAAGGGAAAGCCAATCCTCATTATAGAAGGAAAAGATCTTCAAAATATGGTAAATCTTGGAGCAGATCAGGGGCAATTCGGATTCGCCGCCTTTCTCCGGCAGGCCGCAGCAACTTGGCCGACGGTCGCCGCGTTGGAGTCCAGAGTCTATGTTCCTTCGGCGGCGGACCGCCGCACGACTTCCGGCGGTCGCCGGGCGAGACTCTCTTCCAAGTGTAATTTTCCGAGGCGGACCGCTGCACATCTCTGACCGCCAGGCGCCGGCGGTCGCCGTATAACTTCGCGGCGGTCGCTGGTCGCCGTCTGACTCCAGATTTCCAGACTTTGCGTTTTGGCTCCCTTTTTCGGCTCAATTATGCACATTTCTCACAAAACACGTCAAAATACCAAAATAGATAAAATATGCAAATAATGGACGTGTAGAGTGACTTTGACATCAAAAACGGACCAAATAATGGCCTTAAAATAGTGCAAAATTTGAGCGTATCAGTTCCCAAATAGTATTTGAAACTAAGTACTTGATTGACAATTTTTTAAACCGTTCCCTGTGTTCGATATCAGATTCTAATCTTAAGCTATACTGCATCTACTATGTATACTTGCAAATTTATTAATTGCTAGTAGAAAGTGCTTTAAGTTTTTGGCGCCTAGTTTGGATTTTTTACTGTTTTTAAATTATTTTCTATTTTCAGTTTTCTACATGCAGTGTATGTTAATTATGTAGCCTAAAATATCTCCTAACATATTTAAGATTTGTTTCCTTAAAGTATATTTCCTTGTGAGATATGTTTCCTAGTTTGACTCAAATTAGAGCTCTCTATTTTACTTATAAATAGAGGTGCTCCCTCATTGTAAATTCACCCTGAAATTATATAGTGAAATCTCTGGCTTTGCATCGCCACCAGACGTAGATACACTTTGTATCGAACAGGGTAACAATTCGTTGGGTTTATTCTCCTTTATATTCGTGATTGCCTGTGTTTATTTCCCAACAACTGGTATCAAGCCAGAGGTTTAAGAGGCAGAAATCATGATGGGGATTGACTGGAAGATTGCTGTAGAGAAGTTCGACGGATCTAATTTTGGATTTTGGAAGATGCAAATTGAGGATTACTTATACAGTAAAGATCTGTGGAAACCTTTAAAAGCCAAACCCGAAAAGATGGAACCGGAGGAGTGGGAGCTGCTGGACAGAAAAACGATGAGCGCGATTAGGCTATCGTTCTCCAAGGATGTAGCTTATCACACGACTACAGCAAAGTCGACGAAGGATATGATGAAGATCTTGGAGGACATGTATCAGAAACCATCAATGGCAAACAAGGTACATCTGATTAGACGACTATTTAATTTTAGAATGCAAGAGGGAAACCAGGTGCAACAACATCTTAACGAGTTCAACATGATTACTTCGCAACTGAACTCGGTTGAAATGAAATTCGCTGATGAAATTCGTGCCCTAATTTTGCTATCGTCCCTACCTGAGAGTTGGGCGGGCACAATGACAGTTATTGCTGCAGAGACAAACCTGACAGTTGACAGAGTAAGAGATCTGATGTTTGGTGAGAAAGTTCGCCAGAAAGAATCAGGATCTTCTACTTCTAGTTCAGTATTGAGTGCAGAACAGAGAGGTAGATCGAAGGGAAGGAAAAATCGTGGAAGATCAAAATCCAGAGGAAGAAGCCAATCCAAGAAGGATTAGGATCAAGTTAAACGCTGGAATTGTGCTGAGTTTGGGCATTTTAGTAATCAGTGTGAAGCACCGAAGAAGTATAAGAATAAGGATCAGAAGCACAAGTAGACAGCAAACGCTACCATGTCTGATGACGAAGGCGAGGCATTGATCTTGAGTGTGAGTGGTCCGATGGAATCGTGGATATTGGATTCTGGAGCGTCGCTCCATTCCTGCAGCAATGTGGAGGTAATGGAAGACTACGTTTCTAGCGATTTTGGGAAAGTACATCTGGTTGATGACGAGCCCTTAGATATCATGGGAAAGGGAAACGTGAAGATAGTGACATCCAATGGATCCGTGATAAAACTGAATGGAGTTAGACACATTCCTGGATTACAGAGAAAATTGATTTCGATTGGGCAGCTTGATGCAGAAGGGTACACGGTGACATTTGGCTGCAACAATTGGAAGATTACCAAGGGAGCTATGATAGTAGCTCGAGGTAAGAAGGAGGGTACCTTGTATACCACAACTAACTCCAAAGATTGCATTGATCTTGCAAGTGAAGCAAATAATGCAGATTTGTGGCATTGTCGTCTTGGCCACATGAGTGAGAAAGGGATGAAGATAATGTGCTCAAAAGGTTTACTGCCTGGCCTGAAATCTATTGAAGTTGGCCTATGCGAAGATTGCGTGTCTGGGAAACAGAAAAGGGTGAGTTTCTCAAGAGGAGGCAGAAAACTGAAACAGAAGTTGGAGTTAGTCCATTGTAATCTATGGGGACCAGGACCTATGAAGTCCCTAGGAGGCTCTGAATATTATATCACATTCATCGACGACTCCACTCGAAAGGTATGGGTTTATTTTCTGAAGAGTAAATCCGATGCGTTTGATGCTTTCAGGAAGTGGAAAGCCCTTGTAGTAACTGAAACCGGGTTGAAGGTTAAGTGTCTGAGATCCGATAATGGAGGAGAATATGAACTTGCAAGGTTCAAGGAGTTTTGCACCGAGAATGGAATTCGCATGGAGAAGACAGTGAAAGGAACTCCACGGCAGAATGTCAGAGTGCATGAAAAGAACGTTGAATGAGCGAGCAAGATGCATGATGAGGTTGAAAAGTGGATTGCCAAAGAACTTTTAGGCAGATGCAGTCAACACAGCTGCATTCCTAATCAATAGAGGACCATCAGTTCCGTTGGAATTTCGGATACCCGAGGAGGTTTGGCCAGAAAAAGAGGTAAATCTATCTTTTCTACGTATCTTTGGTTGTGTTGCTTATGCTCATGTTAGTTTTGTTGAGAGAAGTAAGTTGGATGCCAAATCTATTAAGTGTGCGTTCATTGGTTTTGTTGAGAGAAGCAATGAGTTCGGTTATAGACTTTGGGATGAGCAGAACTGTAAGGTTATTCGCAGTAGAGATGTCGTTTTCAATGAACAGGTTTTGTACAAGGATAGATTGGAGGCATCGAGTTCCGACAGTTCTGAGCCCCAAGTGGTCGAGCTAGACATCTCAAACTCGAGTGGGAGCAAGGAGAGTCAGAATGCTGAAGAGATGCTTGAAGAAGAACCAAGCACTGCACCACCGATTATTCCGCTGCCTAAACAGACTAGAGAGCGACGTGCACCTGATAGGTACTCGCCCTCTAATTTCTATTTGTTACTTACTGATGGTGGTAAACCTAAGTGTTATGCAGAGGCAGGAGAAGGCCGTGATAAACGAAAGTTGAAAATTGCCATGGATGATGAGTTTGCCTCTCTTCTCCTGAATGGCACATGGGAGCTTGTGGAACTTCCAAAAGGGAAAAAGGCATTGCATTGCAAGCGGGTCTATCGAATCAAAGGTAAAGCTGATGGTAGCAAGCGCTACAAGGCTAGGCTGGTTGTCAAGGGATTTGAGCAACGATACGGTATTGATTATACAGATGTGTTCACTTCTGTTGTGAAACTAACTACTATTCGTTTAGTGTTGAGTATGGTAGTTGCAGAAAATCTGTTGTTACATCAGATGGATATAAAGACAACATTTCTTCATGGTGATTTGGAGGATGAGTTGTACATGACACAACTTGAGGGATTCATAGTAAAAGGAAAGGAAAATCTTGTGTGCAAGTTGAAGAAGAGCTTGTATGGTTTAAAGCAAGCTCCAAATCTGCAAGAAGTTTGATGGATTCATGATGGAGATTGGCTATAAAAGATGCTACGCTGACCATTGTTGTTACTACAAGAGGTTTGACAAGAGCTATCTTATCTTGTTATTATATGTTGATGATATGTTGATCGCAGGAGGTGATCCAAAGGAGATGGATAAGTTGAAGAGGCAATTGTCTGAACGATTCTCCATGAAAGATCTTGGAGAGGCAAATCAAATTTTGGGCATGAGAATCGAGCGTGACAATGCGGTAGGTAAATTGTATCTTTCGCAAGCTGCTTATATTGGTAAGGTTTTGGAAAGATTCAACATGGATAATTCAAAGTCAGTAAGTGTGCCTTTGGGTAGTCACTTCAAGCCGTCGAAGAAGGAGTCGCCGAGTACAAAAGAAGAACGTGCTGAAATGAAGAAAGTTCCTTATGCTTCAGCAATTGGCAGTATTATGTATGCAATGGTGTGTGCGAGGCCTTCTATTGCACAAGCAGTGGGAGTAGTGAGTCGGTTCATGGGTGATCCAGGCAAGCAACATTGGGAAACAGTTAAATGGATCCTTCGATACTTGAGAGGTAGAGTCTTATGTTTCAATGGCAAGAATGTCGAGCTGGCAGGTTATGTGGATGCGGACTTGGCGCCCAATGATCTTGATGGGAGAAGAAGCACAACCGGGTATGTATTTACTTATGGTGGTACTGCTATTTCATGGACTTCTAAGTTGTAGAAGAACGTTGCTTTGTCTACTACGGAGGCTGAATATGTAGCTGCGACTGAGAAAAGCAAAGAGATGGTGTGGTTGCAGAGTTTCTTAGATGAACTTGGGAAGGAGAACAAGAGTAGCATACTCTACAGTGATAGTCAGAGTGCTATTTTCTTGGCAAAGATTCTAGCGTTTCATTCTAGGACAAAGCATGTAGAGTTGAAGTATCATTACATTCTAGGACAACTTGAGAAGATACTTGGAAGTGAGAATCCTGCAGACATGTTTACTAAGGTGGTGACCTTAGAGAAATTGAAGCTATGCATAGCTTCAATTGGCCTTGGAACTTGAAGAAAAGGTTAGGCGATGCTAAGCGGATGCAAGGAGGATATCACGAGGATATGGTTGTTAAGGAGTTGTTAGTCTTCAAGTGGGAGATTGTTAACTATGGAGCCTGAAATATCTCCTAACATATTTAAGATTTGTTTCCTTGTGAGATATGTTTCCTAGTTTGACTAGAATTAGGGCTCTTTATTTTGCTTATAAATATAGGTGCTCCCTCATTGTAAATTCATCATGAAATTATATACTGAAATCCCTATCTTGGCATCGCCCCCAGACGTAGATACACTTTGTATCGAACTGGGTAAACAATTCGTTGTGTTCATTCTCCTTTATATTCATGATTGCCTGTATTTATTTCCCAATAGTGTATGCAAACACTTTCTGGGAAGGTGATACGCTCAGATTTTGCACGGTTTTAAGGCCATTATTTGATCCGTTTTGAGTGTCAAAGTTGCATTACATGTCCATTATTCGCATATTTTATCATTTTGGTATTTTGACGTATTTTGTGAGATATGTGCAAAATAGAGCAGAAAAAGGGCATAAAAAGTTGAATTTCCGGAAGCAGGAGTTAAAGGACGCCCAGTGGGCCGCTGCAACATGTGCAGCGGTCGCTGCAAAGAGTCGAGAAGGCTCTGACTCTCTCCAGCGGTCATTGGGCCGTTGCTAGCGACCGCTGGCAAAATGCAGCGTGCAACAGCTGTCTTCAAACTCAATTTTCTGGCCATCCTGAAGTCCGATCAGGGCGTTCTATACACCATTCTCTTCGTCTTGAAAAGAGCTTCAAGATGGTACAAGAATTATCTCAATCGAAGTTCTGTGGAGAGAGTTATGGTCATTTTACCAAAGTCGCTCAAAGCTGCTAGCTGCAGTCTAGGCGGAAATTTAAAGAAGGAAAGAAGATATTATCTTTTGAAGCCAAATCTTTTCCTTCTACTATGGGGAACGAAAATTACATCTTTCCTAATGTTTGGAGGAAACTTATTACCAAATTTAAATCCTTCTCAAGCCTATATATACCCCATAACTTCATTAATAGAATTCAACCCTTCCATAACCCCGAAAGGGGAGCTTTCCTAGCTCCTCCTCCAACCCTAATCTTTCACCCTTCATCTTTTTGCCAATTAATTCCCTAGCATAAATTTGAGAGTTCTTCATTGTGCAAGGGGTTGAAGAAGTAATCAAGAGATCATCAAAGAGCTACAAGGATTCAACCTTTTGGTTTTATTTGCTTTAGTTCTTATTTTTTTATTGACTTCCCTACAATCTAAGTTTTTAGCTTATTCTTTTATGTGTAACTAAATTCATAGGATTTTAGGGTTGTGTTAGTAAATTTTATTGGTTTATATAATTCCGTTTTCTATTTAATATCCGTTTTGTTTATACTTCTTTTCTTCCTTAAGTTGTTCGGTAATACCGCATACTTGAGTGACACATTCGATGCTGATTTAATATAACTTGCTACATAATCATGAGAGGAGGTTGGCGAGTTAGATCCACTTAATAGACACTACAATTAGCTTCCCTTAAAACGGCTCTGTTAATTGAGAGTGAGGACTTTTCAGGGGTCTTAGGAGCTTTTAGGAGTTACGAATCTAGGATTGACATCACTAGTGTTAGTGATCTACGCTTGTACCGCATGGGCATAACTAGTGTGAGTCGTTCTATTGAAGTATAAACTGTGCTAGGGTATTGTAGTTGGAATTTGTATAACCATAATTGATAATGCACATCCCTAGAATTCTCTTATCTCTCATATTTTATCCTTGTGATTTAATTGCATTTAGTTGTTTGCTTGCTTTTAACTGTTTTTATTTTCAAAACTCTTGTTTCTCTAGATAGTATTTGACGCTTAGTACATAATAGCCAGTTGCAATTATATTCCCCGTGTTCGAAACCCGGTACTGACCTTTAGCTATATTAGATCTACCCTGTATACTTGCAGGTATTTTTAGTGCTAATAAAAAGTGCATCAATTTTTTGGCGCCGTTGCCGGGGAATATTCTTGCTTTAAGCTGATAGTGTAGAAAGGTTGATTATACTAACTTAGAGTGTAATTTTATTTAATTTTATTTTTCTTTTGATTTTTTTCGAGGTACTTGAAGAGAGCAAGGAACGCAACGATGGATGCGTTTCAATATTGGAGACAGTCGACATGGGCATACACTACCGATGAAGAATCCTAACAAAAGTGCCGTGGACATGATTTCATATTACAAGAACTTGAAGGATCCTGAGAGGAGAGTCTACAACAAGGGATAGAAGTTAGATTGGAAAACACAATGAACTCCATGGAGAAGAAATGCAAAGAGATCAATGGAGGACTCAAGAATATTAGCAAGGTGTTGACTGAGGTGATACTTCCATGCTTTTTAAAAAAACCAATCATTGAAGAAGAAAAGGAGGAAAAACCCCGGCTCCAAATGGGAGGAACTGTTATAAATTTGCATGACCGAGGTATAAGAAAATAGGAAGGTGACCAATCAGAGGTTGATAAATTTGGAAAGACACACCGACGTTTTAGAGCAAGGAGTGGCAAGTCTTGTCGCACAAGTGGGGGAAGTGGAATACAATATGGGGATTTTGGCCACTGTAGTAGGCAGCAAAGAAAAAGAGAAGGAACCAACTGACCCTCTCCAGCTGTTGATGATCCTTAGTGGCCCGCTACACATCTTCACAATGGTCCATTGGGAACTTCACAGCCAAGCGAGCCTGACTCGGATACAGATGCAGAGCAGCCGTCAGCGGCCGCTGTACCACTTCGCAGCGGTCCTCTACCTAAAAGTCATTCCCCAGAATCGCAGTTTCCTAGCACTGACACCATGACCATGCCTCCCCCTGAAGATGAAGAAGATGAGACGAGCAAAACTGTGGTTAATTCTTTCAAACTCTCTCTCTCTGTAATGTTAATTCCTTTAATTGTTGACAAATCTGATTTTGGTGAGGATTCACAATTAAGTCATGCATGGAGGAAAAGTTGGAGCAAAACCGAAAAATCCAAGTTCAAGATAAGAAGTTGTCCAAAATATCTGAGGTACAATTTGTGCGGGTTCAATCTTATGTGTCCATTGTCACATTCTGTGTTTGCACAATCTGCTACAGCACTTGATAAGCTCCGTAGAGCGTAGGTGAGGTATAAAGTTGCATGTTGATTGCTTTCTAGTTTTTGTTAATTTTCAAGGTTAGTTTTTTTTTTTTTTCTCCTCCATAGAGCTGAAGTTTTCCTCCGTAGAACTAAAGCTAGTAGTAGTTTTTATTTTTATTATTTTAGTGCTCTTCTTTTAATTTTCATTTTTTATAAATTTTTTTTTTTTTAAATAAAAATAAATTTATTGGTGCAGGGTTAGCGGCCCGCCGCATTGAACTCAGCGGCCCCCCGAGAGAAGGACAGTGAGGGCAGATCATCCACAGTGGTCCGCTGGACTATAGCCAGCGACCGCTGAGGCGAGTCAAACACGACATTCTATATAAGGTATGTTTTCTTTTTTCCTTCTTTCATTCTTTTTCTTTCTAACCCTAGCATCCATTTCTTTCCTTCTCTTTAAATTCAATTTCTCCGCATTATTCACACACTCACACTCCAAATTCACATCACTCAATTAAATTTTTTGGATTCTACCAAATTGTTCTTGTGCTCAAGTGTCAACCAACACAAAGCACGTTCTTCTTGTAATTTCTGAGATTTGATCTTGAATTCTTTCATTGGATGACTTTGTTGTTGGTATATATTTTTTGGTAATTGAGTTTAATGGGGGATGATATACTTTTGCTAATTTGTTGGTGAATTTGTGAGCTGGATTTATTGAAATTTGATTGTTGACACGCATAGTTCATGTTCATATAGCATTGTGAGGCTATTTTATCTTGCATGACTTGTGTATATTTTTGAGCTTATATTGTTTTGCATGATCTTGGTTTATTGTTGAAAATTCTTGCAAATTAATGGGGAATAGAGATCTTGATGGGGGATGATTTTTGAATCAAAGTGGATTACTTGGTCTTGCATGAGATTATTTGTACTCCTTGATTTGGTTCAAGTTTGGGGGATTGCCAAATACTATATGTGTTGTATCCTACTACAATTTTCTTCATTCTATGCTCACATTGCGAATATGTAGGTACAAAGGCATCCCAACGGAATTCCCAAGATGGGGGATAACTCATGAGCTTCAAAGAACGTCAAGCTAAAGACGAAAAACAAGCGCTTGTTGGGAGGCAACCCAACCATGTTTTGACAATTTTTTGGTTAAGTTTTTGGTTATTTACTTTGAATTTCGTTTTTATAGCCTTGAAATTTTCGCAGGTTTCTGGACTATCGCCATCGACCGCTGCATGTGTTGCAGCGGCCCGCTGGCCATGCACTGGACGATTCTGACTCGCTCGCAGCGACCGCTGCTCACTTACAGTTCCAGCGCGTTTTTTCGATCATTTCAAATTTTCGCCTCGTTCGGACCCCGCGAGGAAATTTCAAGGTATCTTTATTGCTTTCTAGTTTACTCACGTCCCTACCGACTCTATAAACTTATTTTACACTTTGTTGTAAATAAGTTTGGTGGGATGAAGTGGTGGACCGTGTGTTTAGGTTTTTGTTTTGTATTTGTTTTTGTTTTTGCTATACTAGATCTACCCTGTATATACTTGCAGGTATTTTTAGTGCTAATAAAGAGTGCATCAGAAACAAAGACATAGTCTTATCAGTTGAGTTTGTTGTTTGATTTATGTATTTCTAGCCAATTATTTGTATATTTTGGAGTTTGAAGATTGAAGATTGAAGGTAATTTAAGATTGAATACTCCAAATTGAATATTGAACTTTCCATTCTATAAAATCGTTCCATGGGAGTACCTAGTTTGCTTTTATTTATGGGAGATTAAAAAAGATAGTAGTGTATGTGTAGAATAACTAAAATTAGAACCTTAAGACCTTCAATCACCCGATTGGTCCACTACTCAATGGATACACTCACCATTGATGCATAGCTATACTTAATTCAATCAAGGAATGAAAACAAGCAACCTTCAATAAAATAATTAGATAAATCCACTCACGAGGGAGATTACAATATTCATCCAAGTCTAGCTTGAAGAAATAAACCAAGAAGGCTATTTGTACTAGCACTTAAAAAAGCATAAAATAGGTCTAAAATGTTAAAATTCGGATTTGTAGGTTTCGGAGAGTCGCTGAGTTGTAAGTCGGCGACTTGCCAAAATATTTCTAGAATTTCCGTCTGTCTCCCGAGTCGTGAGTTGCAAGTCAGTGACTCGCTGGAAACTCTATGGAATTTCCTTAGGTTTTAGCGAGTCGCCAACTGGCAACTCAGTGACTCGCTGAAACGCTCCTGCCCTCCTTTTGGGTGCATATTCAGGCACGTGATGATCCAGAATCCTTCCTCACATCCCTTCCTCGATCCTTCCTCATTCAGGGGTTCCTTCACAAGCTTGACTACCCCTTCTTGCTTCTTCCTTGCCATGGCTCGTGTTAGTGGCCTTCCAAAGCCTCTCAACAGGTTCCCACTCGCGATCTCTCTAGACTTAGATGCATTGATCGTATCAAGAATTGTGCAGATGGAAGTGTTTATCTTGGTGATCAAAGTCTTTCGGATGTCTTCCTCTTTTCGAGTCCTTCCTAAACCCTCGCTGGCTCAGCTCTGGAATTGTTGTAGATTCCAGCGAGTCGCTGAGATCCTCTGACTTCAGTTTCATTTCGAGCTTGGTTTGACTCCGTTCATCACTTGTTTTCTATTCTTTTTCTACACAACTTCACAAAACGGTCAAAATACTAAATAATAGAGAATATGATATAATCATGCTCTTTAATAGCCAAATATCGATCAAAAAAACTCAATCCTACCTCTAAATTTATGCAAAATCCAAGCTTATCAGGACCTTAATGATCACCGAGCTATTCTGGTACAAATGACTCAACTCCGTTGATCAACTCCAACAACGACGTAGTCATGGCGGCATCCGCAGATAGGGAAGAAAATGAGACAACAATTACAGGAGAACATGAAGCAGAAACAGAGGCGCCACACATTACAGCAAAGCGTGAAGCAGAGGAAGCAGAGCCGCTGCACACCGTGACGTCAGAGGAGGAGCCGTTGACCCGGAATCATAGACCAAGGAAGAACATCAAGCCTCCGGACTTCTTCAAGAATTACGTCGCCAAGTGAGGCGCGTAATATCTTTATTTTTCCCTTTTTTAGTTTTGTTTTATTATTGAATATTTTGTTGCTTTATTTTATTTTCGAACATTGCGGAGTCGGGCTTATTATAAGCCCCATCGGGTTTTTCTTTGTTGGTTCTTTTCCCGATGAATAGGTTTAAGACGAACCAACCTTAGGGTCCTTAGTTTATATAAGTAGGGCATTCATTAATTTCTTGTATGGCCACACAAGCTCGTTGCACCAGCTCCTGTAACATGTTCCATACCTCCCTCCTTCACAGCCTTGTTTTTCCCCACTCTAAGCCCCTCTCTGCTCAAAGGAGGAAACTCCTCGTTCGAGACCGACTCTCCCCAAGGCTTATCTTGTCCGCTTATGTCTTCTAACACTGCCCCTTTAGAACTTCCAGCCCCTATCAGTAGCTCATTTTTCAGGCTTCCACCCCCCATAACCTCCCCAGATTTTAGAAACTCCATATTCTGCAGCGGCTGCGCTTCATAGAGATCCAGAGCAACATCCGTTTCTGACATAACCAAGCCTATCTCCTCCATCCCCAAAATCAACCCCCTATCCTTCCTCCAGCATCTCACTATCTGCCCAAATCGAACAACCTCTATCCTTCCTCGCCATCTCCCCTGTCTCGCTACTTCTTTGAGGCAAAACATCATACACCTCTGTTACGAAGGAATTCGCAACTGAAACAGGGGCAAGAGGTTCGCCGGATAAAGGTCCGTTTGCGGAGATGAATCTCCGTCGAGCAACCGGATTTCCCACGCCCAACAAGGGTTTGGCTGTGGAGAATGTAACTTAGTGGAAAAGTAATGCAAGAGAATTAGGAAATTTCTGATATATTGATTGATTTAATCAACACACAAAATCCATATTTATATATCTAAGGACCCTAGGTTTGGTTCGACTCGATCATACCGGAAAAGAATCCACAAGAAAACCCGGCATGGAGCTTATAATTACGCTCGACTCAAAAAGAATAAAAATAACCAAAATACTAAACAAACAAGACACCAATTAAAATAATAAAAGTACTAAACTAACGAGACACAAAGTCTCCAAACATCACCGGCTTCTTCTGTTGCCGCTTCGGCCTTCCATCTTCTCTCGGTTCCACTTGGGTCTGACCCTTTCTTCCCTTCTTCCTTCGCGTTCCCGCAACATTCTCTTCTGTCCTCGTCAAGATGTTGTCACTGTTATCCTGCATCACGGAAGTGTCTGTCTCTGTTATTGGGGCACTACTCATATCAACTCCCCCCGGTTAAGAGGCTCCTTGTCCTCAAGGAGGTGTGGAAAATGCCGTCGCACAGTCGACACTGGCTCCCAAGTCGGCTGATTCTACGAGGAACCCGCCCATTCCACCAACACTTGATCGACAGCCTGATCACCATGTAGAGCAACCCAACGATCCAGAATCTGAATAGGCCTCAGAATCGGCCTCGTCCCCAAAATATCAGGTAACTCGCCCTCTGACGCAGTAGACGAACCCTCAACAAACGGTTTGAGCAAGCTGACATGGAACACCTCGTGTATGCGCGCACCCACCGGAAGTTTCAGACAGTACGCCACCGGAACGATCCGTTCATTCACCTCAAATGGTCCATAAATCGCCGTGCAAGCTTGGCTGATAGCGGCTTGGCTACCGAGTGCTGCCGATACTGCTGGAGTTTAAGCAAAACCTTATCCCCCAATGCAAAGTTGACATCACGGCGGTGTTTATTTGCCGAGGAACGCATACGCTGTTTTTCCGTTCCAAATTTTTTCTGCAACTCCACTAAGAGTTCGCCCCTCTGACGAATTAACTCCATAGTGGGAGGGTCATGGTGTTTGACCGACGGTTGAGCAGCGACCAAGGGTGGTGGTTCGCGGCCATAAAGAGCACGGAAAGGAGAAGTACCCAGCCACTCGTGATGGAAGCAGTTAAGAGCCAATTCTGCCCCTTAGTGGGACGGTCTGCTGTGAAAGTCCTCAAGTACTGCTGCAGTCCTCGATTGCGGACCTCTGATTGCGGACCTCTGACTGTCCATCAGATTGAGGATGATACACCATCGAGAAGTGCAATTTAGTGTCGCTGAGGGTGAGCATGTTCTCCCATGCCTCACTCAAGAACACTTGATCACGGTTTGACACCAAGGTTTTAGGGAACCGATGATGCTTAACCACTGTTTCTATGAAAAGACGAGCTACTCGCATCGCATCAAAACGTGCAGGCAATGGCGCGAAGTGCGCATCCTTGGATAAACGGTCCACCGCGACCATGATAGTAATGTACCCTTTTGATAGTGGCGGACCTACCACAAAATCCATGGAAACGTCATCCCAGACTTGAGTTGGGATAGGAAGTGGCTGCAATAAGCCCCCTGGTTTCTGCGTGGAGTACTTGGTGGATTGACACTCCACACAAGTGGCTACAAAACGTTTCACATCACGCCGCATATGTGGCCCATAAAACTGCATCGACAGATGACGCAGTGTACTGTCAAACCAGGATGACCAGTACTGTTATACTCGTACAATAAAGCCTCCCAGAGTGGGGAAAATTCTCCGACGTAGATTCTGCAGTCGCGATAAATCAGCCCGTCGCAAAAGGTAAACTTAGGATCAGCGGATCCACGCTCAATTTGGCGGCGCAAGTCAAATAGTTGAGCTGATGATGTTGTTTCCTCCACCAGCAGCCGTATTATGTCGGGAATGGGGTCTGCTATCGCACTAAGCATGGATGCGTCAGGTTCTATCTCCTCGTCCCGTCTAGACAAGGCATCCGCCACCCTGTTAGCCGCTCCGAGATTCTATATCACCTGCTGCAGCAACTCCCGTAGACTCTTCTGATCACTGCGGATGACAAATTCTCTACTCAACAGATACTGTCTCCACTTCTGGACAGCCTCCACGATAGCCTACAACTCTTTCTGGTAAGTGGACTCGCTCCGACGACGTGGCCCCAATTTTTTGCTAAAGAAGGCCAATGGATGACCATCCTGCATCAATACCGCACTAACACAAAAATCTGAAGCATCCATTTCTAAATAGAATGTCCGTGAAAAATCCGGTAGGCGAAGAACAGGAGCTATCATCATCGCCTGTTTCAAAGCCTCAAAGCTATCAACTACCATCTGCGTCCAGCAAAAAACATCCTTTTTAACAGGTTTGTCAGAGGGGTCGCTATCACTACATAGTGATCAATAAACCGGAGGTAATATCCCGTGAGACCCAAAAATCCTCTAGCTGTTTCACCGTTGCAGGCGTCGGCCAAGCCACCATCACCTCAATTTTAGACGGATCTGCCTTAAGCTGCCCCTCTATAATCAAGTGTCCGAGGTAGTCCACCGTCTGACTGCACAATGAGCAATTAGAGAGCTTGACAAAAAACTGATGCTCCTCCAAAATGGAAAGCACGATGCGAAGGTGATCAGCATGAGAATCCAATGAAGGACTATAGACCAAAATATCATCAGAGAAGACGATGACCGACTTTCGCAGGAAGGGCTGGAAGATACAATTCATGGCTGCCTGAAATGTTGAAGGAGCATTAGTCAAATCGAATAGCATCACCAAAAATCAAAATGTCTGTCATGCGTGCGACAAGCTGTTTTATAAGCATCCGCCTCATGCATCCTTATCTGGTGGTATCCTGAACGAAGATCCAATTTAGTGAAGAACCGAGCTGCACCCAATTCATCGAATAATTCATTTGCAGTCGGGATTGGAAAATGGTGAGGGACCGTTGCCTTGTTCATTGCCCTGTAATCGAAGCAGAAGCGGAAGGTGTCGTCTTTCTTTCGAACTAGTAACAATGGTGACGAAAAAGGACTATGGCTTCGCTGTATGACCCCCTGATCGAGCATCTCCATAATTTGCTTTTCGATCTCGTTCTTCTGAAAGTATGGGTACCTCTACGGCCGGACATTTACGGGTTTGGAGTTTGGTAGCAAATGGATGCGGTGGTCAAACTGTCTAGCGGGTGGAAGACCCTGTGGCACCCGAAATACATTGGCGAAGGCGCGAAGAACCGAGCTGATCGACAATGGTAATGACGTCGGAAATACCTCGATAACCGGCGGCAGATCAGATTGGGTATAGGGGTCCAGCGGTACCAACTCATATAATTCAAATAACGCCGCCGATGACTTGAGGCAGGCCAAGGAAGACAAAAAGATGCTACGAGGAGGCTGATCAATCCCCTGTAGAACAACCAATTCATCCCCTCTAACGAACTCCATGGACTTCGCAACAAACTATGTCGTTACAAAGCCCCAAGGATTCCAACCAATCCATACCCAGGACTACGTCCGGACCATGAATGGGCAAAACATGGAGATCAATGACAAACAACAACCCTTGGATCACCAATTGACTCCCCTTACACATGTGCGAGCACGAAATAGACGCTCCATTGCCAACATATACTCGGAATGGTTTGATTGCCATGAGGGTGTAAGAAATCGTGTGAGCTCCCAGTATCCACCAGGACCGTAACCCCTACAGACTCAATAGACTCGGATAACAACAGAGATTTCGAAGTCCGTTTCCCGTCCATTTTGTGCAAATGAGAGAGATTTGCGGTTACTACCTCCTCATTCAGCTTGTCATCCAAAGGATCATAAAATACATCTTCCTCATCATCGTCCGCGCCCATATAGGCCAAGAATCGGTGTTTGCAGACGTGACCTGAAACCCACTTCTCAGGGCAGTAGTAGTATATCCCTTGCCAAGCCCGGTCAGCCTTCTGTGCCGCCAATAGGCGGATGATAGGAAGCTTGGATAAGTTTGACTGTCGTCCCCGTGCACCAGGTTGCCGGCAACCTGTGGCTGAGAATTCACAACGTCTGATTGCAGCGGCGACTGACTTGCACGCTGGTCTCGCTGTTGCCACTGATGCCTCTGCTAACTTCCGTATGGGTGGTAGTATTCCGGTCGGCAAGACACAACCCGAACAGCCAAAGAGAAAGCCGCTGCTAGGGATTGTGGTCGGTGGAGTAGGACCTCATCCTGAATAGGTTGCCTCAGCCGCGCCACATATAAATCCAAAAGAACATGGTCAGGAACCCCAATAGCAATGTCACTGTTTTGCAATTTCTCGAAAGCTAATTGGTAATCAGAGAGTCAGTTTTTTAAGGAGCCCGACGTGGCTCGTGTAGCAATTTGGGTCGAAGCGACGTCACACGACATCCAAAAATCCAAACCACATTGCACTTTCGTGGCTAGAAATCACCTTTCGAGTGATTGAATACTGTTAAAACTCTTATTTTATTTTCCAAATGAATAAACAGATTATTTTATCATAATATTGTTATGTTTTACATTTAATGGATGTTTATTACATGTTTAAATGTATAAGTAACTTAACAAAGTCTAAGCCTTTGTTTTAGTAGACCGGTTGTGGGCGTTGTTCACTTTAAGGTAACACGGTCAGTTCTGAACAAAGAAAAAGAAGAATTTCACAACCCAGATAGGCTTAGACAGGTTGCAATGTCAGTCCGATTATTTCTAAGCCTTACTAAAATAAGATGACGTTGGTGTGGTATAGCACTAAATGGATCTAACAGCGAGACAGTCTTTATGTTATCTACTGAAAGACGAGGTCTTGTAAATTATTATTTCTTAATCAATGTACGTTAGCATTGAGCATACGGTATTGATTATGCACTACTTTGACTTACCAAATGGTGCGGATTTTTCGCAACCCAATAAGCCTGGTATATTGGGTAGTGGTAATTAATATCTAGCGGTGCTAGGATTGCTATTAGGTTGAATCGTGCGCGAGGTGAGTCTCGTTTGATAACATCCTCAAGAGAAGCTTGAAATAAGGTTTTATTATTCGGAACCTAGCTAGTTGGAGTTTAATTACTCTATGAATATTAAATAAGATTTTCTTGCTTAGTCCTCTCTTGGAATAAATAAGATATTAATTAATTAAGTCCATAGCAGACAATAATTAATTAATGGATGTTTCTATCTTAAGCGCGGGAAAT